>NW_003307549.1:1343486-1377887 GCF_000143455.1 Volvox carteri f. nagariensis | reverse complement strand
CGTCCCCTTTCCAAAGGCGCCCTCACCACGCAGGGCGCCGCCTTCCGCGCCTCCGCAAACAGCTCCCGAATGCGCGCAGCTCCTCGCCCCACAAACAGCTCCACAAACTCGGAAGCGGATACCGCAAAAAACGGAACCCCCGCCTCGCCTGCTACTGCCTTGGCTGGGGGGAGGAGGGGGTGGGAGGGTATAGGGGTCTGGGTCGCCGGCCGAAAAGAGAGGTTAATCTGGGCAAGGTTTGGCAGTGAAGTGCAACGGTAGGTGTAAATACGGCAAAACCCACACGCACACTGCCTCGTTCGCATTTCTTTCAGCTACCCCCTGACAGCGCCGCCAAGGGAGAACACAAACACATACACACACACACACACATACACACACGATTGTATCTGGACAGATTGCTCGCGTTGCGCCACATCATAACATGGGCTATGTTCGCACAGTGCTCTTCTTTCCATCCCCCCCAGCCCCCCCTGACCCCCCCCTCACCTAAAAGTGTCTTCCCCGTGCCCGGGGGCCCGCACAGGAGCACTCCGGACGGCATACGAACCTGAACGGGGGGGGGGGGGGAAAGTCATGTGAGTTCGGGTGCAACAAACTCGGGAATGAGCTCCCGACGTCCCAAGCGGGGCGGGGGTTCGGGGGGTTCGGGGCGGGGGGTCTTCGGGGGGAAGGGGTTCTTCGGGGGGCCGCCATATGCAAAGTCAAGGGAGGGAATAAATATGAAGTAAGGTTTAGCCGTCCTAAAGTGGAGAACTACTGCCGGCGTCCCAAGAGTCCCGCGGGAGGGGGTCAACCACCTGCTGTACTGTACTGTACTGTACTGTACTGTACTGAACTGTACTGTACTGTGATGTAAACGATTGAGTTCAACAGACTTGAGCGGGAGGGGGGGGAAGGGACGCCGTCAAGGCGGGTGGGACCACGCGAGGGGGTGTTCCCCAAACCCGGGCGCACGGGGCACCGGGCTGCAAGCCGGCGGCTGCGTGAGACAGCGCCGTGTAGCAGGTGCACCCTCCACCTGGGCTGGGAGCCCCTGGGTGGCAGGAGGGAAGGAGGGGTAACTACACACACGGGAGGGGTGCCAGCCCCTACCCCCCACACCGCCGCCTCAATCCACAGACGCCGCACCGAGCCACCTCAGCTGCCGCCGCCGTCCGCAACAACAACGAGAGCCTCTGCGCCACCCACCCACCCACCCCCACCCTCACAAGACCCCTTCCCCGGCGGTTCGTAGGATTCCCTCCTCCCCGTCGTCTTCCTCAGCCGCCGCCGTCACCCCGCTTCTCTTTCCCACCCCGGTCCTTCCCCCCTTACACACACACACACTCTCCGACCCACTTTGAGCTTGGAAAAGGTGCTCTTGGTTTGCCGCATCACACCAACCACCTGCGTCGTACATCCAACCACCAACAGGAACGGGAAAAGAAGGGGCAACACACGGGAATACCACCTTGGCCAAGTACATGTATATACATATATACATACACACATATGCATGCTGTGGGGACACATAGTATGTACAGCATGTATGTTGCTGTATGTATAATCCAAAGTTAATACAGCATATCTATCCACCTATCTATCTATCTATCTATCTATCTATCTTATTTACTTTATGGATCAGCCGCATGGCGCGCTTAACGTAAAGTGTACGGAGTGCCAAATGAGTTATAACGGAGTAGCCGACAGGACCCGGAGTCTACGAGGCCCCACTACTACTACTCGGAGATCCCCTACAGGCCCCCCATACGGCAGCTCCGTAGCGCACCACAATTCCTAGCTGCTCCCTCCTCTCTCCCCCTCCCTCTCTCTCCCCTCGTCCTTCCCACCTCCAACAGCTCCTCCTTGGCCGCATCAACCCCCGCCACGTCCGCAAATGTCGTACTGGGGGTATTACCCGCGGAAGATGACTTCTTGGCACGACTGGGGCAGAGAGGGGGGGAGGTGAGCGGGAGCGGCCGGGGGATACACCGTGTAGTAGCAATACCGTCAACACGTTGACCTGACCGCTCAGGGCCCTTGTTTTGACTGTGCTCCCGCAACCCCCTAGAGGCGGCACAAGACGACCTCGTACATCTGCGCAACCTAACACAAATATAACAGTTCCTTGCGGTCCTTTCTGTTCAATTAAAGAGTGGCAGTACAGTACTTCCCCCCCCTTCCACCCTCCTCCTAGTCCACCTACTGGAACATCACATCCCGAATATCCGTGTCCTCCTAAAACCCCCTCCCTCCTCCTTCCTCCCTCCCACCCACCCCTCCCACCCTTCCCCCGCATTCAGATCGCCTTCCACCACGGCCCCAGGTCCCCCCCAGGACCCCCCCCCTCTCACCCAGTCCCCTGGCGCTGGTCTATCAGGCGGCGCAGCAGCCACAGCACCGGCAGCAGGGGCAGCCAGAGGGCCAGGGCGGTGAGGAAGGCATTGGCGGCGGCGGCCGTGAAGGAGGCGCGGAGCACGGAGAACTCCACACCCGCCTGGGGTGGGGGTCGGGGGTTGCGGAGTACTCGGGGTGAGAGGGGGGAACCGACGGCTGGGGGAAAGCGAGATGGGGGATGAGGAGGTGACGGGGATGCGAGGGTTGTGGGTGGGGCGCTGGGGGGGAACCTTCGGGCGACGGCCGCGTGCTTTTCTCTATTCACGTTAAGCACCGGGATGAAATGTACACAGGAATGGAAAAGCGGCGCTGCCGGCATTGGATTGCAAATCCTCTAAAGGTAAACCCAGACCGTTTCTAGACCGCTTCAAAACACACAGTCTCGCCAGCGCCCCCTCAACGCCAGCGCTTCCCCTCATCGCACCCTTCCCCCTTCCTTCCCCCCCCCGCACCTGCAGCAGCTTCCCCATCAACAACACATCCTGCTTGTCTGCCAGCTTAATGTAAAACTGCTTCTGAAACCGCTGCCGTACAGCAGTTGCCGAGGAAGCGGCGCCTGTTGCTGCCGTCGCGGCGGCGGGCGACGCCGCCGAAGTCGACAGCGTCGCCGCTGCGGCTGTAGCGGCAGCTGTGGCCTCCGGCTGCTGCTGCTGCTGCGGTTGCGGTGGTGGTCGCAAGACATCGAAGTAGAGGCGGCTGGTTCCCGCTTCCAGCCTCGCCGCTCGCACCCTCCCTCCGTCCAGAAGCGTAACAAAGTCCGAGTAGAGCACCTGGTGGTTGGTTTGTTGGGTAGTTAGTTGGTTGGTTTGTTGGGTAGTTAGTTGGGAGAGTGCGTCCACATGGGAGCAGCTTCCTCCCAGGCTCCGATGGGGAAGCGGCGGACTCGGGAACAGCGCCTATTCACAGTGCGCCCCCCTCCAACTCCCGTTCCTTCTCCTCCCCGCCTCCTCCTCCATCTCCTCCCCCCAATACTACTGTAAACCGCCTGCTAGGTTCGTCGCCGCCGTGTTCCTTGTGGACCCACAAATGCGGGCGGTATGTCCCTGCCTGACCTCCCTCACACATTTCATTTCCCAACGCCAAACCCGCGGGGGGGGGAAAGACGAACCACACACGATTGAAGCTGCTGCCAGGGCAAGAGAGTAGCAAACGTAAACGCCGCGGGGGGGGCGGCAGGTGTTGAAAGCAGGCAAAGCAGACTCGGGAATGGCGACACGGCTGGTTGAAGGTGGGGTCCATAAGCAAACCAGACCTAGATAACCCACTTTGCAGATTCGTGCACTTGTCTACTTCCTCCTCGCGGCCTTTCTCGCGGTCGAGCTTTGTTAATTCAACAACGAGTTGCAGGGCCCTTGGAGGGCCCTGACTTCCTGGGGACCACAGGGTGAAGCGCGGTGCACCACCACCATCGCCTGCGACCTCTCCTCACGATTCCCCCCCCCACACCGCCCATTTAATCCCCGACTGACCTCTCGCGGTGCGACTCGCGGGGTTGGGAAGAAGAGCTCTCGGCCCAGCGCCACACCGAGAAATCCGACGGAGATCCACAACGCACGTGCCAGGGCCGCAGTCCGCGAGGCAGGAGGTGAAAACACATACTTCCTGACAAAGTTTATCAGCCAGAGCGGTGCTTTAAATCGCTGGAGCAGTTGCAAAAGCCATGGCGTCCGAGGCTGCTGCGAGTTAGGCGATTCGGCACCGGAGCTGCGCTGGGACTCCGAGGTTGACGGGCCATCCTCTGGTTCTGGTGCAAGTTGTTGACGCTGCTGAGGCTGCTGAGCTCCAGGGGCTGTCGCTGGTGCGACGTGCGACGACCGCAACCGTCCGCGGTTCCTTGCGTGGCTCTTATGAAGATATTCAGTAATGCAGGTGTTTTGGTGTGTGATATTACTATAATGAGAAATACGAGCTCTTATCAGCGGCCGGTTTACACAAGCTTGACGCCCAGAATGAAGCGGCGACTTCATTGTCGCACGCTTTGTGCGCGGGGTGCCACACGAGCCTACTTAAGTTTCCAGTTTCCTTAAGTACAGCGGTTTGGTATAGATAAACTCTATGGTGTGATGGACACCTAACTGTGGTTTGTCGTATACTTGTGGGAGGACCGCCGGACCGTTGGACCTTTTCCCCAGCCATCGGAGCCCCAATACTCGCTGATGGTCTTAATACACGGAACATATTCTGCCTGTCTCTTCCATCTACTGCAATAAACGAAAGCACCAAAAGAACAAAAACGACAGACCATCCTGAGTCCAATTGCTGCAAGGTATCTGCCAATACGATTGAGCTAAAGAACATTGGCAGAATCATTGCATCGGGCATAATAACAGTAATATCCACATTTGTTTCAAGCCCATTTTTCACAGACTCGACATACACACAGTGCGCATGCAATGACATATTCATACGTGGAACCCAACACTAACATGAGTATGTTTGGCAGATACATATCATTTATTGGAACCCTAAACGTCGGATAGCTGACAGCGAGCACAAACCCATCGAAAAGTGCAATTAATATCCAACGTTAGACATATAGCAACTTGTAAGCTATATTGTCGATGAAGCAGCTCCATCGTGTGCAGTCTGACACTTTTCCGGGATTGTGGGGCCAGGAAGGCCGTACGGCCATAGTATGAGGTTCATCCTGTGGCAATGCTCGCTATGTGATCTGGCATACGCACATCTTGAGGAAGCGATCATAACAAGCTAGCTTCTTGCAGCTAGGGTCAGCAAGTTTACAATTTGGCAAACGCATACTATCCCGCATGGCTACACTCGAGCGCATCCATAGTCATACAGCAGCATCTTGCTCACATGTCCCCCAGGCGTTTCGGGCTAGGCATTTTCCAGCCAGTCGATCTGCGGCAGGCCTGCCATGGCGTGGACCCTCGTCACGTCGGGATCTTATCTTTTCTTTTGCCACAGCAAATGGTGAAACGGCGAGCGGCCAACCGGCTTTCCTTCCAAAGATAACACCATATGTGCCAACGGGAAACGTATCCGTGGACGAAGACCAGGTTATCACAACGTTTATTGCCGAGACTCTCTTGCCAACACGGCATGGCAAATTTCGGTTGCGTGGCTACAAGCACTCTGTAAGCATTGGATGAAGGGCTTCAGCTATGTCATCGGCTATATTTGTGGTCTGGGACATGGCTGATTTATAACCACCTGCTTGCAGATCGATGGCGGAGTAACGTTCACAGAACCGACGGCCATTATTGCTGGACGGGTTGAAGGCCAAGAGAACGTACGTGCTACGAGGGCATAAAGGCCGGTGGCTGACGTGTGATCCTCGCTGCATAATGCCCTTTCTCGCGCCCAGCTTTCAGCTTGCAACAACATTTTTGGTGCTCTTGTTTTTATGACCTCTAATTCTGCCCATTCCTCAGGTACCGTTACGTGTGCACGACGCCTGCTTCACTTCGGGTGAGTCCTGAAACACCCTTCAGTGCCGTGGTTGGCTTTGCCTGCCAGGTCCCGCTTTTCTTCAATCCTGGCGTAGGGAGGCTGTTGGGCAGATTGGGACAACTGGTATTCAACCCGGAGAACAGCGGGGAACAGCTGCTCCAGCCGGAACACTCGCTTCATTCCAATTGCTAACAATGTTGCTTGTTGATGGGTCCACTGTCCCCCACCACACCCAACTGCCGTTTTTTCTCAATGGGATGTGTAACCCTGCTTCTATGTATCTCGTATGGTGGAAAGGACACATTTCTTCCCAGGTCTCCCTATCGTCCCCCTTTCTGATCCTTCCTCTTCCACTCTCTCTTTAGCACCTCTACCTACCCCGTTTACGACCCGGGCACATTTACATTTTCTCTGTTTTCCCCCTGTATTTTGTTGCGCCAATTTCCTCCTGCTCTTCCTCATCTCCCTTCTCACCGGTTCTGGAACGAGCAGCTATTCATCCAAAAGTCCTACACCATTCCTCGTACCGCATTTTCCACCAACCCCAGGCCCTCCTTGTCGACGCTTTCCCGCATGGCATACCGACTTCTCCCCTCATCCACGTACCTTTCCCCCCTTCAGAGGTACTGGGCTCTCTGAAGTGCGACTGTGCTGAGCAGCTGGAGCTAGCCCTTCAGACCGTCCAGAAGGACCCACCGGGACTGGTCATTTACCTGCAACAGGAGGGCAGGGGCATTGGACTGGCCAACAAAATAGCGGCCTACTCGCTACAGGTGCGGGGACTCTGCGTCTTGAAAGAACTGTCTTGAAAGAAGTGTGCGTTGATGTGTGTGATATAAGCTCACTCCGATATACATTTGCGGTGTCGAACGGCGAGATCCAGAGGGAAATTTGTGATATGTCTCCGGCAGCCATCTGTGTCATGCTCATTAAGCGAAAGGGTGCTGGGAAGGGACCTGACTGATCCCAGAACAGGGAGAGACTTTTCCGCCGCCCAACCGGCCATGCATCGTAGCATTGTACGCGGGAAACGCTGGTTTCGCGAGCTGTGAGGATGTGTACTTTGGTTAAGATGGAGGAGGCCGCAACGTGGACGTGGGAGATGCGCAAAGCACCCGCGAATGTTACGAATTCCTTGCGCATCTCCCACGGCATGTTTCTTAGCCGGCGAATAATGAATGGTTTTGTTGACGGCGGCGAGGGATTGGAATAGGGCGGATGGCGCAGGCGGTCGAAAGGGGTTAGGTCGCGAATGTGGTTGGGTGGAAGCATTTGGCAGCCAAGTGAGTTCGACCCAGATGCGGAGTTCAATTCAGGGGTCAGTTAGCACTTGGCTAACTGCCAAGTGTGTTGTTGAAGCTGAGTAGGCTGTCGACAAGAGCAAGAACGCCGCTGGCTTAGCGGCTTGTAAAGAGCGGTAAATCAGTAGAGGAAAGATCCGGTGACTCGGGCAGCTGACCCAATAACGCGGAAAGGAGGCCATGTTTCCTCACAGTAATGAAATGTGGATTGTTTTGCGGAGTCTGGAGTAGTTTCCTCCTTTTCAGGGTGCAGGACAGGGCTGTTTCTACTGCTACTGCTGCGAGGGAAGCGCCGTAGCAGCGAACTTGCCAGCGTTTGGTCTCATGCGTCTCCAGCCGCCTTCTCCGCTGCGCACATCCTCTTGGCCGAGGTTTTTAGAATTCTGCTCCATCTGGGCTCATTCCGTGGGGCTGCTTCTGTATCCTTATCCCGTCGCGTCTATCTGCCTCACGCCCTCCGTCCTACCTGCTCGCCTGCCTCACACCGTTGCGCGGCTCGCAGGACGGCCCCCTCGCGTGCATTTGCAACTCTGTTGCAAGGCATATCGTTTTGGGGGGCTCTAGCTCTGGCTAATCCCTCCCGGATTGTAAGTTGACATGAATTTCCCGCACCTCCCCGCCGGGCCCTCTCCTCTTTCCGTACGCAATCCCCCCTGCAGGAGCAAGGCCTCGACACGGTGGACGCCAATCGGGCTCTGGGCCTCCCGGATGACTGCCGAGAGTACAGCTCAGTGCGCAACATGCTGGCGGACCTGGGAATCAAGAGCATCAGACTCATTGTGAGCTCATCCGGAGGACACAGGGGGGGAAGGAAAGGGGGGACGGGAGGAGAGAGGGGTGCATGCATTCGGAGGAAAGGGCGATTGGGGGAACACGAGGCGTTGGTGAGAATGGAGACCGCAGGGCTTAGGGGCTAAGGCGTCGTGTTGCTCCCAGGGCAGGCAGGGGAGGGGGGAGCGGGAGGGGGAGGGGGAGGGGGAGGGATGGTCCGGAGGATAACGCCATCATCGGGGCGGGTTGCATAGGAAGGTACGCTCCCATGAACGTCCTATGGTTTCTGAGTCGGATAGCTTCTGGGTCTGTTTTGGTGGGATATGTATTTGCTTACTTGTTGTCTATTGCGGTTGATATCATCTGTGGGGTTGCAACAACACAAACACACGCTGCTCTTGCGTCATGTTAGGGGCCGCGCTGTGATGGCCGTGCTCTTTCCATTCCACGCGCGTAACCGTGTGTGGCTTGTCCATGAATGCATGGACCGTGTTCTGTCTGGCCCCGGCACTCAAAAAATCCTTTTGTTGGTGCTTAAGCTGCTCATTTTCTATCTCTGTTTTCTCCTGATTATGTCTTGCCGCTCTCGTTCCTCTCTTTACTTTGTTTTAACAAATGAGCACGGCTCCTTGCACGTGAACTCCGTCCTCCAGACCAACAACCCACGAAAGATCAACGTGCTGACCAAGTTGGGGATCAACGTGACGGGCCGCATACCGTGCCTTGTGGCGGCGGGGAAATACAACCAGGTGAGATGAGAGGAGGTGTACGATAGGTGAGGGCGTGCGAATGTACAGCACAGGAAAGTACGACTGACATTGCATGATGTCTGCTTCCGTTCATGGATTGCTTAGAAACGGGGGGATGATGGGGAACCCCCTTCTCACGTCCTCCCCCGACATTCAACCCCCACACGCACCATCCTTCCCTGCCGTCCTTCTGAGCTATCAGGGCTACCTGGAGGCCAAGCGGGACCGCATGGCGCACATGTTGGCGGGCGGGGAGAGCGAGGGAAGCGGAGCTGATGAGCCGATTGCGATGGCTGGGGCGGGTGGCGGCTTGACGGAGGACGGCGAGCTGAACGGGGACTTTTGCTTTTGGGATCATGACGGCGAGCCCACGCAGGTAGGTGTGTGCAGGAGCTGCAGTGTGGTGTGTCCGGAGCTGTGTACTGTACGACACTGTGATTATGTTCAATGCCTGTTATATGTACACGTCTGTGCATGTAGGCACGAGGGATTTTGGGGGGAATGGTTTATGCACGAGATCTTCAGTGGGGAAAGGTTCCAGCGTTGGCATGGCGTCCGCGCACTAAGCGGCTGTGCTTAAAACAGCCATACACACAGGTTTTACTACAGCACGTCTCATGTATTTCTTCTTTCTTTATTCTTTATACTACGGCCGGCTGGACGAAACAATCGCCGGCTCATTCTTTAACTGATGGCGGCCTTCCCCTTCTCACCCGGCTCAGGCCGTGACTACTGCCTACGCCAAGGGCGGCATGGATCTGCCTGCTGGTTTGGCTCACGGAGATAACGGCCGAGTGGTGCCTGTGGGGGCAGCTGCGGCCACGGTGCCTGTGGGGTCCGCAAACGGGGACGGGACTGCGGTGACGGCAACGGGCAACTGAGGCTTTGCGCGAGGGATCGAGGAAGGGGCTTGGGTGAGGGGCTCCGAAGGGGTGCCTGGTCGACCCCGCTGTCTGTGTGCTTGCCCCGTTCGAGTCGACATGTCCTCCTGCAAGGGGTTTGCTTTCGCGTACGTGTACGTGTACGTGAGCTCTCCCGGGAGACGATAGTTCGGGGAACCAAGCCGAAGGCAGCGTGCGCTCGTGGTTTTTGACGCGGGTTTCCCTCCACTTGGGGAAGACGACAGAGGAGGCGGGGAGGAGAGTGGGAAGTAGGTTAATCATTGTGGGAAGAAGCTGTTTCTTGGCGGCTCAGGAGACTGTGACTTTACGGTGGACGGCTGGGGTGCTAGAGCTGTAATTTGAGGCGGCCGGTCCGCTATATCGAAGCGTGCCGAGCAGTGGTCGGCTATCGACAGGCTGCGAAGAGGAGCACAGGCATTAGGGACGCTTGATGAATATGGCGGGGTGTAGGGGGTCGATGGAGAAGTGGGCCTTGGGTTTGTAGGGGCCTTAGAGCTCTCCTGCCTTCTAGGAGGCGCTGATCTTCGGTTTATGGCGACTGCAATGGGCGGTGTAAAATATGTTGTGGGAGATGTCCCTTGGGACGCGAATTGATATCTTGTCGGGCCTTGCGAAGGGGCTACAACAGCAGCAGCAGCAGCCGGGCGCATGCAGTTGGTCACTATGCCATTTATTCTTGTTATGAGCGTCTTGAGCAGTTTAGGGTATGGGGACCTTTAATACAGATGCGAACTGTCGGACGGCGCATACATGTCAGTTGAATGGACGAATCGGTTGAGTCACGTGACGCAGAACAAAGGGGGCGTCACTGGCGAACCACAGAACACAGTGCGCCACAGGGTGTCTTGAGTTTTGGGGTACGGAATGGGGATGGTGGTGGTAGCATGCTCGAAGCATTGCATACTTACCGTCGATTGTTATCGCAAGTGCGTAGTTCTGTGCGGAGAAGCGTACGGCATTGAGTATACGCGAAATAATTGTCGGTGTATGTATGGTCTTGAGCGCACGAGGTGCGGTTGGCTAAGGGGCCCCTTAAACATGGGCGATGTGTGCGTATGTATGTATGTGCGTGCGTGCGCGAGTTGCATTGCCTGGCAGGGTTAAAGGAGCTTTTTGCGAGGTACGGAAGAGAGAGGTGGTGGCACATAGGTGTGGCAAGAGGGGCTGTTGGGTCTGGCTGCGTGACGGGTTTCCTGCGCCGTCTGCAGTGCAAAGATGACGAGAATCCTGGCATCCCCATTTCCTCTCCCTTTTGCTTGGAGAGGTCAGCGGCATTATCAAGGGGAGGAAATTTCGTTGGCGGCGGTCTAGCAACAATGTTGCTCCTGTCCTGGATGCTGCTGCTGCTGCCGCCGTCGCGCTGGTTGGCTTAGGATCAACCACCTGCAGATTCTTCCCCCGGGGATGCTGGGCATTTCCAGTCGATATATGTGTGTGCTGTTGCAGTCCGGTGTACCTTAGTCCGGCTCAATCGCTGATTAAGGAGTGGGAGGGTTCGTCGTCGTTGCACCGCGCAGCATGAAGAAACGCATCATGTTATCGCACAACAGCGTGGCGCGTACCGTATGCCGCGGTCTACGTACGTGAAGCAGGAAGTGAGACAAAAGGCTGCTTAACCTTAACGCGGGTTGGTATTTCTGTTGTGTGCTGCGCTTCGTAATTTCGCCCTTGATAAGACGTAGGCCGTGGTTAGGCAAGATAGCCAAGGTAGCTGTGAGGTACCGGCGTCCTGAACTTGCAAGCGTCTCCCCAGTCAACATCTGCACAGGCGTATATGCGCTACGCGACCTGGCATTTAAAGTGCTTCACGTTATGGTAGCTCCGCGTGAAGCGGCCTGGTTCAACCCCTTTTAAGTTATGGACGGGTGCATACACACGCACTCACTCCACGTCGGCCGCAGTGGCATTTGTGGTTTGCAGATATCGCTGGCCGTACATGCCGGGTGTCGTACGTATGGAGAGATACGAACCAGGAATGACGCTGTGCGCTTTGCTCTCACCGTTTGGTGTGGTTTCCACTTTTGAAAGGATTATGTCTGTCCGGTGACTGCGCCCCTGAAATGCGGATGTGGGTTGCAGGCTGTGATGGTCGACGGATGCCGCCAAAACGGCTGGGCTGGGGAAAACGGTTAACGTAACCTACACACATATGTATGCTACATATGGCTCAGAATTGTGGTCATGTGCGATGAAACGTATTCGTGGCGCGGCTCCTGTTAGAGCTGGAAAAAGAGGATAATGGTTAAAGACATCTCCCACACCAGCGAACACGATAATACCCAATGTATGGGCGACGCCTGTATGACTCTTGAGTGGACTTTGAACCCCCAAACCCCCACCCGCAAACGGGCGGCACAACCCCATGGCGCTTTAAAAGTGAAGCAAAGAGCAGCTTTTTCCTAGCGCAGATACATGAAGAATCCGCTATTCGATATCCTCCCTGTAGCCGTTCGACTCCGAGTTTTCTTCCCTGCATTACGACGCTCTTCATAACCGCACAAACCCGCCACCAACATCACCAATACCATCACCACCATCGCCATCACCAGTCTTGCCAAGGCCGGCGCCGGCGGTGGTCGTTGCAGCGGCGCCGGCGCCGCTGGTTCGCTGCGCCAACACGCTTCTGGCCACTCGCAGGTGGCGTTGCCGTACATGGATGGGCAGCGATGCGGCGGCGGTGCCTGGCGGAGGTCTCAGTACCTGGCTCTGGCGGAGAGCCACTTCGGACCGGAGGGCCTGAGGACGTGTGTTCCGTTGGGGTGGTTGGAGGTTGGGGGTTGGGAAGCCTGGGACGTAAAACCCCCAGGCGGACGGGGACACATCTACAACCCACCAGCGCATCCAAAGAGAGCTTGCGGCTCATAAGATGAGATGAATTATGAGTGACAAGGCGAATCCCTATCCTTACGATACCTCTCAGGCAACAGAGCCACAAACCTGAACCACGTGACGACCGGTTAATGGACTTCCTAGTTCTAGCCCTTCCACGAGGTGAATTCTTACATCCCGTGATAGCGGCTACAAAACGATGATTACCTCCCCGGGCCCCACCTCGAGGCTGAGCTCCCAAAGCTCCGGCTCCTCGTCCTGTGCCGTGGGGCAGGTGGATGGGAACCTGCCGTGCGGCAGCGACGGCGAGCGACACCGCCACTCCGCCCACCACGCGTCGCCATCACCGTCGGCGTCCATATCGGCGCCGGCATCCCAGTGCGCGCCGTCAAACGCGCCGCCGCCGTCGCTGCACCACGCTGCTTCCCCGGGTCGCTTCCGTACCCCGCCGTCGCTACAGCCATCCGCTCCCGCCAGCTCGTTCAGTAACGCGTCACAGCCCTCCTGTAGCAACCTGAACGCTGACGCCGCCACATCTTGCGGTACGGCAGGGGACGTACGGCACTTATCCGGGTGTACAATAGCCGCAAGGCGCCGAAACCACCTCCGCACATCACTGCTGGTGAGCGGCGGCTGATGCCTGGTGCTTCCATCCCTACTGCTGCCTGTCGCACCATCTGCTGCACAACCGCTGCCGACGGCAGTAGCAACGGAAGCTTCATCAGAGGCTCCCCGGGGTGTCTCGCTGCCGACGTTGCGGCTACTGCCGGGGCCTGAGGAGGAGTGGCTGGCAGGCAAAGCTGCAGCCCAGCGCAGCACCGTCGCCGCTGCCGTAGCGGAGGCGGAGGCGGAGGAGCAGCTTCTGCGTTCGTCGCGGCCCCTGACGTGAGCACCAGCCCCTGGCGGCGCAGTGGCGGAGGGTGGTGAGGCCGAGGAGAAATCCACCATGAGGCGATGGATCTTGGCGGCCGCCAGCGCCCGCAGAACGTCCTGTCTGTCGAGAGGTTTGTCCTGTGTACGGCAGCAGGGGGCAAAGGGAGGACGAAGCAGGGCGGCATGCGTGAGGGCAGGACCAGGCACACTAGGCTTGGGTGTTTTCCGCCGCAACATGCATACGGTTGTAGAAGCGGTTACGGTTACCGTCTGGGGTTACGATGGCAGTTAGCGGTGATGGTTAATCACGATTGTTAATCATGGTTACAGCAGTAGCAGTAGCAGCCGCGATGCAGCATTGCGAGGTCTGGAGGTGCCGTGCTGTGCTGCGCCCCGTAACCGGTGATGATGCTGATGTGGCAGCCAAACCGATGCTGCACACCGCGGGGTATCCGTTTGCTCCCTCTCTCTCACCCATTCCATTGCTTTCCACTTCCTCCCCTTTTTCCTCATACAGCCGCTTAAAAAACCTTGCACCACGTGTGCCAAGTCGCATCCGGCATCCCACACCCGCCACCACCACCCACCAGCCAACCGCACTCACAACGGCCACTTTCTCCCCCTCCTGCCTCCCCCTGGACATCGGCAGTTCGTCCTTCGCTTCGGGCACCATCGCATGGTTCCTTTCGCCGGAGCTCACCTGTGCCCGTTGTGTGTCCGTTGTCACGATCATCGTTGTCGTCGCCGTGGTCGCCGTGATCGCTACCGCGGCAGCGGCATCGGCGGCCACTGTCGCAGGGAACAAGATCTGCTCTAACATCGCCTCACATCGCGCCCATTCACCCGCCGCCAACATCCCCGAAACCTGCCGTGCAACCTTGTACGACCAAGTCTCCGTGCCTTGATCCCTTTCATTCCTGGCAACGGCGGCCGCTACTCCAAGCAGCTCAGCCGTCGTACTGGATCCGTCAGCCGCCGTACGGCCGTATACGTCATCTGCAGCGTCGGTAGACATCGACGCAACTCCTCCGGAGCCACCTGTCTGAGATTCCGTCATACCGTACAATCTGTACGGAGATTACGACAGAGCGTGGTGCCACTTTTCCAGGGAGTGACAGCAACGTCAACAGCATCCTCTGCAGCGACCCGCCAACTCCGGTCTAGGAGAGGCAGGCAGTGATGGATGGCGGTTGCCGCGATGGCCAGCTGCGATCACGATGGTCGCAATAGTAGTACGATTAGAAGTACACCCTAGCTTTACTGGTGTGTGAGTGTGAGTGTGAGTGTGAGTGTGTGTGTTGTTGATGTAAGGGCGTGGCGTCTTGGGCGTTAGGTAATAATGGTAGTGGTAACGGTCGTGATGGTAGCTCTGCTCTCGTGAGGTAGATCTAAGCTCCCACAGGTGGCCAGTTGCCGCCGTCAGCGTCTTCCGCGCCGCGGCAGCGACAAAGAAGCTTCCGCAAAGACAGCCAAGAGGAAAGCCGCCGGGGCCCTTACAATCATGCAACTGCTGCTGCTGCTGAGCCCCAGAATCGTGGAATAATGGCCGTCGGCGTTGTCAATGAAATATAGTCCAGGGAAGAGCGTACTCTGCTAAAAGATGATAGGAGCAGCAGCTGCTGGCCCTCCCCAGGAGCGCGACCTCCGCAGCCGGTCCTCCACAGCCGCCGTTGAGAACGCCCTCTACTCAGTGCCGCCAACCGGATCGCTGAGGGCAGCCAGATGATCAGCTCGTGAGTCGTTCTTGATGCAGCCCTGCCACCTTGCTGACCGCTGGTTACCGATCGCGCTCGTGCTTTCCCCCCAGGCTGCCTGCAAGGGTTCAGCCTCGCGTGCTGTCTTGGGTGTTATGCTGAGTCCGGGGGTTTCGGCTGCGGGCCTCCTCCACCGCCAGCACAGCCTCCAGTCGAGCCGCGCTCTCCAGCAGCTGGCGCAAGGGCCGCGATGCCGCTTCCAGCGATGCGGTGTACGCTTGCACACCGCGACCCAAATTCTGTTCTGTGAAGGCGCAAGTAGAGGTGATAAGCGGCTCCCGGGAAGTCAGACTGTCGGTTAGCTCCTTTAGCTGCAAGTTGTGGGCGAAAAGGTACAGGGAAGCGGGTGTAGACATTACAAGTGATGACGGGGCAGCTGTCACCTTATTCGTATGCTCTGCGTGATACTAAGCCGTGGGCTTGATACAATCTAATAAGCAACGCTGCAAGCTATTTTTAACAGCGACCGGATTTGGCTTCAGACAGGTAACCTGTCCCGTAATGCCTAGTCTCACCCTAGTGCCCTGGTCCTTCGCTACCAGCTCCGGAATACTGAGTGCAGTCTTAACACAACCCGCAATGGCTTCAGCCACCGCAGCCTTGTTTTCTGACAGGCGGTCTGGCGTACTCATTTAATACGGCCTAAGGACCCATACCTCACAATACGAACATTATTGTGGCTATGACAATTGTCTTAGGTGGACCCGCAAATATGGTAATAGGATAATTTGCATTTGGGAGCACAAACAGTACTACTTTTTCGACCACTCGGCTTCTGAACAGTGTTCCGGCTGTCAGCCGAAACTAACTTTTTCCCGCCGAGGCATGCACCAAGTCGTCCTCTACCCTCCTAACCAGCCATGGGTCAGGCGTGATGCTGGAGCTCCCCGGCAAGCCGTCCCGCTTCCCTCGACGCCGCCGACTCGCCGCCCTTGCCTTTCGGGGCGCCGCTCCGGCGTTTTGTTCAGCGCCGCACCGGGACCGAATCCCACCGGACCATCCTCGTCATCCCAACCAGATGCAGCCCAAAAGCGTGCCGAAATCACAGCAAATGTGGAGCGCGCGGCAGCGATGGTGGGCGAGATCGTCAACGAGGTGACGCGCGAGCTGTTTGTCTCAGAGGCCGTTGCCTACATCCAAAACGACCGCGCCGATCAGACTGAGCTAGTGGCTGTGCGCGAAGCTGTGGCGCGGCGCCTTGACTTCCTGGACGCCAACTTCCTCACCACTCTGGCGGGCTTCATCCGTGCCTGCGAGCAGCGCGGCGACTCGCAGTTGTGTCGCATGCTGACCGCCATCCACGAGGAGGTTCTGCGGCAGGTAGGGGCCCGCATGCCCGCCGCCGCGCAGGTCCTGGACCTGGCGCTGCGCCACGCGGACAAGGACGAGCGAGTAGGTGTGCTGCGGGCGGCGACGACAGCCGCTGCCGCCGGCACCGGCGGCGCCACCGCCGCCGGCGCAATCCCCGCTGCTGACTTTGACACCTTGGCCGCCACTGCCTCCAAGTTCATCGACGAGATGGAGGAGCAGGCGGAGGTACCCGACAGGCGGCTGCTGGCTCGCCTGGTGCTGCTACGTGAGGAGCTACGTCTGCTGCGGGAGGAAATGCGCTTCGCGTCGGGGCTGGATCCGGATTTGGATTCTGACCACCAGGTGCTGATGGCGGAACCTGTTCGTTCCAACGTACCGCAGCGCTGCGCTGCGTTCCTTAAGGAGCTCGTGGCAGTCAGCGACCCGCTGCGACGCGTGGGGCTGCTGGCGGCGGCCTTCGAACGCGACTGGGACGGCGCGGCGCCGCGGCAGAAGCCTCAGACCGCCTTCCACGCCAACCAGCCAGATTGGGTCCGTCCTGGACGGCTTATGGCGACGCTGCAGTCGATGGTGGTGCAGCTTCAGGGTTTGGATGAGGCCAATGCCAGTACGGCCGGAAGTGGCGGTGGCGGAAGTGGGGGAGTTGGTGGCGGTGCTGGCGGGAATACGGCGGTGATTGCGCGGTTGGAAACTATTCGCAGCGAGGCCATGGCGGTGCTGGACAGGATGCACACGGCGGGGTCAGGGACGGCAGTTGGGGATGGAGATGGGAGTGATGGCGGGATCGGCGTGAGCGGGAAAGGCGGGAGTGGGGGTTCGGGTGGAGGAGGCAGCAGTGGCGGTGTCCCGGTAGTGGAACCTTCTGTGGTGTGATTGGTGGGGTGGGGTGGTGTCGCAGCCCTTAACCCTGCCTCCAGCTCTGTCGCAGCCTCTGTCGCTGCCTCTGCGTCTTTAACGAGGTGGTATAAATCCCGGACCTGTCTGATACGCACGCATGCATCGGAATATGCGTCTGCCTTACAGCCTATATTGTCTGTCTGTTATTATTTTTCGTTGTCACCAACGGATAACGGAGGGACGGACATGGACGAACGCGGCTTTGCACCGCCAATAACGAGTATCCATGGATAACGTATTCTGTCGTATTTCAAAAGGATGCTTATAATGCTTTTCGCATCGCATGAGCTGACTCGAATCTTAGATCACCAATTGCGGGATGTGTGCGATGACGACGCAAGCACACACGCTTGATGATTCCGGCAGCACATACCCTGTATCAACGAACCAACCAATTTCCTAACCACCAAACGAATTCAACCGAACCAAAATAACCAAGCAGCCAGCCGAAGGACGCATCAGCATCAAGCCGGCTTTTGCATGTATGTACATGCCGTACAGCTACCGGCAAAAACGCAACCAACTCTTCATCAATATCGACTTCTGGGCTCCTCACCAAAGAAATTTGAAGAGAGAGAAATTTGACACCGCAAAAATGATTATCACAAAACGACAGCAACAACCAACAACCGTAAAAAAAGCTCAAACACGCAGCGTCCCTCACCCTCTTGTCTTTAGATACACTCTCTCCCGTCCTCAATCAATGAACTGATTCATAAATATAAAATTCAAGGGTGCGCAGCCTTCAGAACGGGCGGAAGGGGAAGAGGAGGGGGGGGCGGAATTGGAGGAGGAAGAAGAGGAGGGGGATATGGTCAACAAGAGGAAGGTGACAGCTGCTGTCAGCTGCTGCTGCGAGAGCACCCGCCCCAAGCATCTCCCCACAGACCCGATGACTTCCCCAACACCGCCCCAGCCCCAGCCGCCGTACACCTCAGAAGGAGCTGGTGCTGGTGGTTTCGGCGCTAGTGGTGCGGCCTTCTCCACCCGCTCCTCTCCACCAGCCTACACACCCAGCTGAATCTCTTCCTCTCTCCCAGTGTACCCCGGAAGAAGCTCCCCTCTCTCCCCTCCCGTACCCTACCACGGACTGTCATCATTGCAAGACCAGGCTCAACAGCAGGCAGTAGCAGGAACCCCACCACTCCGATCACCACTCCGATAGCTACCACCACATTATCAGGTAGCAGCGGTGGCGCCTTTACTAACCGGGCTTGGCTCCTTGGCACATTTTGGCAGTGTTGGTTACTGCTGCGCAGACGCGGAGGAGACCTCCGTCGTAGGGGGGTTTGGGATATCATCGATTGGCGGCAGTGACTCCAGCCACTGCAGCAGCGCCTTGTTCGCCTGGTCGGGTGTGTCATCGTGGGGGCAGTGGCCGCTGTCCAGTCCCACCTTGACGGCGGACGGGTACAGAGACTGAATCTTGGTGGCCTGTGTGTACGTGTGTATATATGTACATATGTGTGTGTATGCGTTTTATGTGATTCGTGGCGGGAGAGGACAGCAGAGGGCACGGGTGTGTGTGAGGAAAACGTACCCAGAGACGGAGCGGGACTGGGATGAGAGCGGTGTTTCAAAGCGGGCCCCCGACTACACGGTCTCCCCCGGTTTCCAAAACATTCAAACACGCAAAATCTACACATAACACGTATCTCAACATCGTCAACTAGCCATCCTTCCGATCCTCCCCAACCGCAACTGAAACAGCGTCCTCGCCCTCAGCACTACCCCCGTCCCATGCCTGCCATTCATCCCCCTCCCTTACAACTTCCCGTCACTGCTCACTTCCCCCGGCCTACCTTGGCTGGTGTGATCCAAGGGTCCTTGTCCCCCCACAGCAGCAGCAGGGGCACCCCCCCCAGCTGCTCCAGAAGGTCGTCCACGTAGCGGGGGGGCCCCCGGGTGGAGTGAGACACGAGGAAAAACACCTCCGACGCGGCGGGGTCCTGAGCGGGTGTCTGAGACATCCAGGTGCGTGTGTGTATGGGTGGGGGAAAGGGGGAAGCCGCACGGGACGGAGGTGAGGATATAAGGATATGGAGGAATGCACTGCGAAGGGAGACAGGGGGGGAGGGAGGAAGGACACAAAGTATATCGGGACCTGGTATCACAGGAAAAGATCCTGCATCCTCATCCCCAGGTCGCAACGCTGCAGGGGAACCCCCATTTTACCTTTTCCCCCCTTTCCCCTTCCCCCTCACACCTCAATGCTGGTCACCAAGTCGTCATCAATACTCGTGTGGTCCACATAAACCAACTGGAGCACCTCGCGAATCCGAGCTGGCTGCTTGGTGCGCTGGAAGGCGAAAAACATGACCGCACGCTTCAAGGAGCTGCATGAAGGGGTGCGCGGTGTGCGGTGTGTGTGTGGGGGGGAAGAAGTGGAGGGCGAAGGTTAGTTGCGGGAAAAAGGGATGGGGACGGGGATGAGGGTAGATGGAGATGGGCGAATGTGTGTGTGTGTGGTGGTGGGAGGGTTGAGGGTTAGGGGTGTTGGGGGAGAGGGAGCGCTTATAAGGCGGGGAGGGAGCGTCGGGAGGGTGGGACGCGGTGTTGGGGAGGGTGGGACGCGGCGATTGGGCTATGACATACCTTCAGACTCAGACGCGGATTGTTCATCACTCAAAGGAAGATAGAAGATCAAATAGCGCGCCGAAAACGATGCAACACCTCCCCGCCTCCCCCTCTATCCGCCCCCTTTTCCTGAATCCCCCGCCCGAGCCGGCCTCCACTCACGCCGCGATACTCCGCCGCGTTCTCGCCCACCAAGACTGATCCGCCCACTCCGCCGCCTCCTGCTCGGCAGTCTTCCCGGTAGCGGCGTTGTTGTCGCGGAAAGGCCCCGCACCGTTGAGCAACGCCACCGCCCGCACCACCGGCTGCGGTTGCTGTTGCGGGTCTGATCTGTGGGTCGCAGATGCCTGAGCTGCGGTGGCCAGTGCCACGTAACCTCCCAATGAATTTCCCGCCAGTACGACAGGTCCCGAGGATGGGCCCACCACCATCCGAATGAAATCCATAACCTGGGAGGTCCAGGCCTACGGGGTGTGTGGGCACGGTGCGAGGGGTGGGTCAAAACAAAATGGAAACACATCGCCCAATGTGGGGCTCGAACCCACGACCACAAGGTTAAGAGCCTTGCGCTCTACCGACTGAGCTAACCGGGCAACTTCATGGAAGATGTTCAGAGTTGAAGCATAATAATGCCTATTGATCGTGGAGAAAATAGTGGAACTTAGTGAAACTGCCCATTACCTCTATGGGAAGTATATTATACATGTAATACTTGATTGCTGTGCTTATCCGTACGTGTGTCCATGCATGTTGCGTTGCGTGTCCTTATACATATTAATGCGAGCCGGGAAGGAGAAGGAAAAGAAAGAGGATGCAAGTAACGATCATCGTGTGTAGATGCCGACGTGCGTGTGTGTGTGTATGTGTGTGTGCCCCGACGAATTTAGGGAATGCGTGGAGCACGGGGGATGCGGATACATGAGCCTCGCATGTCGTACAGGTCCATCAGGAGGGACCATTGCCTGTGTGGACATGGGTATGAATGGGGTGGGGTGGGATGGAGGTGGGGAGAACCAGGGGAGATTTCGGGTAGTGTCCTGTGGGTTGTGCTCTGTAGCGACCGCCTTCCCGCCTTGCACAATATCCCGTTTCCCATCCTCCTTGCATTTGCTCATACCCCACCCACCGCTACCATTCGCCAGCCCTCACCTCCGCATTCGTGTAGTCCACTCGGGCCTTCTCCGAGTAGCCGAACCCTAACAGGTCCACCGCATAGACCTGAGCAGTCGGCAGTAGCAACAAGCATTGAAGTCGGCGCTGGCAACAGAAAGGAGAAAAGAGCATTTGTGACAGAAGTAATACAGGCAAGAGCAGTAGTGGCATTCGTAGCAGTTCCAACGTGACCAGCCGTACGGCAGCTGTACCAAGAAGTAGGAGAGACTAGGGGGCATTCGCTCACCTGGTAACCCGCCTCCGCCAGCGCCGGGACATTGTACCGCCAATGGTACGACGAAGCACCGTACCCGTGCACGAGCACTACGACAGGGTCACCCTGCCGCCCTGCCTTGATGAAATGCACTTTGCGCTTCTCTCCCGCCCACTCCCAGTCCCAATAATTCCATCCTGCAGGGGTGGAGGTACATGTAAGAAGTAAAGGGTCAACAGCCGGGTGCGTTGAGGTTTTAGGGTTTGGGTTTTTTTCTAGGGTTTTAAGTTTCTCTAAGGTTTTTGTCACGCGAGGCGACACGGCACTGCGGCACTGCGCAAGACGAGAATACAAAGCGCAGCCGACAAGGTGAAGTTAAGCACAGCTTAAGGCACCACAGCACAGCACGGCATAGCATGGCGCACGCCAGGACAGAGTGCAACATTGTATTTTGAAGCGCATTACGCGGGAAGCCACAACGAGAGTAAGTACACTCGGGCCGCACTGGTCATGGATGGAAACGTCGCGGTTAGACCCTGCCAGACACATGTCCGTACAGATGTCCGTACAGATATGACATACACGTTTGCTGAGTTTCTAGAAAAGTGTTGTTGGGCGCCGGGACTAGGGGTGGGCCCCCACGACCTTGTTGCCAACCTCAATAACCCTGATGCACTCCCGTAAAACAGTAAAATTGCGCAGCACCAGCGAATCAGAAGTCATCAACCTCCCGTACATTCAGGCATCCATGATGAGACACGTACCGCTGGGCTCGTACTTGATTCGCTGCAGGCTGTTGCGCGTGTCAACCTCGTACGACAGGTTGCTAACCTGTGGCGGTGTTACGGGACGGGGGAAACAGCCGGCACAGGTCATCATCCCATTGTTCGGTTTATGGGGCCACATGGAGTTGAATGTGACTAGGTGGCTATGTATGTCTTTGTGTACGTGTGTATGTCTGTATGTGTGTATGTCTATATGTGGGCGTTGCAGGCGGTCGGGGTTTTCGTAAATCCTCAGTACACACAAAACTGCTCCTCAGGGCACGACGGGGCTGCTCTAGGGCCTCCCACTGCCCTGACAACTTAGGGGTTACGCAATGGGTTGAGAAGCCTTAGGGCGGGAAATCGGGAGGGGGAGAAGGAAAGGAAAGGAATGAAACGAAATTAGGGGCACAGATAACCAAACGTAGCCGAGTAATGGAAGCGGAAGTTGACGTCCAAAAAGAACTATCGAGCATGTTCGTGGGTAGCGGGTGTTGGCGGACCACACAGAGAGAAACGACTTATCCCCACCGGTAGTTGTCGGTTTGTCGGTTGTTGGTTGGAAGGGCATGGCTGAGGGTCGTGAGTTTGGCGGGCATACGTCTTTGGCAGCATGTACTCTTGTCTATGTTCCGGTCCTTCCTTCCTTTCTTTCTGCTGATGAGCTTTCAGCGACACCTCCGCTGCACTGCGCTGCGCTGTGCTGTGCTGCTGAACCTCATGGCGCGGCACAGTTTCATCTTGCGGTGTATCTACCACTCTCCCCCGCCCTCCCGGCTGCCGCTCACACATCATCATCCGTCATTCTTTATGTCGCAACCTCGTCACGAGGCCTCTTTTTCCAGTCAAACACCGCTCCACAGCACCGCTCCACAGCAAACGCGGTTTTATATGAAGTTAGTGCACGAGCGAGGACCTTCGTGGTTTACAACATTTCGCCTCAGCTCTCGATGTTTCCTTCAAAAATTTCCATTTCTCCGCAAGCCGCTTCGTGCCGTTTGTGTGCGCTGTTTGCCCTTTCTTTTCGCCTCTACCCCGGCTGTCTCACCCACCCTCGGCCCCCATTCTGATACGTAGGGTCCCACTGCTGCACTGTTGGACAAGGCTCCGAGACAGCTGACCTCCCAAACGGTTCCCCTGACTTGCTGCTGACGACGTCCTAGCGCTGGCCTCGAGTGGCAGAGGGAGAGGGTGGGGGCTGCGTATGTTGTTTTGGTGGGTGGCTAAAGGAGCACCACACGCGGGGGCCGCTGACGATGCGCCAGCCAAGCGCGCCAGGGATATGCACTGCCCTCGGAATTTTGATAAAGTATGAAATTGATATTAAGACAAGATCTTACCTGCGTCGTCACCGCTGTGGTAGGGTTGGCGACCAGCACTGCCTGATGCGCGTCGAGCAACGCCCGAAAATGTGACCTCCCAATCACGCGGGGGGCTGCCGGGCGTATGGCATTTGTGGATCGGCACCTATGGGGTTTGGATAAGTTCCTTTGACGCCCAATAGTGGCGTGGCTGCCCTGGGTTCGCTCAGCCAAGCGCATGGTCGTTTACTCTTGAACAACGAAATGAAATAGAGAATGAATGAAAAAATATTCAGTATGCCAGTTTCACCGCGGGTGATTTAGAGCTAGATCATTAATGCTCAGCGGCGTTGTAGCACGCTTGCCGTGGTGGACAGTATGACTCGACACAGTGATCCGTCCGTGACGCTATCGAAAGCACAAAACTTTGAATGCAGAATACAAGAGAACCATTATTATCACACCAGCATTGGCACATGTCATAGTGAAAAAATCGGAACGCGGCCAGACCCAGCAAAAGCCTAATAGGATAATGAATAATTCGGGCTCGGTCTGCCATACATATCTGAACATAGGACATTACGTGGACACCGCTTGGATGACAAAGGATACACGTTGAACAGGAAAGTCGGACGTTGATACATTTGCACGCACGGGCGCACACCAAACAATAGTACACTCGCTTATAGCCGTAACAGCAAAAAACCAAGGACATCGGTTGATGCGTGGATTACCTGCGTCACCTTAGGGGATTACACCCTTAACTCGCCGTACATAAGTCAACCTGCTTTCATAACACCATCTTTCCTAAGTATGAACAGCACACTACAGAGGCAGAACGTCTAATCCTGTTTTAGCGGTCAGTGATTCCTCTGTGTCGTTGTGTAACGACAGTCTTTTCTTGCGTTAATTGCACCATAGAACGACAGAGAAAATGGCTGTGAAGGTTTGGATCATCTTCTACTCTACCTATGGCCATGTTAAGACCTTGGCAGAGGCAGTCAAGAAGGTGCGTTCTTTCGGAAAACGGTCGCTCTCAAATAGCAGCGCTTGCACTGCTGCGGTCCTCATGTGCACCATCCTTTGCCCTTGTGGTGCAGGGCATTGAATCTGTTGAGGGTGTAGAGGCGACTATTTACCAGGTTGGTTCCTAAGTGTCTTGAATCTTTCGTATCTGATCCCCTCAACTATCGGTGTGTATGGCGACCCATGGCCAGTTTCTACGGTATCAGTGCATCTTGGGATAATCTATATTTTTAGCTGTCTTAGCTCCAGCGAAACTCCGCAGCGATACGCTAACGGAGTCCTGCAGGTTGTGTTCGGGAAGTCCAAATGCTGGTCCGTGCTATGCAGGTTGCGGAGACTCTCCCGGAGGATGTCCTGGCCAAGATGCACGCTCCACCTAAGTCTGACTATCCAGTTATCGACCCGCACACTCTTGCAGAGGCGGATGGCTTTGTGTTCGGTTTCCCCACTCGGTGAGTTGACTTGGCTCACGAGTTCCACACGTGGCCAAACCGCGTGCGGCCTACCTAGTCCTCTATCTTCAACTATGCACGGCATCGTGTGCACCTTGCACTACTATCGCCGTCGTTCCTCGTGCACCACTACTGCCTTACCACATCCTTGCCGGAAGTTCAACACAATCTCTACACTCATTGACACCGTTATGCCCTTCCGGCCGTGGCAAGCTACGGTCCTTCTCTGCCCTGCGGAAAAACTCACTTGTCCGTGTCCTTCCGTGCAGATTCGGTATGATGGCTGCTCAGATGAAGGCTTTCTTCGATGCCACCGGCGGCCTGTGGCAGAAGGGCGCTCTACACGGCAAGCCTGCCTCTCTCTTCACTTCAACTGCCAGCCAGGGCGGTGGCCAGGAGACTACGCTCATGACGGCTGTCACGCAGCTGGCGCACCATGGCATGGTTTTCGTGCCTGCCGGTTACTCCAGCGGTGCCGGGCTCTTCGACGTCAGTGTTGCCCGCGGTGGCTCGCCGTGGGGTGCCGGTACGCTGGCCGGAGCGGATGGCTCCCGGCAGCCGTCGGAGGTTGAGTTGAACCACGCTGAAGTCATGGTAAGTTCATTTGTTCTGATACCTGGACGTGGTACACCGCAGCGACACAAATGAGCAGCGCTGCTGCTGCGATTAGTATGTCCGTGCCGCAGCGACTGGCAGTTGTGTTTGCGCTTAGTGTGCCCTGTGGAAGGCAATATTTCTTTTATGCGTGGAGTGCAAGCGTGGCTATTGGCAGGGAGGTACCGAAGGTAGGATAGGCCCCTTTCACATGAAAAGGATCATGTATTTATGTTTGGAAGTATTTCCTGAAAGGAATGTAATAATTTCCCTTAAGCGAATAATGTGTTATCAGCAGTCGAGGATCTCAGTATTACTTCACGTGAATTTTAGTCCTAGATCCCTTCTCCATCTCGTCAATCCCCCGGATGACCCCCTTGCCTCGCAGGGTAAGCAGCTGGCAACCGTTGCCAAGAAGCTCAAGGCATGAACGAGCCTGACGAGCATGAACGAGCCTGACGAAAGGTCCTGGCTGCAGCTGCTCCTCGGATGCAGGCCCCTGGCTTACCCGGCGCTGGGTTTGGTTGGGTTTGCGAAATCGCGGATCTATTGATGATGCGGTTTCGGAAAAATGGTCTGGCTCTTGTAAGGCGTGAGCTGTGATCTTCTCGATCCTATAACTGAAACCACCAATCAATTAGAGTTAAATGAAAAAATTGTGACTGAACGCAATACGGGTGTGGCAAAATTGGGTAGCGATATGCACCTTTTGAAAGTTGGACGATCTGTGGCCGCAATTCTGTTCTATGTTTACTTGCGGGATATGACAAGGGGCGACGGCTGTGCGGGAGTCTTGTAACGTCTCTGTGGAACCCCGTGGCTGTAACCGCTTTCCGCTGCAGTAGAGGCTGCAAATATATCAAGATGGGGTGATGGCAGGTGGCAAATAACTTGCCACGACGATGAAAAACGGTTCCCACAAGCCCTCGTTGCTTCACTTTTGTAATGATAATAAGCGAGCATGTCAAGAAGGGTGCCTGCCCTTGTGCGCCAAATCTTGTCCTGGAACCCATCGCAAAGACAGGATAGACGGACGTCTTAGCACCCCCTTCATGTGGCCGAGGTGTATGGCTTGGAGGCTGAGGATTTCTGGGGCAGTATCCGCTGGTCGGGCATATTAAGGCAGGCCCAGCAGGCAGAAAGTAGCTCGTTGGTACTCCAACAATGGTAGGCGCCGAAAGCGTAATTTGTCGACTGGCAGAAGACACGGATGCAGGCATTGATATGGTAAGATATAAGGCAAGATACATGAGAACCGGTTAACCGTTGGAAATGAAAATAAGCCCCGAGCTCCCGACCAAATTGAGTAATGTTGAGTTTTAATTGTTTATAGGCGCTGACTACTGTTCAGCATCATTTTTTGTTACGTGCTCAGGAAGGTAGCTACCGTTGGTCCAGGGTCGTCCCGAGTACTTTTGAAGATCTAAAAGACGCAATTAATGAGGCGACTTCAAGCGTAAATGCAGGAGTACCATAAGGGGGACTACGAAATAGTGTGTCTGGATGACGAGTTACCGTGCACAAGGTTACGCGAGAAATCGTGCAATGCAAACACGTAATTTGCTGCAATAGTGAAACATATATATAGTTGCTTTTGACTTCCGAAGAGTACTGTGAACAGTTCTAGGACTTGGTTGCTTGTGATTGCTGATTGACCGACACCTATTACGCATTTTTTCGCGCGGCAAGCAGTGTCACAGGAAATGGGTAACGTTTGCGGCGGTCAAGCAAATGCAGTGGATGCTCCCACAACAGCTAACCCAACCTCTGCAAATGCGGCGACGACCGAGCCAGCTGTCGCCAAGACAGACGCCAAACCGGAAGCATCCGTAGGGGAGGCGAAGGATGCGGAACTTCCTAAAGAGCCTTCTCAACCCCAGAAGAAGCTGAAGGTTTTCATCATTTTCTATTCGACTTATGGGCACATCTACCAGCTCGCGCAGAGTTACAAAGCAGCGCTAGAGACCGTTGAAGACGTTGAAGTTTCATTGTTCCAGGTATTACATACCCTGATTTGCGTATGCAAGCCTTGGTATGCAAGCTGTGCCCGTCTTGTCGCCAGGTCTGCCTTTCGCGCCTTCCGCCAAGGATAATCCGCCTGTGGGCATGCGTATTCCATCGATCCACGAAATACATCGCTGCTGCACCCCACACATGAAAATACGTTGGCCTGCAGTGTCTTTATTTCCCGCGCGCTTCCCGCCTCCATGTGCAGCCCCTCCTTCACCAACGGCCTTACCTGCGCTTCCGCCGTGTCCAGATACAGGCTTCTGCTGGCCGCCCATAACCCCCATCCCACCTCTCGCATCCCTTCACTCGTTCGCGCCTGTGTGTCTTGTAGGTGGCAGAGACGCTGCCTGCCGACGTGCTCGAGAAGATGCATGCGCCGACTAAGCCGGACGTGCCCCTTGCCGACCCGCACAAGTTGCCAGAGGCCGACGCGTTTGTCTTCGGCTTCCCAACGCGGTAGGAACCACCTCATGGTCCTGTGAGGATCTACATATAGATCCGGGGCTAGGAGGGCGGCCCGCACTTGCGTGATGGCTCGGCGCATGTGCTGCACTGGCCGCTCGTGTGCACCTGATGATGCAGCTGATCACACATCCTGTGTTATTGAGCAGCTGGTTTAAATGTCTTTCGAATCCTCGTAAGCCCCTCTTGCGCGGCCTATGTTTTGCAATTGATCAAGACGCTGGAAGTCCTGCGTTGAGCATGTGCATGCGTGCGTATGGAACATACCAGACTGAGCCGCCGCGAGCTTTCGACGTGCCGTTGCCTGCTTTACCTCTGCAATCCATATCACACCCGGGTGGTCCCGAAGTATAATAAGGAAGATAAAATAAATCATATATACGTACATACATGCATACATTTCGTGCAGGTTCGGCATGATGTGCTCCCAGATGAAGAACTTTTTCGACGCCACGGGCATGCTCTGGCAGAACGGCGCCCTGCACGGCAAGCCGGTTTCATTGTTCACCTCTACCGCCAGCCAGGGCGGCGGCCAGGAGACAACCCTCATGACTGCGGGTGAGTTACACCGTCTCTGCTCAGGGGGTGCGTGTGCGGACGCGGGTCAGTCCAAATGGCTGGGTGCGTGGGTGGGTTTGGAACCATTGGAAAAAGGACAAGCGACCGGAGAGCATCGAAGGATGGAACCGAGCCGACAGCTGAATATCATTGGGCTGTCACGATTGGGTCGTGGAAGGTGGTCCTACGTCCGCCACCTAACTGAACAGCTGAAATGGAACCAACCAATTTGAGTTTGTCACACAAAATAATTACGCGTTGTCATTTCTAGAGTTGGAAATGAAGGGGGAGAAGGGGCGGGAAGACACTTGCATCATAGCATCTATCGGGTTTGGGCGGGTCTTGGAAGTGGTGGTGTCCGAGCTCTTGAGCGTGGAGGAGAATGTGGGTCAGTACCATCTTGGACCCAGCGGCCTGGCCCTTCTCCAAAACCGCTCATCAGTAGACGTGGAAACTCTCGCTGTGAAGATCATTATCTCTCCAAGGTATGAACTCCCATCCACCGACTACCTATTCACGCCTTGTCTCCCGTCACCTCACCCTTTCCCCCGCAGTCACACAGCTTGCGCACCATGGTATGATCTACGTGTCCGCCGGCTACGCCGCCGGTGGAGTCATGTTTGGGTTGCAGGAGGCCAAGGGCGGCTCGCCGTGGGGTGCCGGCACGCTGGCCGGCCCGGATGGCTCCCGGCAGCCGTCGGAGGGGGAGCTGGAGGCAATTCGTTCGCAGGTGGGATGTGAGTGGAGGAAAAGGAAGGTGTGGTGACCTGCCTGTACAAGAGGGGGGGGTTGGGAGAAAGGTCGCCACATTGTCGCAGAGACACCGCTCTCTCCTCTTCGTCATTTTAGCTTCCTTTTGAGGTCCTGCTCGCGGAGGTTTTGAGGTCCTGCTCG
Organism: Volvox carteri f. nagariensis; assembly: GCF_000143455.1. Lineage (NCBI taxonomy): Eukaryota > Viridiplantae > Chlorophyta > Chlorophyceae > Chlamydomonadales > Volvocaceae > Volvox > Volvox carteri. The sequence continues at coordinate 1,348,703 of NW_003307549.1, read as the reverse complement.
CGGAGGAAGGGAAAGAATTGGTGTTGGTGGGGAAGGGAGAGTGAGGGCAGTGGCCCCCGTGAGCAAGAGGCGCGTGACAGTGCACATGCCGCAGGCTCTGACCGGTCAGTTTTAATCGCGATGCAATTCCAGCGTACTCGGATTGGGGCTAATGGCGAGGCGAGGCGGCCTTGGGCACCTGGACTTGGCTGTTGGCCCTTCTCCTTCTCTGCCTACCTTAATCCCGTTGCTCTTGTCCCTTCCCGGCCTTGCAGGCCAAGGCATTCGGCCCAATTGCCAAGAAGCTCGCTGCATAAGGAAGACGAGTCTGTTGTGCCACGCCGGGTGGAAGAGTTGCTTAGGGTTTCAGCCCTGCTGGAAGGGCGGGGTGTTTCCGTGCCTCCGTGGCCGTCAACGACGTGTGGAAAGGCGGCAGGGCAGAGGAAGGGCCGCGAAAGTGGTGAGCGCGGCGTCCTTGTGCCTTTAATGGGGAAGCGCTTTGTTTTGTTAAGAAAACCCTCGCGGCCAAGGCCCAAGGCAGCTGCGCCGATGAACCTGTACCGAACACACAACCGCGACTTTTTACTGCTTCCTGTTGTCGCTTCAATTTCCTCTTCGAATTGTTAAAATGTTTGTTGCGCGTTGAAATGCGGTATGTGAGCGACCTGAGTCCTTCGTCCTTGCACATGTGCACAACTTTGTCCAAGCATTTGGTACAATTCTGTGCTCCTGTGGGAGTCTTAGTTTATCTTGGCGTTTGGTGGCGGCCGGCTTGGGGGCTTCGCGCTTGTGTTACTGCTTGAAAAAGGATGGACGTGGTAGGGCGTTGGAATTGGCCGATTGGCCCGAAATAATGATGTTATAATTCTAACACGTGTATGGCTTGGCACTTGTGCGTAGAACCTGCTGCCTCGCAGCCTTGTTTTGCGAGAAGCGCGCTCTTTACTGGGTGTTCAGTGTGCCATGGCGAGCGTGCCATGGTATGTAGATTCTTTCCAAGGCGCTTTATGATATTCGAGGGAAAACATCTTCCAGGGCTAGCCCGGAACAATGCAAGTAAAACCGAATCCAAACGTCTTCTTCACACAATTTTTTATCCGCTATTAAATGACAGTTTGCTACTTGGTGATCTTCTTGATACCGGTTTCAGGACGAGGGAAGAGACGCTAGCGCACCCGTATTTCTTTTGTGCATGTCGGCGTTTCCGTTGGGATTGTAAGATTGTAAGAAGACTTCGGCTAACCCCCTCGTCAACCCGGGGAGCTCACCCCGGCCGCCAAAACGGAGAAACGCAAACGCCTCCGGCACATTCCCAGCTTGCGTTCCCTAGCTGCGTCTGTAGTGTTGATGCTACTGCGCGCGTCTGTTAGGTCTGCAGCGGTGTTGCTTGCGCTTCAACTTCCCTCTGGAATTGTTATGAGTCTGTATCTGTCCGCAGTTATATCGTGTGTTATAGCTTCCGTTTCTTAAGGGACTGTGCTGACCAGAAGTGAATGTATCGACATCTATCACGATGGCAAGCCATGGGGCCAAGTCTACTAACGATGTGGCCACGCGCAGTCCGCTGCCAGGAAAACGCAGTTGATGCAGCAGGCGCCAGGTCCGGGCGGATGACAACCGGTCGCCAGCCAGTCGCCAACGAATCCAATCCGACAGCTGGAGGTCCTCGTCCAACGACAGATTCCACATCCTTCCGAGTCAAGCAATTGTCTGGCGGTTTTCGTCAAGTCGGGTTAGGTTTCATCTCCTTGCAGTACTATACAGTTTCCTGCTGCATTACACTACAGTTCGGATAACTCAAACACATAATTTTTCTGTTAAATTAGGATAATAGTTTTTTGTGCGCCTTTTAGGATATCTATCAAATTTCGGACAACATTGGGCTCCCGGCTCGTACGGGCCTATTACGCCTTTGCGGAGTAACGCAACTGGAGGTGAAACACACACGCAGACATGTAATATACTTCAGTACATACATACTGACGTACGTATATAATGAAAATACTAGAAAATGTATATACTTCAGCGCACAGGGGCCCGCAAACATACACTTTTGAAGGGGCCTAACAAATCCAACATCACGTACAGCTCGGCCCACCCTAGCCCCACGGCAGCGGTAGTAGCCGTAGTAGTATACCCATGCGTCTGTGATTTCGTCGTTGCTGTGAATCCCCACGAATCACCGTCACATCTCAGTGCATCTGTACGTATGTCGTGTTCCCTGCACATTATTGAGTTCCTTTAAGCCCTCTACGTTAAAAAACCGCAACACCCCGTGAAGGGCTCGCCGCGCGCATCCAAGCAGAGCCGCGCTCGCAGCCGCAGCAGCCGCAGCATTCAAGCAGCAACAGCCGCCGCCGCCGCCGCTCCCTCAAAACCTTTTATTGATTCAACTCAATTCGACAACGACCGCGTGGACCGACAGCTATCCGCCACCGGCCCCGCTGCACGGCATATCCCGCTGTACATGCCGTATCCAGTCCCTAAGCCCCCGGTCGACCCGAACCGCGCCCGTGGGGCCCTTGGGTACGCCAGCTGTCAGCACAGCCCGCAACACACGTCGCCCCTGAGCTTGCTGCGGCTGCTGCGGCGGCTTTGGCGGCGCCGCGGCTGCCGAGTTTCGGGTCCCGCTAGTGCCGCCGGCGCCACCACCACTTCCAGCGGCGCCACCGCTCCCAGGGCGGCCGTTCTCGCCCGGTCTGTTATCTGGTGGCGGGTCGTACACCCACAAAGGTGCTCCTGATACCCCCGGCCTGCCCCTGCACGTAGTCTCCACGAAATTGTGGTCGTCCAGATCGGTGAGGTACCTTTGGGGGTGTAACATACGGACGGGTCGGGCGGGAATGGCGGGTAGCGGAGCAAGGGGTGGCTGGGGGAATTGACAGGACGGTGTGGCGTACTGATAAGGCGGAGCATTCCAAACACGCAACATGCAGCATGCGACCCGACGGCATCAGCACAAGAGCCATTCCAGTGCTTCTGGTGAGGCGGAAGGCGGTGGGGCCGGGGAAATGGAGGTGAAAGCCGCGGGAAGGAATGGCGGGGACGGCGGGCGCTGAAGCCCGGGCAACACGGCCCTGTGGCCAAAAACACACGTGCTTGCGTGCGAGCGTGGAGGGATCCTGGGGTGTTGTCCTCCAAACCCAAACCCCGGTGTTACTTGTGCCTTATGCCGCGGCAGAAAAGAAACAACACGCGAAACCGCAATAAGACTACCAGGCAGCAGTACGTCGCTGACGCAAGTGCATTTGTACGGCATGTCATGCCGCGCATCGTGTCAGGGGCAGTAACCCTCCAGGGCTTTCCCTTCCCCCCCATTCCACCACACACGCACACACGCACACACACATACACACACACACCTGCAGTACTGCGCCCACCGTACGAGCGGAGCGGGATACCCTGCGAAGTTGAGGCATGGCCCATCACTGCCTAGATCACCGCCACCGCCGCCGCCGCTATGCTGCTGAACCGTGCCGCTAGTGGCGGCGGCGGCGGCGACGGGGTCGGTCCTGGTGTTGACGATTACCGGCTCCCCGTCCTTGATGGCCACCTGTGCAGTGCGGTGAAGAAGCCGGGCGTCAGGGAACTGGAGGGCTCATGGGATTGGGGGAGGGGGGAGTATTGGGGGAAAGACGTACCACGAGCGGGTGAAGCTGATGCCAAGGAAAGAGTGATCTTACTATATATAATATGTATATATATGTATATATATACAGTATATATGTATATATACAGTATATATATGTATATATACAGTATATATATGTATATATACAGTATGTATGTATATATATATACTGAGTATTGGGGGAGGGCGGAGGATTGGGGGGGGGGAGAAGAGTATTGGGTACGGGAGGAGCCAGGAAATGTGGTTGACGTTGCCGATCTGAAGGATTGCGAAGGACGGGACGGCCCCAGTGGGCGATATTGAACACCCTGCGCGCGGCCATCGATCACTTCGAAACGTCTAGGGGGCTGGGGATCACATGCACGGAAATCTTTTTTATGGAAGGGGGAAGTGCGGTATTTCCAGTGCAGTATTTCCAGCCCGGCTAGCTGTCGATGTGACCAGCCGACTATCAGCCGACTTTGGGAAGCGAGGGGGGCATATCGCGGGACTAAGGGTTTGTGCTTTGGGGTAGTTCGACAGTTCAAGAGGTTCTCGAGATTCGGGTTCCTTCCGTTTCCGCGTTGTGTGTACGGCGGTACGGTAGTACGACATTGGCTCGATATGGAACGTACTCGATAGATGGGATTGGCGTCGCTACCGCCGCCGCCGCCGCCGCCGCTTTCGCTTCCGCCACCGCCATCACCACCGTTGCCGCCAACTGCTGTGCTGGCGCCCTTGCAGCTGTCGTTCCCAGCACAGCCGCCGGAGGGGCCCGAAACGTTATTCGGGTATGGCAGATCGTCCAACTCAAAAAACGGGCCCGCGGCGGCAGGCACATTTTGCGCCAGCACCACTAAACCGATGTCGTACGATGGATCGTTATCCTCGGTGAGCTGTGGCGGTACGACAGCCGTACGTGAAGTGAACTGCCCGTACGGCGCGCTGTGGCCATTCCAGCCAGGTGTAAAGATCCAGGAACGGATCCAATCTGCGCCGCCGCCGCCACCGCCGACGCCTCCATTTCCCCCGCCGCCGCCACCGCCCGCGCCTCCATTTCCCTCCCCGCCGCCGCCACCGCCGCCGCCGCCACCTCCACCGCCAATACCATCATCACCACTGGCCCCAACGTCGCTGCCCTCAAAGCCGTAGATGCAGTGCCCGGCGGTGAGCACATGGCACGCGCTAATCAAAGCACCCGTGCACCTGCCCCGAAACCAGGAACGGAAATCAACGAAACACAAGCGTAACGGATCTGTGCTAAAGACAACAGCTAAAGAAAGTCTACAACGAACAAATACGACAGATGCCGTTGTTTATCGCTGTTTATACGGAGCCCCGCTGGCTTCACTTGATCCGCTCCACTACACGTACGACTTACCTGTCGATGTGAGAAGCCGATACAAGCAATCCTACAGCCGCCAAGGGAGGCTGTGTACCAGCGCCATCGCCGCCACCGTCGTCGTCGCCGCTGCTGCTGCTGCCGTCGTCGCCGCCGCTGCTGCTGCTGCTGTTGCTGCCGCCGCCGCCGCCGCTGCTGCTGCTGCTGCCGCCGCTGCCGCCGCCGCCGCTGCTGCTGCCGCCGCCGCCGCCGCCGCTGCTGCTGCTGCTGCTGCTGCCGCCGGCGC
>NW_003307549.1:1242056-1343154 GCF_000143455.1 Volvox carteri f. nagariensis | reverse complement strand
CTACCGCTGCCGACGCTGCCACCGCTGCCACCGCTGCTGCCGCTGCCGCCGCTGCCACCGCTGCCGCCGCTGCCGCCGCTGCTGCCGCTGCCGCCGCTGCCACCGCTGCCACCGCTGCCACCGCTGCCGCCGCTGCCACCGCTGCCGCCGCTGCCGCCTCTGCTGCCGCTGCCGCCGCTGCCACCGCTGCCGCCGCTGCTGCCGCTGCCGCCGCTGCCACCGCTGCCGCCGCTGCTGCCGCTGCCGCCGCTGCTGCCACGGATCCGATTGTCGCTGCTGCCGCTGCTGCCGTTGCCGTCGCCCATGGCGACGGCAGCGCCACTGCCACGGCCGCCGCCGCCAGCGGCGGAGGCTGGCGGCTGGTCCTTGCCAAGCTTCGCGGCAGCGGCAGCGGCGCTGCCGACCGGCAACCCCGCCGCCCTGCAGCTCACATTAGCGCTGTTGCATAGAACACGTGGCGCAGGTTCCGGAGCGGCCACAGACGAGCCCAACAGCTCCCTTCGCTTCAACGTCGTTCCAACATCAATGCTGTCGTACTTGCCATGTACGAGGGTACTTCTACGACGGGTAACATTATTCGTGACAATATCGACGGGGCCGTCGTTGGCATCCTCATGCAGAATCCACGCCGGGCCCGTTAGCCATTCCCGCAGTAGCTCAGCTGAGAACCACCCGACGTGCAGCACATCTGCGCTGCCGTACATGCCGGCGTCGATGGTGTCAGCGGAATATGCCGCCGCCGCGTTGTCTCTGGCACCTCGTACGGCAGAACCGCTGGCAATATGGTTTTGCAGGATGGGGTCGCCGCCGGCCGAGCCCCGCCAAAGCTCGCGCTGACTCTGCTCGTCCAGTTGCAGCGCGTCAGAACCTAAAATCGCCTCTGCTAGCGCCGCCGCCGCCGCCGCTTCTTCCGCGGCCGTCAAGATTATGTTACTGTCGTATTCTGGGACGAGCGCTGCGGTAACTGTTCCACCGATGCGATTACACTTGTCCCCTGGCGTGCAACTGCCGGAAGCCGTCGCTGCCCTTCCCATGTTGAGCAGGCGACGGTTTTGTAAAAAGCGGCTGGCTTCGGACCTGGCGCTGGCTTCGGCGACGGCGCTGGCGCTGGCTTCGGTGACGGCGCTGGCGCTGGCTTCGGTGACGGCCCTGGCGCTGGCTTCGGTGACGGCGCTGGCCTTGCGGGCGCTGGAGCTGGCGGTGTGTGCGCCTCTTGAAGCGCCGCCAAGTCGCGAGGGAAAACGCCTGGCGGAAGCGGCAGTCCTGCCGCCGGCGGTGGCGCCGCTATCGCCGCCGGTATCATAACCGTTGGCAGTTGCCGCGGACACCGTGGCAGCGGCGGCGGTGTGTGGCGGGATCACCACCCTGCCGGCAGCACCGCCACCGGTGGCCACGGGGCTCCGGGGATGTGGCGGCGGCGGCAGCGGCAGCGGCAGCTGGGCCGACCCGGAAAGCAGCGGGAGCAGTAGCAGTGCGCCGAGCGCAGCGGCGAGTGTTGGTGCTACATGTCTTAACGCCGATGCTGCCGGGCCGCTGTTCATCAACTGTTGGCCACCGCGACCAGGAAGTTCCCGGTATTGATGGCGGTGATAGTGGCAGTGGGCTTCCAATCGCTGGATGCTGCGGTTTCGTTTGCATGGCGGCATCCTTCACCTAAGATTAGCAGGAGCACAGCAGCAGCAGCAGCAGCCACCAGCGCCGCCGCCGCAGCAGCAGCCCTAGCAGCAGCCCGGCGGCTGCAGCACCTCTACCTCCTAATGTGTCTTGCAGTACCGTTGATGAGAGCAGTACGGCGCTGACCAGTCTGCAACTCCTAACAGGCCCTAGCAACCCTTAACAACCAATAACAAGTCACAACGGCCCCGTTTCGGCTCCGTGACGAGAGACTTGACGTAAGAGCCCGCCGCCCGCCACTACGACCCGGCCATGCGGCTTTTCCCCCACTTAACCTCACTTGACCCTCAGCTATTCTGAATGCTCCTCAGTACTAACGGTGCGTATAAAGGTTGACCACTGCTAAGGCGTCATGACGCGTCTTCGTCGGTCGCAAAAAAATGCGACGCTCGCTTTCGGGGGAAATGGAGGGGATCGGAGGGAGGAGGAGAGGAATCGGTGCTCCTTCAATGCAGCAGAGGGACCAGACGACAGACCCGCGGGTCGTTCAGGGGAATAAGCCTCCACGGATTTGCGGGTTTTCCAAAACCGAGCCGTGCGGCTTGCTTAAAATGTGAAAATGGAATAACGAGGCGCAAAGATGTATCGGTGTGACTGTGAGAATCTGCGTGTATGTGTGTACCGCACCGCGGATTTCAGCTGGAAGGAGGGTTCAAAAGCTGCCCGGGGTCATGTCGGCTAAGCCGAGCCCCAGGCCTTCCTTGAGGTAGTTCAACAGGTTGCATAAACAGGCCAACCAGTCAACTAATCAGTATTTACTTGGCTTGCAGCTGAAGAGGATAACAGAATTGGGAGGAACTGGCTTGTAGAGCCTTGTCGCTGCGAACTGCTGCAAATGCGGCCCATGTGCTCCTGATGATGATGATGTGAGACATCGTTTCGAAAGTAATTTTAAGCAAACTAAATGAACGAGCTAAGTACGTAAGCCATGCGGTCATACTCGGGCATGGCGCTTTCGGGCGTTCTTTTCGAATCCGCGCCAGCAGAGTTTGCGCGAATCCTAGGCATAGCCGGCCTTGGACGTACGTGCAAAAGCTCGAACAAAGGTATGACGGCATGCCGCGCATGGTGCGAACATCCTCAAGGATGTGAACGAGACAGCAGCGAGCCAGTCAACAACGCAAAGCTTGGACCCGTGGATGAGATATGTTATCGCTGGCTGGAAAACGTCACAATTTACTCTCCGTTGTAGGTGAGCCTACAGCGGACGGAAACAGCCTACGAGGACCGCAACCCTTTGCCCAGGAAAGCACGATGGCTCGATTTGCGGACAATTCGGAAGTTGCTAATCAGCTGATGTTCTCGCCTTCACACCGATAGCTCGCGCGACCTGCCGATGGCTCTCTTTCTCACTTCAATTTATTCCCACTCATCACACGGCGCGTGCTAATCCTATCCACTGCTGTGATTCCCTCCGTCAGAAATCCCTCACCTCTGCATATATCCCTCACCCCTTCCCCGGCCATTGCGTCCCCATGTAGATATATTCCACGGGTGCCGTCGTGATGTGATGGCTACCCGATCCGGTTTTAAATTCGTTTTCAAACCGTAGCCTATTTAGGTAGTTGTGTCTTCTGACATAAAGCACTAATCGACATCTTGCCTACACGCATGCTGGAAGCACCGCTTAGCAAAGAATTTTCTGGCCAAGTTTAGAGGGGTGAGATTGCACTGGTTCCACTTCCCTATTGTTCATTTCCACGACTTGCTTGATGTTCAAGCTAACAAATCGGTCTATGAGTGGCCACTGTCGCGCATGCCATGCACCTCTCCTTCGGCCTTGGCTGGTATATATCCTCGATGCAGGTGTCCCTCTTCTGCGTAATCTTTGAACACCCAAGGCCGCCGCAGCACCTTGGCCCATATCCTTGCGCAAACCCTCAAACGCTACAGAATCTGCCACTCTTGCTCGCCTGTGTGGCCCTGTGGAGCTTGAACCCCACAGACAAAAGCCCTCACTCTGCCCTTCAGGGGGTAGTAGGCCAAGTGGTACGGGTCGCTGAGGAAGACTCAGCATAGGATCGGACTTACCATGGCTGGGCACATGGCCAGGATGTGTTACATAAGTGGCATCGTGTGCATGGAATGGACAGCAAGCCGCCAGGGCATGGGCGCGTGTAGGTATATGCTTATGCCGCCGCCAAACAACAAACAACAGTGGTGGTTGCTGGCAAGCTGAGACCATTTTTTCCGCAGAACTAGGACATCACAGTCCGTCGGCTCCATGCGAACTGTAGCTGTGTGGGCTTCACATCCTGTTATGTGTAGCCGGAAACTTACTGACCATGGGTTATATGTGTCATTTTTCCATTGTGCCACGGACATTAACGGTTTCCACACGCCTTGTAGGATGTTCGCGGGTTTCCAATTGCGCAAAATTGCTTTATTTTTTTGTGGCTCCTACTCCTCCCGTCCCACTCGGTGTTACTGCAGGGAAATTCGCCTTCACCTTAGTGTACACGTCCAACGCGCGAACTCGACGCCTCCGTCCCAAATCACTAAGCGCTCTGCCGTACAACATGCCCGTTCAAGGGAACGGGCTAAAGACATCTGTGTTGACTCTTCATGCTTGAGGGGTTCAATCCTCGGACTGTACTGTGCTGTGTTACAGACCCTTGGTGGTAGAACCGCTGGTGAGCACGATGTAAAGCTTGACGGTGGCTTTGGTTCGTAGGTCGTGTAGGTAGTGTGTTCTAATCCAGGGCTCCCTGGGTGCGCCCACGTTTTCAGTAGCTGGCGGCAATCTTGCTGTAGGGTTGGTATAGGCGCCCCTTGGATACTTGCATCTGTCCCGCTCCCGTTGGGAATTTTTAGTGTGTTTCGGCTATAAAGTTGAGGTTTGGCTCCTTGACCCTCTTCTTGTCCTTGCACCCTGTCCGAGAGTCCGGGTGTACGCCGTGGCCTTTCTTTTGTTTAAAAGCATGGGAGTTTGTGGACTTTTGGTAGTTGCGGATGCACGGCTCCCTGCTTTTCGCTGGGAGTATGTGCCCTGGGGTAAGGTTGGTTTTTTGTCAACCGCTAGCATGTACGGCTAGTGACGTGGGTTGGTTCCCTGTCCCACTTTAATGATCTGCATCCTAAAGACATCACGCACCTGGGGTAGGCTGGTCGACAACCACAAGCATGTACGGCTTGTGATGAGGGTTGGTTCCCTGTCCCCCTTGTAAATTATGCATCCACATATTTTCACTGAAAAGTGCGTTTCGTTGTAGGTAATTGGGTTTACTGAAGCAGAACGTGTTCAGGCTCGCAGATGCTCATCTTCGTAGCAGGAGATCATCAAAGACCTCCCAATCAATAGATACTAGCGCATTAAAGTGGTTGAGTTATCTGCGCAGACACCGCACAAAATAGCTGCCACAATACCATGAAGAAAGGTCCAATTCAAGCGAAAAAGCGCCACACTTTCCTCACTACAGCTTAGGTTATGCAATGCTAACGCAGGTTGTGGCGGAGGAAAATAAAGCTCAAGTAGTTACCTAGTTGTAGTTGCGATATGATGAGTTTCACCCTTAGTTTTTGCAAGAAAGATTATAGTTTATTTAGTCCATAACAGGTAGTCGAAGTTAAGATGGGATAAAAATAGTTGATGTGTACGCGAAATGTGGTTGGTGATGATGTCCGTGCTGCCCATGATTACACCTTCCCTGCCCCTCAGTTTTAGACCGGCTTCGGTTAGCTGACGCTGCGACGTACTTCATTCACTGTTTCAAATGCATATGCTGACTGGCTCGCGGCATCGGGTTTACAAGGGATAGGTCGTGAAAGGACAGAGGGAGCAATTTTTACCACTAAGGAGCATTCTTACTTAGGATTACAAAATGCTACCTCATAGGCATCATTTGTGTTGGCGGAGCAGGGACGGCTGGGGAGTGGACCGGCGAAGCGGCGGCCCTCGCGTTGTCAATCAGAGGGTATGCCTATCCGCCGACAGCAAATTCATGAGACATCATTGACGGCATCAAGAAAAAGGGGATGACTTTCTTTTGCAGGTGAAATGCAGAGCGTGGGCAACTCGTGGCGTGTCAGGTCAGTACGTTTGAGGGTCAAATGCCATACCCAAAATAGCACGTGCATTGCTGTTCAATCGTCATATGACGTGGCCATGGAATTGATTATGTCGTGATCGTCGCGCTGTCCCTTTTGCAGAACAAGATTGCGCGCATTTGGAGGCTGTCGCAAAGTTATCCGAGAGCGCAGCTGGTAAGCTGTGTAATCCCATCTGTCATTAGCATGCGATCACTTGCTGCATGGCTGGTGCACACCTCTGGGACCACCTCACCTCATCTCATCTCACCTTACCTCAGCCTGTCCCGTTGCCCCCGACGATACACGAAGCGAGATCGCACAACAATTATTACATACCGCAGAGCGACTGGGGGGGGGAGATAGACAAACCACAGACGAGTGAAGCTGATGCCAGGGCGATGGGAGGCGATGGGTGACATCCCTTGACATTCCTCAGCGCTCGCGTTGGGCGGCCATTACCCCACCCACCTGCAAGAGGGGGAAAGCGCAAAGCTGCGGTGAAGTTACTCTGTGCCTCTGTGCAGCCAGCTAAACCCAGCAGCAATTCCGCAGCACCAGCACCAGCAGCAATTCCGCAGCACCAGCAGCACCAGCACCAGCAGCGCCAGCACCAGCAGCACCAGCAGCCGCCTCCTGACAGCCGTGAGGAGGTCCGCCGTCTCCTAATGGCGCCGGTCCTCTCTGCCTGGCCGTCTGCACCAGAGCACCAGCTCCCCTCCCCTTTCCCCTTTCCCCTCCCCCCCCACCACACACATACATACACATACATACGCGCACACGGGTTGCCCAGTTCACACGGCCTTCCTCCCCGCGACCCACATCAGGGCGCCAAGGGCCCAGCTGGAGGGTAGGGTTTGTGTAGCCGCCGGCAGTGCCAGGGCAGCATGGTCCATTCACACAGGCACACACATTCCTCAGCACAGAGATGGCACAAGGTCCTATCGGTTACCAAACCGGGGTGTTCCTCTCTCCCCCCCTCTTTCCCTTCACTGTTGCGTCTCCCCTCTCCTCCCCCCCCAAAAACACACACACTCTAGTCGGTGTGCGGGCGGGTGTTGAAAACTTTCCGGATAACGAACCGGTGCTGGTTTTCGTCCCCCGGCTGAGGCTGAGCACTCACTGCGCTGTAGTGCAAAGTGGATTACTGCCGGAGGGGGCAGGGGGCGGTCCATTCCTCGGAAGCGAGAGGGGGCGAGGAATGTGTGAGGGGGCCCAAGAGGGGGTGAGGAGGGGGTGAGGGGAGAAAAGCTGTGCATAGCCGGGAGGGAGATGTGGACGTGACGGTATACGACCGACGAGGCGTGTACGGGGTGGAGCAGGAGGAGGAGCAGGTTGTGTCCTGGTTGCGCATCATTGGTTCTTCGGGGACCTTGCCCTTTGTAGGAGTCCTTTCTGGTGTCCGCTCACCCGCCCCCTCACCCGCCCCCTCACCCCTTTCCTTTCCTTGCCAGGCGTCACGCAGCCGCACCCGAACATGGCCTGCATCTTGGTGGGCCCGGATGGCAGCAAGATATCGGAGGCGTACCAGCGGGCGCAGGTGCACCTGCGAGAGTGTGTTGTGTGTACGTGGTGTTGCTGTGTCCGCTTAGGAGTCTGTCGTTTGCAGCACCATCGCAACAGCAAAACATCATCAGAAAAGTATCATCGTATAACAACAACAACAATAGCCGGGAGTGCGGGAGGCGGCATTTGGTTATTTGGCGTCCTGCCAGTACTGCTGGCTCACGTGTTATGCCGTACTGATGCCGCTCATACATGTACGCGTACATGAGCCGGGAGACCTCGATTATTTGTACGACAATACACGGCACGCGCATACGAGCGTACGAGCATACGAACCCTTCATCCAGAGGGGTTTATTTTATGTTATTTTAGATATATTACTTTACCTGCGTCGTGTTTTCAGGGTACGACCTCAGCGGAGGTTCTCGCGGTGACTGCTGCCGGCGGCGCGGCTCGCGGGGCCACGGCGTACTTAAATTTGGAGAGCGGGGACTGCCACGGGGAGATGGCGGCGGTGGATGCCCTAGTTCGCGGCGGCGTGTCGCGAGTGGTGGTGGGGTTGCGGCACCCGCTACGGCACCTGCGAAGTCGGGCCATTGGCATGCTGCGGGCGTCGGGCTTGAGAGTGGGTGAGATACCCTGGGGGCGAGGGAGATCAGGGGGGAGGAGGGGGGGAGAGAACAGACACGGCGCAAGGTTGGACCCAGGGAAATGGGCGCACGGGCGTTATGGCACGGGCGGTATGGCACGGGCGGTATGGCACGGGCGGTCTCTGTCCGCCAAAACCCGGGTGGCGTGGGAGTCACACTCTGGGGGCCCTGGAGTGTGAGGGAGTGGAGGCTGGCCGGACATGCCCCACCTCGCAGTTGTCAGGTCGCCATTTAACGGTGTCGACGGTTTTTGTGTTTTGGGGGGGTGGGTGGGAGGAGGGGGTTCACCCTGGACCTTGGGGGCTCGCAACGCCTCTCCTGACGTCTTGTGTGCTTTCCTTTATTACTTCGAAGATTTCTCGGCTTCTGACGTTTTTTTTACGTTTTTCTTGCGCCATCTTGCGTCATCAGATGTCCTGGCCGATGAGCTGGCCATAGGCCGCAACGGCCTGACCTCCGCCGCTGCCGCGGCAACGGCGCTGTGTGGCGGCAGCGGCAGCTTCGACGGCGACGACGCGACGTCGGCGGCTGCGTACGGCGCCATGTCGGCGTGTCTCGCCGCCAACGAGGCCCTGCTTCATCGGTCGGTGTTGCGGCGGCCGCTGGGGGTGCTCAAGTACGCCATGACGCTTGACGGCAAGATCGCCACCAATATCGGACACAGCTCCTGGGTCTCTAGTCCTCAGAGCCGGTGAGGTGGGAGGATGATCTCGCAGCCCGGAGGGAAATGGGGAACGTGGTGGTGTGAAGGAGATACTACCCGGCGAGAGCCCCGGACCTTAAGGGAAAAGGGAATATAGAACCTTAGGTAGGGTCATCGGGGGCCACAACGGACTGCCGTGCGATGCACTTTGCTTTGAAAGTTTATTTGCCAATACTTTAAGGTGTGCTATTTCGTGCTGTGCTATTTTATGGAGCTGAGCGTCCTTTTGTGTCTTTGTGTATCGAACGAACGATGAAAAACTGTGGATCCTTTGCTTTTTTTTTAAATTTGATTAGTTTGAGAAACTAGTTTTGTGTGAAACGTGCGAACCCCTGTTCAATCCCTGCAAACCGCTCTGATTGCAGGGGTCTTGTGTTTGAGATGCGCGCTCGTTCGGACGCCGTGATTGTGGGCGGCAACACTGTCCGGCGTGACAACCCGCGACTGACCACCCGCCGGGAGGGCGGCCACACGCCCGCGCGCATTGTCATGTCGAGGACGTTGGACCTTCCGGAGGTACGCAACGAGTGGGGCCCCCTCGTTCCGTCGTTCCGTCTGGGGGCGAGGGGTCGTGGGAAAGGAAGGGGCGAGGGGTCGTGGGAAAGGAAGGGGCGAGGGGTCGTGGGAAAGGAAGGGGCGAGGGGCCGTGGGAAAGGAAGGGGCGAGGGGCCGTGGTAGAGGAAGGGGGTTGGGGGTGTGGACATGGATTTCGGGTGTGTGGAGGAGCCCCAGACAGTTGGCCACAATGGATTCCTCGGTTATTTGTCCAGCTGCTGCTGGGTTGCATTCTTAGGGGGAGGGAGTTGGGAGGCGGGAGAAATCAAGGGGGATCGATCTTCTTAGGACCTTTTGGCGAGTTGTTTGTTACCGTGTTACAGCAAGGCATGGAATGAATGCATTTGTTTTCTGTATCTCTTTCGGTGTGACTACTTTTCCGGCCGCAGGACCCCTCGTGTCCGTGCTGTCACTTTTCTAGCACACTGAGCATTAACTTGCGCCCGCGTGTTTCTTTCTCCCCCCTTCTTCCCCACGATCGCCTTTCTCGCACAGGACGCCAATTTGTGGGACGTGACGCTTGCACCCACCATCGTGCTTACGCAGCGCGGCGCCCGCACGCGCTTCCAGGCTGCGTTGCGCTCCGCCGGCGTCGAGGTGGTGGAGTTTGACTTTCTGACGCCCGAGTCCGTGGCGGATTATTGCCAGGAGCGGGGCTTCCTGCAGTGCTTTTGGGAGTGCGGCGGCACGTTGGCGGCACCCACCATCGCGTCGGGTGTAGTGCACAAGGTGCGTTAGTGGCTCGCGGATTTGCGGACTTTGGGCTGGCCAGAGTTCGGCTCTTGGCGGTAATTATCGCACGTATATATGCACGCAGCATTATATGTATATACATGTAATTTTTTTAAATACACACGACAACTCGTGTATGCTGTTGTTGGCTTGCAGGTGATGGCCTTTGTTGCGCCCAAGATCATCGGCGGCGTGCGGGCCCCTACCCCGGTGGGTGAGCTGGGCTTCGTGGAGATGACCCAGGCTGTGGAGCTGTCGGACACCTCCTGGTCTCAGGTGGGTGGGTGTGGGCCGCGTGGGGTGTGAGGGAGTGAGCGAGTGGGTGAGCGAGTGGGTGAGTGAGGGGGGGAGGGAGTGAGCGAGGGGCCGAGCAAGGGAGCGAGATCGCGAACGAGGGAGCAATTATCGTGCATCTGCACGTCGCGCTGGTTGGTTCTCGTTTCTACGTTAACTAATTTATTGGTCCGTTGTCGGTTGTAGGTTGGACCGGACCTAATGATGACCGGCTACATGCCCGCCAGCGGCGGGCTATGGGCCTTGGAAGCCGCGCTGGAGGCGGCGGACGAGGAAACTGCCGCCGACGCTGCTGCCGTACCTTCCGTACATCTACCGGCGCCGGGGAAAATGGCTGGCGCAACCGCTGGCGGAGGTGACGGCGGGGCCGCTGCGGCCGCGGCAGCAGGCGGTGGCGGCGCCAAGACTGGGTCCGCTATCGCGGCGAAGCGGAGGCGAGGTCCCGGCTCGCCTCAAAGCCGGTCGGTCGCGTTTTACAAGGCCTGGGACCGCTGGGGCGCCTTGTCCAACTTTTCCCCGCATCCAATCGTCATGCCCGTCGAGCTGCCGTTGGGCGATACCGACTCACCGGCAACCTCCGCCGCCACCGCCACGTCCGCAGCGAATAGTTGCACCACCACCAGTCATGCGGAAAGCAACGGCACGCGCAGCAGTAGCAGTAGCAGTGCCGCCATTGGTTCTGGAGACGACCGGGCGAGCAGCGGCGCCGTCAGCAGTACAAGTGGCGGTCGCGACGGCGGCGCCGCCACGCGACGATGGGCTAGCGTGGAACATTATTACCAGGCGCACAAGTTCTCTGGTGGACATCATCAAGACGCGGCGGCGGTGATGGAGGCCATAGCGGCGGCGCCGTCACCGGAGGAAGCTGCACGCATCGGCCGCCGTGCGGAACGTACGAGACCGGAGCTCCTCCGCCGCGACTGGGCCACTGCCAAGGTCGCGTTTATGCACGCGGCGCTGCGGGCCAAGTTCTCCACCCACCCGGGACCGAGGGCGATGTTGCTTGCGACGGCGGGCGTGTTGTCGCCATCGCCATCGGCGACTAATGGGGTGGGTCCGCTGCCGGCGCCGCCGACTGCGGCAGCGCCTGGCGGCGGCGGCGGCGGCGCTGCCGACGGCGGCGCTATGTGCTATGATCTTGTTGAGGCTAGTCCACATGACTATTACTGGGGAGCTGGGTACGACAGGACAGGACAGAACAAGTTGGGCCGGCTGCTCATGCAGGTGTGTTGGGTGGGGTGGGGTGGGGTGGGGTGAGGAGATGCCCTAGGGGTTGGGCCGTACTGGGAGATGGGAACGGCGGCCGGAGTAACGCAAGGGTGCATTGGTGGGCGTGGCCGGCCATGTTTGTGTGTGTGTAGGAGGGTGAGGAGCTTTGTGGACACCCCGCGGTGTGGACACCACACATATCTTGTTTGCGTATTTCCGTCCGCTTTGCGTGTTTCCGTCCCCCAAGTGCTGATCGTCATCGTCAATCCTCTAAACTCCTTTTAACTGACTGTTGCTCTTCCGATCTCCTAATGCGTTAATACACTGTAGTACTGCAGTCTCTCGTCTCCATTGGGTATCTGTATCTGTGTCTGTGTACCTGTCTGTGCCGTACACAAACTCGTGTTTAGGTGCGGGACGAGCTCCTTGAGTCATCGAGCGCAATCGCGTGCAGCTCCGAGCTCGCTTGGGAACCGAACGACCCCCTCGGAGCCCCCGCGGCTGCCAGTGCCGCTGCGCCGGCTTCCAGAGGGTGACGACGACGATGAAGACGATGGCGATGGCGGTTGATGAGGATATGAGGATGAGGAGGATGGCGGCGGAGGTCTAGGGCTGTGGGTGTTGTTGCCGTTGGGAAGGACACCGTCCCGCTGCTGCTACTGCTGCCGCAGCTACTGCTATCATGGCGGCTGCTACCGCCGTACGGCTGTCGATCGCCCCTCTGGCCGGTCCTTGTGTCCTTGCGGTGGTACACACCACGCTGGTGATCACCCCTCGGTTGGTTTGTGAGCGGGCGGAGTGGGGTCGGTGATTTCTTACCATGAGCGGCCGTTGTGGAGCAGCGTCGCGCGGTTGCGCGTGTGTGTGAATTTGCGTGGCGGCGCGAGTGTATGTCTGTCTGTATGTATCTATTGCGGGTTAGGGAACCGCTTATGCGGTAGCATCCTTGCAGTAGCGGTAGCAGCAGCAGTAGCACCGGAATGTCACGGAACGGCTCTGGTCTATGAAGGCCATTAAAAAGCTGGCGGGGACACCGGCGGCGGGAGGGTTACCACTCGGACACACAGTACACAGACACACGCACACACACACACGCTCGTGAACACACTCGTGAATACACAGTCGTGTCTCTGCTCTGTCTCCAGCCGCCTGCGGCCCAGAACCACCACTACCATCACCCTCGCATGTGTCGTCGGACCCTAAAACCCGGTGTGTGCTTTCTCACTTTTGGCGGTGTTCTGGCGGCCGGGGCGGACCACATCGCGCGGTCGGAGGGGAGGGGAGGGGGGAGGAGAGGGGAGGGGGGAGGAGAGGGGAGGGGGGAGGAGAGGGGACGGGGGAGGAGAGGGGAGGGGGGAGGAGAGGGGAGGGGGGAGGAGAGGGGAGGGGGGAGGAGAGGGGAGGGGGGAGGGGGGAGGGGAGAAAGCGGCACGGGTAACGTCCGAGCCGCACCGTGGTGGTGTGTCGCGTCCACAGGGTCGGCTTGCGCGAATAGCGATATGGGCCCATGTGATTTATCTATTCAACTCTGGTGGATGACATTTATGTGTCAGCGTATCCGGCAAGGCAGTGCAGGAAATGTGTGTGCGCGCATGTGTTTGTGCTTGTGTATGTGTATTCTGAGCGGAAAAGGGCGCTCTAACGTGTGGGTGTGCGCGTGTGCGTATGTTTGTATGTGTGTCACATCGTGTGGTGTTGCTGCAGGGTGTTGGGGAGGGGAGGACTGGGGGGACTGCAGGAGTGCTGTTTCTTGTGTTCCATGTCCTTTCTTAATCTCTTACTGCGTGGGGGCGGTGCGCAGTGCGGTGCGGTTACTGCGGTGAGGAGCTCAGGACACACGAGGTCTTGTGTGTGTGGGGGGTGGAGCTGAGCAAGGATGGGCTTCCACGCGGGGCATGGAGAAAGGAGAGGGGTTTTAGGAAACGACCAAACGGAAACTCTCGGCCGATAACCTGAGAGCAGCCCTGGAACCTGCCATGCGCACCTCACTCGTGCACGCGCCAAAGCGGGGGCGAGGAGCCCCTCTTTGGAGGACAGGGCCGGCATTTCCACGCGTCGAACAGAGAGTTGAATAATGAATTCGGATCCCGCCAGCAGTCAGTTTTCGGAGCCGTCCAAAACCTCATGCGTTATGATGGATATAACTGTGGAGGGGTTTCGGACGGTACTGGTGGGTTGTGGAATGCGGGTTGGGTTTTACCCGGCCTGACTGACACCGGGTGGGGGCGGCAGGGAACGCGGGGGTCCACGCACGTGTAACGTCCACTACAAGGGCCAAAGGCCTTGCGGCACAGACCTGTGCCACACCTGTTCTTTGTACCCCTGTGTGTGGGGGGGGAGGGGGGGGGGAGGGGGAGAACAGCGCAGCGCTCGCCTTCAACGGTGTGGGGGATGACGTGTCTTTCCGGACCGCTGACAGGTTCGCTACGTGGTGCTGCTGGGGAGAGTGGGAAACCCAGCTGGCCAGCTGGTTCCCACCTTCACACGAGTCTGGAGACCAATGTAACCACCACACGCACACAACTACACACGTTGTCTTTACCTGGGTGTCTGTCTGTATGTCTGTTTGTGTGTTGACGACATCAGCACGGCAAACAGGTGTGTCCCCCGGGGTTGGGATCGCGATCTGGGGATGTCTCGGAAGTTTGGGCAGCACCAATCCAACAAAGCCCTCCGACACGTGGACTCGTGAAGGCGGCCGCGTCATACATCGTATCCATTGCGGTCGACCAATGGCCGTACACTAACAGTTTATTAGAGCAGAAAATACGTTGATACATGGTACGACATACACGACAGGCAACAACGAGCAGTAGTGAGCAGGACAAAGGTCCTCCTGAAAAGGGGGGGGAAAGTGCCCCCGTGCGGCCCAAGGGGTAGGTGGAGTGCTACATCGTGACTGTTGATGGCCACCCACCTTCACCTACCTGTGGGTGAGGTGAGGTGGGTCACCATAGGGTACGGCACCACAGGGTACGGCACCACAGGGTACGGCACCACAGGGTAAAAGGTTCCGCCACGGGGGTAAGGGTCGCATGATGTGTTGTTTTCCCGTCTCCATGGCTAGCTGCATAGCTCATGTTCTTGTGGCTTTGGGGGGGAAAGAGGGCCGAGGGACAGCAGATTGGCGTGGTGGTGCACTGCTGGTGGCCGCCCCAAGGAAGTGGCGTGTTGCCTGACCAAGCAACTCTTTGGGTGATCCTTGGGCATGTGCAGGGGATACATTGTCTTTACATAATGATTCTATTTCGGGTTATTTTAATTGATCGGTTATGCGGTTATGCGAGAGATGGTGAATGGGTGGGGGGGAGAGAGGACGGTGATGACCGGTGGTAAGAGGATGGGCTGTGCCATGCCTTTTATTTCTGAGACTTCTTCAGCCCCTGGATGCCGACTGACATGGATCCCGTCCAACACCGCGACACACAAAACAGAGGAATGGATGAAATTCATCTATGAAATTCCTCTAGCGGCAGCCAGAACGATTCCTCGCACTGCACTCCGCGTTTCGTCTCGTTAATCCTTGCCGCTAAATATTATGAGCTTTTCGAAGCTGGAAAATGCCTATACATCAAATTGTATGTAGTAATAGTGAGTAAATATCTGGATCAAAGTTACGCCACAGGATAATGCGACTCGTTGCCAAGTGTTTTGCCGTTACAAGTTTTTCCGTCAATCATCTCAACTAAAATGAGGGGCTCCTCCATCCTCGCCACTGCTGCCTCCATTCCAGACATACCACCTTCCCCTGGGCTTGTCCAGCAATTGCAACCTTTACCTGAATAACCGATCAATCAACATCATCATCGTTATTATTTCTGACAGCTTATTAAACCGCACCAGGACCAGGAAACTGCCCGAGAAGTGCAACAGCCCACAGCAGCCGCGCAACAGGACACTTGTCAAGAAACACGCCGAAGGGTTAACGGACCTTTCTCCTCGCTCTCTCCCGACCAACTGCTCCCAGCGTTTTTTATATTTCTAGCTGGGCGCCCCTCCCCTCTCTTCCCTTCTCCCCTTGCCCCTTGAACAAACATCTTTTGAAAGGTAAGAACCCAGGAGATACGGTAGTACGGCGACCACGGATTTCATTTCGGGGGATATTACGAAAGATGTTCTCACTCACCCACTCCCACTCCCACTCCCACACCCCCGCCATGCCTACTCTGTTGAAGGAGGTAAAGGATAAGAAGAAACCCGTGTCGACCAGAGCTGAGGAGGCCGCCGGGAGATGGGGTTCCCATGTCCCCGTCTCGCAACCCCTAAAGGGGATGAACCAAAGTCTCTTCTTCTTCCCCTAAAGCGGATGAAGATCTCCCCTCTCCTCCATGCAAACACGCTGCCGCCAGCGGGCCAGCTGAGCATGAGTCTGTCATAACGAGCTGCGGATGGATTGGCATGTGTGTGCATGGCGGCGGCATGTGTACGGAAAAACCCGTATGTGCGGGGGAAAAGAGGTGCCTGCCGAGGGTGAGCAGAAAAGCGGTGATGACGCACTTTCTTCCAGGCACATTGGACGAATGCCCACTCATGCATGGCTCCTGTCCGGTGGCTTGCAGATTCCGGCAAAGATAAGAAGTAACATCTGTACTATTCATACGTCCGATTCGGCACGGCGCCCCCTTGACGCCTCCCTTCCCGCTCTGCGCCAAAGAATTCAAGTTGCAACATAGTCGGGAGTCAGTATATGCCAGAAGCCCGGTGCATTGCCGGCGCGCATGCCCCAGGGACTGTCCTTAAAGGTGTGGAACAGGGGGGCATATCTTAACCCGTGGCCGCTACCCGGCGAAACCCTGCCTTCCCCGGTGTATCGGGGCACCCTCATCCAGTCACCCTAGTCAACATCTCAGTGGATCGCTCAGGTTCCGCACCCACCACCAGCATCCAACGGAATCTACCGGACCGACAGCGGCCCAACTCCATTCCTGATCAGCTCGTAAGTTAACTTTATCCCAGGTCACCACCGTCCATCAACTAGGGGCGCAATACCGTCCACCATCGGAAGGATTTTCGACCCTGACAGGTCTCGATCCCGGGATCTCCGTTACCAGTAATGCCTAACCCTATATAGCTTATGCTGCCTCACGGCACAACTACAATACGCTAACCCGCACTGACATGCAAAGAGGTGCCTCCTTGGTTGTGGGCTACCTATTCCCGTTCGATAAAATGTATGGCAGTGTACGACTGCACTGCATTTTTGACGCTGACGTGGCTAAGCGGCGAGGATGTCGACGTCCTACGCTACGCCACCCTGATCATCCCTCCGCTGCAACTCCTGCGCGCCTCCTGTACCTTTGTGACATATCACGCAATGCAAGGACCAAATGCAAGGTGCAAGCTTGAATAACGCATTATCAATATGCTCTGGATCCGGGAACTGAACTGAACACATGTATTCCCCGAACACCCCCGAATTTATGTCCTAGCTAAGCATCGCCTTAGTAAATAAACGTATCAAAGCCTTAACCGAAAGATTAATACATGTACGTGGCAAAGGCGCCACAAAGGGAACCATGTCAAAAAAGACGGCCAAAGTAGTGGTCCGATGCAAATGGCATGGTGAACTCAACAAAGTCACCTCTGGGCCTTAACTCAGAGACTGGAATACCGCCCTTAGCAGTGCATATGAATTCCTATCCTGCAGCTAACAACATCCCGACTGTCCGTCGGGGAAGATCGACTGCCGGTTCGCTTCGGCGATCGCCTTTCCTGATCTTTCCTTCCTATCTGCGACTGAAGCCCAGAGGGAAAAACACCAGCGCGCTTTCCTACAGCGTCACTGCTACCATTCAACCATATTGTACGCAACGCGCGCCGATCGCGGCCCGCCAGTTCTTAAGAAATGGCGGAAGCAACAAACAGAGTTCCGCTGCCCCTTACTGAGGACTTGACGGACGACTCTACTGAAAACAAGGACGGGGAATGCAATGATAATCATCGATCCTTCATGAAAAGTCACAGCCTGCTGTATTTATATGGTGACAGTCGCTGAAGCCTTGCGACTTCTAACTGCATCGCGAAACACTTGAGATTGCTTAATTTAGCAACCTTCGGTTCGGAGGCTACGCGACACGTACAGGCCTCCTGCCATCACAGCAAAACGTTTCCTATTTACTTATAAGTTGCCCTGCGCACGATGGTTGAAGTTGGCATGATTAATACTCGCTCGCGTCATGACTTTTTCGCGCAAATGTCGTTGAACATGCTGCACCTCCCTCCTCAGCAATGAGCCAGCTTAACCAGGCTTAACAGTTATCAACCTGGGGAATGTGAAACGTTACGTGAATTTCAAAGTTGCTATAATTTTGCACGAGTGAAATGCCACGCAAACAGTAGGGGATCGCTGTACGACTGTCGTCTTTTTCGATATCTATCTATTTCTTCGGATAGCCTTCGGCCCTAGGGCCCTAGGGCCCTCGGCTCCGTATGGACCCGGTACACCTTTTGAGGGTAAGGCGCTTTGCTAATCAAGGTGTAACTAACACACACACACACACACACACACACACACACACACACACACACACACGCACACACACACACACGCACACACACACACACACACACACAATCGCACACAATCGCACACAACCACACACAACCACACACAACCACACACAACCACACACAACCACACACAATCGCACACAACCACACACAACCACACTCGTCCGACGAAGCCCTAACAAATTTCACTCAAAATACCATGAAGACCAGCAGCAAGCAGATAACATGCGACACAGGGAGGATGCCAGCAGACAAACGACGGAAAGATGCGACTCAAGACGGGAGGCACGGACAGGTTAGGGAAGGTAGGTTATGGAAATGGCATTCGGTCCTCTTAATAAGATCGAGGAAAGAACCGGCGGAAACGTTCAAACCAGACGAGTCGCCACACAAGGACACCCACACAAACCCACCCACCAGGCCGTCACAATCGTTGTCGACGTTGTCAAAGCACTGACTGCCGGACTCCGGCTCGAACTGCTCAGCCCTGCAACGTTTGCCATTACCGAGGTAAAAGAGAGGGGCTGGCTTTGCTGCATGCGGGGTACTGAAACGTCGGGAGTCAAAACGCCCATACCCCGAAGTTGCCCGGCCTGACACTGGGCACTCAGCCTGGAGTAGGACCGCAACTATAGCCACAATCACGAGTACAGCCTCGCTTTCTTGTAAAAGGGCATCTAATTTAAGTAGGGGCAGCTTTACGCTAGCCATAGGTGAATTTCATGAAGCCAGCACCTCCCATTACGGAACCCAATGGAGAATTTCCACTCCTGTAAGGTGCCGCTACAGGGCTGCCTACCATCTACCGCAACCGGTACCACCAACGTCACCAGATCGCCAAAACCAGCGCCCCTTCATCACGCACCTGCACAACGCAACTCGCGCTACGCCGACCACCAGATCGATCCTCATCACCCGCACTACGAGCAGCGGAGAGATCGCGTCCTGGGGCAGTGTACTGCCTGGCCTCGGCCAGAGACTGCCCCAGCTGACATCGTTTGCGGGGACGTCCAGGGTTGCGAGTAGCACTGGGGACGTGCAGCCCTGCGACCCGTAGCCGTGCATGTGGACCTGGACCTTGTTACGGAAGGGCGCCGCCAGCCCTGCGTCGGTGTTTGTGGCGGTCTGGCGGCGGAAGCTGACATACAGCTTATCACTGGCGCCCCAGCCGCTGGACATCCAAGTCCCCGGCAAGATCTGCATCCCAGGGCAAGGGTGCGTATGTGGATATATATGTAAGTGTGCGAGAGAGAATGTGTGTGTGTGTGAGTGTGTGTGGAGATATGTGAGTGTGTGCTGGAGGTGTGTGTGTATGTGTGTATTTGTGAGTGTGGCGTACATGCCATGTCTCCCTATGTATGTATGTTGCGCTCTCCTAGGCAAGTCCTTGGGACCAGGATGGCGCCACCATTACATCCAGTCTACCCGGCGCATGGAAAGCCTCTCCTGGGCTAGTAACCTTGCCGATCGGCCTGATCTTCACTTGTTGGTTAACTGAGTTACAAAAAATGCCAAAAACTCTGAAGCAGAAAAGCGTAAAAAAATGTCCAGAAGGCAGCGTTTCCCCTTGCGCAGGATTGCGTTCGACTTACGTGGCATGCAGGTTTTTGGAACGACTCGCGTCCCCTCCCCTCCCCTCCCCGCGCAAAACACGACATCGACCGGATTCTCGCCGTGACGTCTTTTCCCCCCTGTAACGAACCTGCAACGAACTGAAGTGCGAGTCCGCGAGGCCCCGCAGTGCAAAGGTTGTCCATGTGCCTGAAGGCCGCCAGGACAGACCAGGCGGCGAGGTAGGTGGGTAGGTGGGTAGGTGGGTAGGTGGGGCGAGCGCAGCTCGGTATTGGGATCTATGAAGCGATGAGCGAGTAATGACGAATAATGGACCCCGAGTGCTGACCGTTGTGCTTGTGCATTGATGTACAACAGGTCGCTGTGGAAGAGACGCGAAGTGAGCCCACATGGGACATGTCTTACGTGGCCAATCGGGCTGTGGGCTGCCATCTGAGCTGCCAATCCTGATTTCTAGGAGAGCTCGCGAGTTCATGGGGGCCACGACAATGAGGAGGGGTCCCCCGATGGTGGCGAACTCCCCCTCAGCAACTTTTACCCGGGTCCCCAGGTTGCCTATGCTGTGCCTATGCTGTTCCCTAACGAGTGATGGGCGGGTGATGGGGAATGACACTCCCCACTGGCGGGTTCGGGTGGTTTCCAGACCGTGACGCGGACGAGGTGACGCCTTTGTAACTCTTCAGGCTTATGCTGTCGTCCTGTATACTGGGTTTGGTTTGGTAACGGGGAGCATCAGTGATCCCGTCAGATTCACTGTCCAGCGGCCGCGGGCTGCTTGTGAGCTCTGGGTGGGCGGAAAACTGGCAATAATCGGACAGCACGGGGAGTTTGCATGGCGTGCATGTATGGCGGGGAGGTTGCGCTGAGCTCAGTGGATCAGTGGCTGTACAGATCCGTACCTGGTAGGAGGTTATCCGCTCCCAAAACCTCCTGAGGGACCGTCCAGCCTAGCCACACGCTCTGTGCCGCGTTGTAATGCGTGGGGACTTGTACGAAGCCCATGGGGCAAGATTCGTCGCCGTACTCAAGTAGTACACCATTCTCGTCGTACCCCTGCAGCAGTTGTAACAGGGAATGTGAAGCAAGGATTGTCATTAGGATATGGCCAGGTTCCCAAAACCCCTGGCAATACATGCAAGCTAAAACACATTTTAACTTATTTTCTCCCCGCGCATACGTTACGTTTAACCAGCCCCATGGCCTGCCTCAGGGCTTTGCGGCAGGGTGCCTAGTAATTACGTTCCGCCCGAAGCCACCTAATTAACCTGTCCGGGGCCCCAACCCGGCATAAGTCCGTGAGGGATGATAATGTAGACCAGGACGAAGGCCTGCTGGCGCAATTCTGCACGTCCTGTACGACAACTGTGTCATTCGCCGTACACAAGTACGCACCCTGGAGTGCATTAGCCCAAGGTTGTGTCCCATCTCATGCACAAGGAGCCGCAATTGGGCTGCAGGGGCAGATAAATGACAGGCACATTATTTTATGGATGGTCCCAGATGTAGCAAATATGCTAATAAGGCGTGGCATGGTGTCCCTGCAAGAGTTTAGGTTCAGTCCCGATAAAGAGCGGTTTAAATTTTCTCTAAGACTATAAGCGGGTGGATGCGTCCTCATGCTGATGGACCCGAAACGGTGATGGACCCGAAAAAGCGGGTGACATACAGCGGGTGGCAAACTGGTAGAGCACGAACGTGAAAGACCTGATAAATAATGGAACAAAGGAGAACCTACTCCTTTGCCCTTGCTTTGCCCATCTCTTCCTCACAGCTCAGTAGTTCAGTAACAGGCACACAACCGAGGGGAGGGGCATGCAGCAGGTAAGAGGGGGAACAAGGTAACAACGAAGGCACAGTGACTCTCTGCCTATCGCTGACAGGCAGACTTCTCCTGAACGGGGCGGATTCCCCTCGCACATATCTCCCACGTTCACTGCCTGACAGTCAAGAGGCCTCTTCCTGACCAGCTAACTGTCCAGCTTACCGTTAGAGCCTGAGACGGCGCCAGTCCACACTCGCACCGGCAAAGGGCTGTAAGGGCAGTTTATTGTGCCCCAGGAACTGCTACCGATCACATCTGGTAGCAGGTAAACCCTTGTGTCGTAGCGGTCCGCGGGGATCCCAAGAGCCTGCAGAAGCAAGTCGAGCCAATCGAACCCCCGGAAAGCACGCGACATCTAAGTGAGTATTCTGAAGAGCGAGGACCTGGGGAAAGGCCGCGCCGCACGCCCAGGCTACAGGATATGCATGGATGCGGCTGCTTTTCTTGTCTTGTCGTGCATGAGGCCTGCATCACCGCGTTAAATCCGCGGGCCTTCACAGGTGGCCGGGTGCCTCCCCAGACCTCGTACAGGAAGAGGTCCCTTGGTGCCCCGCTGGTGTCACGGTGAAGCCTTTTCTCTCCTGTTGAGTGTTGCAAATATAGACTATTCATCATATCTTCTTGCCCTGTGGAATTGCAGCGCGGCGGAGGTGTGAAGCTTCTCCGCGTTAACCCTAACACCCTGGTTGACAGATTCCCGCTATGTGACCTATTTATTAACCATGGCCCCGTCGTGGCCGTGATTAGGGCTTCTCCTTAGGAAGAGGGGCCAGGGGAATGTCCATGATTGCCTGGTGCTGCCAGAGCCGTGGCACGGTGCTAAAGGCTTTTTCCTGAGCTCTTCAGGGACTTCTGTGGCCAATACAATACTGGGTTGCGGGCAGCACCAACAACGATCCGTTCGGATTCGCGATACCCGCATTCATCACTACAGCCTGAGGAGATCGTGAGGAATCAGCACTGACAGATAGATGGAAAGCTAGGCTGGCTATTATGCAGACAAGGTAGGCTGCTAGGCTGGTAGACAGGCTATTAGCCAGTAATGCGGACATCTATGCATGTGGATTTTATCATTACGGCACGCTGGTTCTACGCTATGAGGTTGAGCTGAGCCCCCGTCTGCCGTACCTTGGCTGCGGAATCCGCCGCCTCCGCCATGCCCGAGAGAATGCCTTCGTCTGGCGTGCTGGTGACTGACCAGCGCACACCGCGAGAGCTTGTCCCTGCAGCACTCCAGGTCGATTGAAATGGTTGGCTTTGTGAGTATGTTAAATAGGGCTGGTCTGAAAGTCCTGGGTTCGATTCCTGGGGAGACCCCGACATTGTCGGGAGCGTGAGATTATGGCTAGCTGCTGAGATGTGGAGTTGAGGTCACAGTTGATGGATCGAGATTCGCACGCTGGATTGGTGGCGATTGCTGAACCCTCTGTCTCTTCGGATGTTCGGGTGAAATGATGAGGAAGGATCCTAGAAGGCAGGATCAATCGCCTTGGACTTCCAGTTCGTACGGCGTAGTACAGTGTGGTAATGGTGAATGGTGCTGGATGGCGTGATAAATCGTAGAAATGACAATGTGTTCAAGTGGCCCAGAAGCCTCCCACTATGTAACAATTCAAAAAAAAAGATCCGATTAGGACTTAGATTTGGATCCAGGTTTGAGGTCATGGACTGGGGAGGGACGGCCGGCAATAATTCTAGTACAGTACAACAAACCGACCCGGTGCGGTACATATATACCTGAGTCAGCCTACCGGAGTGTCACCACCCCACACAAGATATCGCCAACCCGCCCTACATTCTCCGACACAATTCACCCGAAACCAGCGCATGGGGCTCCCCCTCATCCCCCCTAGTTTTCCATTAACAGTCCCTAGCAAAGAAGCCCTCAAACCCCGTTGATACCATGACGGACGGTTTTAAGGTTCGGAGACTTCGGACCTGAGCAGGGGATGGACACATGGAAAGGCACCACGCGGGTGAAGTTGACGTTGGCGGGCATTGAGAGGTCGCCGAAGGAGCCCTTCTCAAAAAACGGGCGTATGTCTGTCGCCCATACTTCCTGCGCGGACGCCCACAGCCGGTGTGCATAAACCGGTGATGGCAGTGTGGTAGACTCTGTGTGTGTGTGTGTGTGAGAGAGAGAGAGTGTGTGTGTGTGTGTGTGAGAGAGAGAGAGAGAGAGAGAGAGAGAGAGAGAGAGAGAGAGTGTGTGTGGGTGTGTGGGTGTGTGGGGGGGGCGGGAAGATGATGCATGCAAAGACAGCATTCATGCAAAAGCGGGTTTCAGCAGCACATTACAGCACAGCGATAGCAAATTAAGTCAAGCTCAGTATAGCACAGGAAAATGCATTACACCTCAGCACACTGCATCACATCACATCACATCACAGCACAGCGCAAGACAGTGTGACAAGGCTTAAGAAAAAGATAAAAAGGATGATCCCCCAGGGTGTGGGGAAGGGGCAATAGTGACACTCGTGTCGCGCAAGACTGGAGTGTGGGAAGAAGAGGATCACCCGAACCCAGAGTCCTACAACAACATTGTCGGTGTCGGTCCCGGCCCCGGTCCCGGCTTCGTCAACTTCCACAACATAGGGAAACCTAGGGGCCTGACCCAGAGGCAGTGCAAGCCGGTGCTGTGTATGACTTATTAAAGTTGACCCTGCTACTGTTGCCGTTTTAGCTTGTGTCGCAGCTGCTGCTGCGGATGGGACTTTGGCCCCTGACACTATATTATTTGTGGATGAATGATGTCGCTGTCATTGAGCGAAGGCACCTAGCAGAGCATCCCAAGAGCAGAGCGAGCTCCGAGTCCTTCAGCTAGCCAACCCTACCAACCCTACCTTGGCAAACCTCAGCTAGCTAGCTGCCCCCGCAGTATCCATCTTTTCCTTGCTTCAGTAGCATGCATGCTTGAAGTGAGACTGTGACGGCCGCACCATCAAAGGACTGAGTATTTACTTTGACACGAACAACTCGCTTTTGTCAAGCGGCCCGCGGACCCAACCTGGCAAGCAAAAGGTTGCTTCCGGCCGCCGCTTGCAATTCTCACCTGCATAAATGTCATGTTTGCCGAAGACTCAATACCACAGATATCCACCGCAAGCACCATAATCCTCATCATGTCGGGCACAATTCCCCAGGGTGGGGTCGGGGGATGCCGAAAGGAGATCTCCGAAAAGCCCTCGACCGCCTCCTGAAATGTTGGAAACTGGTTCCGCATGGCGGGTGTATACGGTGGCGGTGACGGCCGCGCCGGTCGCCGCGGTAGTGGGGGAAATCGGACCGTTGGAGGGCGCGGGCTGGGGCTGAGTCGCATTGGTGGCGGCGGCGGCTTCCGGGGCTGGGGTGGCGGGTTTTTGGGGTACGGCGGGCTGGGGCTCGGCGGGTGGGGACTGGGGCTGGGGTGTAGTGGTGAACTGGGATGGCCTGGCAGCCTTGGGTTTGGTGGGAAGGGGCTTGGTCTTGGTTGCGGCGGGCTGTGGTCGGGTGGAGGGGGGCTTGGGTTCGGGTTGGAGGGTGGAAGAGGGCTTGGGCTTGGTTGCGGCGGGCTGGGACGCGATGGAGGGGGGCTTGGGTTCGGGTTGGAGGGTGGAAGAGGGCTTGGGCTTGGTTGCGGCGGGCTGGGACGCGATGGAGGGGGGCTTGGGTTCGGGTTGGAGGGTGGAAGAGGGCTTGGGCTTGGTTGCGGCGGGCTGGGACGCGATGGAGGGGGGCTTGGGTTCGGGTTGGAGGGTGGAAGAGGGCTTGGGCTTGGTTGCGGCGGGCTGGGACGCGATGGAGGCGGGCTTGGGTTCGGTGGCGGGTGGGAGAGAATGGAGGACTGAGAACAGGTGGGAACGGACTGGAGCGGGTGGGAGGTGGGGGACTGGGCCGCCGCAGCAGAGGACTACCGCGAGGTGGGAGGCTCGGGCGCGGCGGTGAGCGGGCCGGGCGTGGTGGCATGGGGCTTGGACGCGGAGGCAGAGGGCTGGGACGAGGGGGGTTGTTTGGGCGCGGTGGTCGAGGGGTGCGATGCGGCGGTGAGCTAGGCCTTGGCAAGTTCGGTGGCGGGATCTGCCGGGGTGGTGGGCTGAGAGGCGGGGGAGGCCTGGGCGGCGGGGAGCGGCGCGGTGAAGGAGGTGGTCGAGGGTTTGGCGGCTTCAGGACTTTAGGTGGGGAGCCTGGGAGGGTCCCAGGTTGACTGCTGGGTGTTTTGGATGAGTTCCGGGGATATGCGGGCAACGGGGGGCTGGCCTGGGGTTTGCTATCTTGCGGGCGGGGAGGCAACTGATCCCGCGGTCGCGGCGGCTGGGGGTTTCTTTGGGGGCTAGGTTGTGGCGGCAGTGCTGAAAGGGAAGGTGAAGGCGCAGGAGGGGTTGGGTGAGGAGGTAGAGGTGGTGCTGATGGCGGCGGTGTGTTTGGTGGGGGTGGCGGTGACTCCTCCTGCATGCTGGGCGGTGGGGATGGCGGTGGAAAGTATCCTGGTACTGGTGGTGGTGGTGAAGGGGACGGCCTGTCTGCAGCCGTCTGCAGCAGCCGAAGGTGGAGAGGGGGAAGGGGGAAAGCGTAACGTGGGGGACAAAAAACAGAAGCACGCGAGTGAAATGCCTACAGAGCGAGGTGCAGGCAAGTCTGGTCCGGCATGGAAGAAAGTCCACCACGATCCACCGGAGGTCTACTCCGTGGAAGAAAAGGGCACATTAAGGGGGCCGAAAGTTCAGCAAAAAACCCTAAGACCCTTCCGCAAACCCTAAGCCGCCGCGGCTGCAGGGCCGATGGAGACGTGTCGTGTCGTGTGGGGCCATGCGGGCCACCAGGGCCATCAGAAGCCGCCGCACAGCTGCTGCGAGTGAATTCTGATGATAGCCGGCATGTAGGATCGCGCTCATGTGGTGCTGTGGGAGAGGCAACCTACGTGCAGAGGTTGATAGTTGGTTGATGGCGGTTGCGGCAACGGCCTTGCAAAGGTTCCTATGGTGGGAAGCTTGGGAGTTGTGACATTTCTTGCTCTACGAGTCACCGCGGAAGATACCCACCCCGGGGGGCAACACACCGCCATCACCTCCGCCTCCTTCGGTACCTCCGGCGCCTTCACTGCTGCCGTACACGCTTTCGCTGCTTGTCAAGCTTGCATTTGTAGGGGCAGCCAACCAGCTCCCGTCCTTGCCAACCTCACTGCCACCACCGTCGCTTCCGCCGCCACCGCTACTTTGGCCTCCTCCGCCATTTTTTGCTATCCTGATGTGCGTGAGCAGCTCCACTCGTACCCAGCAGGGCCGGCTGGTAATGCCACAGAGGCCCCTCACGTAAACCTTCTGACCTGCAAAACGCGACAGGCAGTTAGGGGCACCTCGATTAGGTTCACCCACCTGACGGTGCAGCCCTGCCAATAGCCGCAACTCACAGACGCCGACTAATCTTTTCGGGCATACTGTAGCGCGATTCATTCGTTCCTGTCAGACAGATCATGCGTTTGTTCTGTTTTGCGGCATGGCGCGGCGT
This sequence comes from Volvox carteri f. nagariensis, assembly GCF_000143455.1. Lineage (NCBI taxonomy): Eukaryota > Viridiplantae > Chlorophyta > Chlorophyceae > Chlamydomonadales > Volvocaceae > Volvox > Volvox carteri. The sequence goes on along the minus strand of NW_003307549.1, from coordinate 1,316,417 downwards.
GTTCATGCATTGTCGGGCCCTAGACCCCCACCAGTTTGCAGTGGACCTCTTCCAGCCGCAGCCGCCGCAGCCGCCGCCGGCATCACCGCCCCTGCCCCCGATGGCGACGACGATGGTGACGGAGGAGGAGGATTCCGGCTCCAACTGAGGACCCAGCTTTTGCCGTTCGTATCGATGAGCCTCACCGTGCCATCGTCCCGGAACCTGACGGTTCCTGCATGGTGTCACGTACGGTGCACGGCGGTGTTCTGGGGTGTACACCACAATCTATCTTGCTGCGTTTTATGCTTTCCCCCCACACCAAAGGAGCGGCCCGGCGGGGGACGACTAAGAGGAGTTATCGCCTGTGAGCGTATCCAGGGAAGGATGGGGAATACTGGTAACTGTCACTGGTGGTTACCGGTGAGCGTTATCTGGTATTCGTCGGTTAATTACCGGAAGAAGATGACTGGTAAGAGGTTTGTGATGAGGGTGACCCAGGGTGACTGGACTGGCGCCCATCACAGACAGTAACAGTAACCGGCGGTATGGCCATCCGTTGCGGCACTCCTGGACACTGATTGATACAGTAGAAAGACATGCGGAATCTTGATTTACGGGGAACAGCTTTACTTCAAATCTTACAACGTCGTGTTACCGTCGGGGCCAGACACCGGCAAACACTTCAGGCACTTCGGGTCGTGTACCGAAACTCCCGAAATCAGAAGTAGAGTTCCCGAAGCCGACCCGTTTGCAGAAATAGAGGACCATCCCGCCTACCGTCCCATACGAAAGCTCCCCTCTGCGGCACGAAGGGAGCCCCGACGGCCGGAGCCGGCAGTCAATGATGCGGTCACGAGCCATGACCGCGCTATGAGCAAGACAGAAATAGACCGTTGGTTCCCGAAACCAGACGTACTCCTTTTGCCGATGTCTGGTCCGGGCCGGCTGCCATTCTGCTTCCGTTGCCCTTACCTGTCACGTTGCACCGATAACGTCCGGCAACGGCAGGTTGCTGCTGCTGCTGCTGCTGCCGCTGCTGTTGTTGTTGTTGTTGTTGTTGTTGCAGGAGCCGCAGCGGACCACTGACTGCTCTGTGCATGTACTGGTTACCACCAAAGACGGTTGCGGGACAGATCAGCAAGAAGCCCAACAGCGTGGACATAATCACGCGGGTAGCTTTTTTCTTCGAGCGCCTCCCACGCGTGCCGTACGGGCTGGTCCCGGAGGCTCCATGAGTCCCCATCGCCCTCCCGGTCAGTAGCCGTAGGGTTGCCTCCTGCAGTTTCTGATTGTTTAAGGGAATGGAGCGGAATGTCTCTGCTGAGTAACCGTCCTGGGGAGGTCTTCTACGATATGCTAGAAGGGGTAAATCATGTCACTGTTATTGTGCAGATCAGGAGGACAAGGAATTTGATCAACCCAGGAGGACATATGGACTCATATGCGCACGCTGAACGATCATGTAGCTGCTTCCGAACGATAGTAAGGTGCCGTAAGCGGCAGTGCCAATCCTTCACCTTGTAGCCAGATACATGTTGTACGGTAGGAGAACTTACAAGGCCAAGCAGAGTGGAAAGACTTCTTGCCGAGAACCGCAAAGCCTGCCATCACCAAGGGTTCGCTGCCATTCCATGCCATGGAAAACATCGTCAGAGCCCCTGCGATATTAATTATATTTAACGCATTGCCCTGAGGTACCAAAAGAGCCAATGAACGACTAACGTGTATACGAGACGGTTTGAATTATGGCCGATTTTGGAATACAACGGAGTTTTCATGCGCAATCTTCGTCTGGTGGAAGCGTAGTTGATACCTACATCCGATGGCGCAACAAAGCAGCATCCCATTTGGCATTTCGTATGCTGTACGCCCGCCGCTACTTACTATGTTGCCAGGTAGCTGCCAGGCGCCATGGAACCTTACATCGCAAGGATTTTAATCATTTTACCTAACTCGTTTAAGCATATTCTGAGTAATCCCCCCTTCAGAATGTTGGAGTAAGGAAAGTGCACCTTACAGTTAGCTGTTTCGTAATGCCTGATGCGCCATGCCGTCAAACCTCTGATCTGTTAGTCGCCACTTCCTACGCACCTGTGGCTATGTCACATCAGCTCCGTATATGTACGGCCCCGCATGCCGCCTCTTGTGGCGGCCTTACCCTTTCCAGATCATTGCAGAAACAGGAGCTAAAAGCTGCAAAAGGTAATTATTAACAAGATGAAGTGGTGAGATGCACATCTAATGCGCAGTCAACACCACCGTCGCTATACTTTCGGAAGGTGTAGGACCGCACATAAACAAACAACGGTCAATCAATAGACATCTCTTACTGCCCGCCACAACCCATAAAATTACCCCACGCACCATACATGGGCAAATAAACTCGCTCCGTGTGAGGAGAGGTGCGGAGTTAGCATTAGGGGACGCCGTAGGCCTAATCCCCGTAGTGCTTGCTTGTTTCGTTTTAATTCCGACATGCATACGGGGGAAACCCAAACGCACGCTCTTCCCGTCCAAATGATGCATCTTGAAACACGTAATAACGCAATTTACTGGCAAGCGTAGGTGGCTAGCGCTACCTAGCCAGCTACTGCGTACGATTTCGAATAAGGGAAATGCTTGGAAATGCACTGGTGGGAATGTTTCCATGCCATGGGCTTGACTTTATTGCCGAGCGGGATATGCGTCAGGATAAGTTAAACCTTTGGGTCGGTATGTCTAGGACCAAACCACCGCGCGGAAAACACCCCGCGGCCCGACGCCGCACCTCCTCATAGCGGCCATTTATTTCGGGCTCGCGTTCGTCGTTCCGCTGTGCTGGACGACAGGTTCTAGGAGGCCGACATACAGCCGACCCACTTTTTGCGATGCGAGCCCTGAAAGACTCGCGCCCGTGAGTCGACAATGTACTGGTGGAACAAATGCTGGGCACGGGTGCATGCCTACTAGTTTGGGGCCGTCCAAGCCGCCGTAGGGGGATCGCCATGCATGGTGTGTACCTTTCCGGGCCGTTTCTGTCCTGTGCAGTGGTTGGGTGCGAGGAGCCCCGCCGGCGATCTGGTTGAATCCCCAATGGTAATCCGCAATGGTAAGGACAATCACTCCAACACAAAGTAATTGGTGGATGGTGCTGTATGGTGATTAAATCTTAGGACTGACGATGTGATCAAGTGGCCCAGAAGCCTTTCACTCTGTAACAACATGTAATTTGGTCCACAGTGCGACAGGACGATGATGCTGCCTGGACAACTTGGCCGCACTTGCTGCGATCGTGAGTAGCTCAGCAGGGCGTGCTGCTGTGCTGCTGCAGCTCCGAGACCTCAAGGAAAAGACGCGGTCATCACATTTCATGGATGAATATCAATAAACCATTTAAATGCTGTATAGGTCGACGAGCAGCACTGCTTGACTGTGGCTATGGACCTGACTAGGAAGATCGATATACGGATACGCTTTGACCTACAGATTTCAGGCAGAAGGCGCATTCAAGCTTAAATTTACATGTTCTGACTTTGATAACTTTGATAACCATTTTGATCGAAGAGTTGGAAGACTGAAAATAGATAGGTCCAAAAGTATTTACCTTCAATACCAACTCTCAAATCTAATGTTTGATTGTGTGTGGTTGTTACATTGATGTTTGATTGGAGTGATAAAGAAATCAAGATAATGATATGTATAGTCTAGAAACCCAAAGATTCTTGGAAAATGTTCGTCGAATGCGTTCGTGGCCAAAGGATGCTATTAACCGTACCGTGCTATAGCCGTTAGCGTGCATGGCTGCTGAGTGATATCTGCCAAAAGGATGAGGTGGCTTTAGGGGTAAGGACATACATGATGTTGTTTCAGCCACAACCGTACGTAAATCATACCGGAGGCGAACGAGTTTACCGAAAGGGCGTCGATGCGAACCTCGACTGGGCGACAGCATGGTTCATTGATCCTGTCACGTGTGACGTCAAGTTTTGAACTTGGAAATTAAATTCAAGGCCAAGGGCTTCGCAACAAATGTGAGCTTTGTTTGGTCCAATTCGGCCCAATGTCGGACGAAACTGGAAAAATGGTGTGCAGCGGTATGACATATGACGCATAGCGATATCACAGCTCGTTCGTGTTCGATCCAGTTTCTGGACATAACATTGAAATGCCAGGAAGAACATAATTCATTTTGTCGGGCGCGGTCCCAAGTGGCGAATAGGATGTCAGCTTCTTTGAACCTGCTGGAGATGGAAAAGACGCAGGTCCTCGTAATAAGCCTCCCTCAATTTCTGTAGGTAGGAAAACCTGCTACTGAGCCGCAACCTCTCATAACAGGCCAAATAATACGACATGAGTAAGCATTGCATAATTGGGACGGGAGGTTGCAAGGAGTGACGGAAGACAGATTGAAACATGGAGTAAACATGCAAAGCAACAGACCTATACAGACGGACAAAACAAAAAAGTCCCACAAACACAATATACCATCTGGAAAGGCACGACCTTGTCGGGGACGAACCCTGCACACCACAACTCCAGCACAACGGTGGGAAAATGAACAAAAAGAGATTTGGTGGCGTCTTGCGGTTGATGGGGTGCCTATGTTAGGAAATTCCCATCTTAGGATGTCGCGCCCAACGATATGTGGTTGTGGAGGTTATCCAATAGGTTCAGTGGGAGGTGTATCCCCTCGCTATCATCATTTCTGGGCCTGTCCGGTGGCACAGGCAATAGCAGATCAACTTACTCTTTCAATAGGATTGCCAGTCTCAAGGGAGCAACTTTGGCTTATCCAAGCCCCACAATCAGTGCAACAATGTGTTTGGGATGTTGTGGCTCTTGCTGCGGTGTCAGCCATGGAGCATGGGAGACGTTATATGGCTGCAAACATGAAAACCAACCCGGCACTGTTACCTGGTCCTTCCCTTACGGAAGAAGCAATTTGTCGAGTTATTATTGATTTTTGGGGCCGCATTCAGGGTTTCGCAGCTTTAGGAATTCCACGAAAAGGTTGGGAATCCGTTGGCGCACATCACCCCTTTTTGAGGATTATATCTGGCAAATTGATTTGTTCGCGAGAGCGGTTACCGATGAGAGGTTAATTATCTGAGATGATAATCTTTTGGTATATTAGTCTCTACTGCAGTGCACGGCCAGCTGGCCCGATGGCTCTACTCTTCGGGAGTCTGGAGCCCACTGTAACAACCACACACCCACAACGGGCATTCGTGCAGCGACCCCACTTCACACGCTCTTCATTACCACACACTCACCGCCGGAGTACTTCATATCGACTTCGTCGGGATCTCCCATTTGAAGCGATACACGTCCTGATACACGTCCTTAGAACCGCCGCATAACACGGTCATCGGCAATGGACCAGAAACAAAACAACATAGAATTTTTCTAAAAAAGTCCCACAAGCAACGAGAAACCTGAACACTGGCAAGTGCACGATACCTCTCAATAAAGCAAAAACATGCGTCAGATTTGAGAGAGCCGCAAAGTACCTTTCAAGACTACCCACTTCACCTCCCGCACCACTCTCCACTCTCCACTCCTCAGAATGAACAGCCAAAGGTGGGCCAGGAGAGCAGCCGCCTCGTCCTGGAATGAAGTTCGCATTAGCGCCCAGAGCTAAGCTGCAAGGGATGGAGGTGGTGATTATGAGAGGCAGTTGCCCAGGGCTCCCAAAATAAGCGTGCTGCCATTCAAGGACATCGCAAGCGAGGGAGTGAAGCACAAGGACCCTAGCAACTCGGAAAGTGCAGGCAGGGTAGGCATCCCACAAGGCCGCAGACGAGCGAGTCTGCTGACATGCAAGGTCTTGCCGGAAGTCGGGGGCCTCCATCATCAAAGAGGTCCTGCAAAGAAAGCTGCGCAGCGGACCGGGAATCAAATCCCACAGAATTATTCAGGATGCATCCATTACTGGTTTAGCTGTGTGCCTTTCTAGTCGCTAACATCATCAGCTTGCCATCGGGAAGGTGACGATGCGGCATCCTCCCGTGCTAACAAATTTAGCAGCAGTCATGCCCAGTCAAGACGTTGTCAGGCTTTGCAATCCCTTTCCATTCGCCCTACTACTGCTACCCCAATGAAAGCAGTAAACTGGCACTTGCTTTAATGCAAACATGTTAATTTGACAGAGCTGGCCTCCTTGGTCTCTCATCACAACGCACGGGAGCTGCCCATCTTTGGTGGTTTGGAGTTGTCAAAGGGACTCCGCAAGAGGACACCGCAAGACATTGTTACACAGAGCCCTGCACGCGACCCATCAGGGAGCAAGCTGAAAAAAACCGCCAACGAGCAGCTCAACGTCCGTCTAACCGTCCGGGAACCTACGCGAGGTGCGGGAACTAACCCCGGCCTCGTATATTCAATACCCCGTACACGCACATCTACGCGCACTCAACACCGTTATTCGTCGCCATGCACGAATGTCCTGCGCATGTAAAAGTTGGCGAAGAAGCACTACACCGCTACTAGCCGAAATCTCTGATCTATATGACTGGCACCCGCAACTTCATCCTGAAAGAAGGTGAGCCTCTGACGAAGGCCGGCCTAAGACCGACAAGGCTTTGCCCAGCAGGCGCTTACACCCCCGATGATCAACTGCACGAAGCAGATAGAGGAGGTGAGACGCACTCGCGCAAGCAAGGGCACCCTGGTCCTGGCCGGGCAAAGACGCGTGCACGCACACCACTGCGAGGCCGCCCTAGCTAAGCGAGGCAGTCATTGCGGCAGACCACCGCGAGCTGCCATAGGCGCAAGCTAAAATGGGCAACGGGGCAATGCGACACCCCCCGCAATGCTGCAATCAGTTCAATCGACCTCTAGTGCCTGCCCATCCCGCACCACTGCCGCAATCCGCCTCGTTAGACCATTCTCGCAAAAGCCCCTGTCTGCACCCACCTACGCACATTCCGGCAAACCCGTCAACGGGTACCATCCTCGCACATCGCTGCACCAGCACCTAGCTAAAAGGCCGGACATTGGAGCATGCTAAAAGATTTAAACGATATATACATGGGCATCGGCTCCGCTCGCGGCCGCACGTGATGGTGCGATCGAGGTGCGAGGCTGTGGGTAGATGCCCGAGGAAGAGGCAAGGCCCGCATAGCCACCTTACAACGAAATCAAAAACCAGTCTCTGCAACCTAGAATATGCACGAAGTGCACATTAAGGCAGGTCGACTTTCGATTTTTTGTACCCTCGAGTTATCAAGCAAGCAGACCGAGCTAAATCTGCCGTGATTGGCACTATGGGCGGCCAAGTAGTGCGACCAGTGGAGAAGGCTAACCATTTGCGCAGGCAAATGTGAAACGAGTTAGATACGTGACACAAACGACAGGAAGACTGCAGACATCGTGAGTAATCGATTTAAGAGGGTGCAGCTCTGCACGCTAAGCGAAGGTAGTAAAAGAGCCATCCTCCTGCTCACCATGACGACCGAATAGAGAAGTAGCGGATGGATTCAGGTTCCAATCCGGATCCTTGCACGCAGAGCAAGGGATCTTCGCAGACTGTGCCAACACCTACTACACTACGGCAGCTGCGCGCGTGTTTGCGCAGGAAACTAATAACAAAACAAAAGCGGTCTTTGACCCACAGGGCCTTGAACCCAAAGGGGAAAGTAAATAGGCCAGGCGATACTTTAGAGATCTCGAAGAGAGAGCCTAGGAGGATCCGGCAACTAGAATACAGGTGCATCAACAAACGCGAACCAATGCACACATCATGGAAGATCCGCTCCGTTACCCAAAAGCTAATTACCAGCATAATGAAAAGAAACGCTCCGCTTGCAGCACTTAGCAGTGTGACGAGCGGCAACTCCAAGCTAGGTGCATTGGCCGCGGCATTCGTGTCTTCTCAAAGTAACGACTCATTTTCGGTGCTCGGCAATGCACAGGCAATACACCACAACAGCAATCACACCACCACGATTACCACACACCTTTATGATTGGCAGCAGCAGCAGCAGCAGCAGCAGCAACAGCAACAGCAGCAACAGCAAAATTATGCATTATCATCATCGTCACTATCGCTACCACACAACCTATCTGTATGTTGGCCGCGCTGTAAGAACGAATCCCAATCATCAACATATGAATGTCCTGCCATCGCTGGGTACCAGCGCTGTAAAAACATCATTCAAGATTCATGTTGCATAAAGTTGGCCCTTGCCCGCGAGAGACAGGGCTCGAAGAATTCCAGTCATTGCACGCCTACCGGCAACGACTTGCGGAAAGCCATCGCGGCGTCTAACTCCCCATAACCCCTCAATACCCCACACAACCCGTCGTCTTTTAGCAGATGAGCAAGGACCTCCCTGCCATGCACGCCGCAGCACAGCAACGGCGGCGGCAAAAGCCGGGACGACAATAAATAAAACATTTCATGAATGCCCGCTGTGCACACGCGGTGTTTTTGCTATTACCTAGGGAAGCTCTATAAGGTCTCATTCTTCGCCTAAAAGGAATTAGCTCAGGGCACCGTTAGCCCTGCCTGCTTAGATGATGACTGTGCTCAACCCATAACCCCTCCATGTCACACGTTGGTTATCGTCCGTGCGATGGTCGGTCAATAAATACGTGCTGTGCATCACCATGTCGTAAGTCCACGCTGGATAACGGTTACCGCTGTCCAGAACCTGTACATATGCACGCTTTGCTTGCTATCAAAAGCTCGGTAGACTGCTCGCAGCACAGCAACGATGGCGATGGCGGTGTAGCAGCAGCAGCAGCAGCACCATTCCAGCCCACCATTCCTCTAGACCTTGCTTATCTCCATGCCTATAAGCTGTTACTTGCACGATTGCTTGCTTACTGGCGCACTACTCTGATAAATGGCTTCCGGAAAAACACATAAGAAAAACTTGCATGCTGCACCATGCTGCGCCATGCAGATAATCTTCCTAAATATCACTTCGGGTTCGTTGGCGGATGACCTGGCTGGCCTGCTGGCCCCGCACATAGCGTCAATCTGCTTGTCGGCAAGCTCTGCACCTAGCAAGGCTGTTGATGACGCCGCGGCGTTGGCTGATGGCCAGTGGTGCATTTGCCGCGATGTGCTCCTGTGTGCCGCATCTCTTCCGTGGCCTCCCCCCGCCCTTAGCAGTTATCAACCTGCAGCCGGGGGGTCGCCGAGGTGGCAAGGAGGACAGCGCGCAATGGGATGATGATGATGATGATGGTGATGATGGTGATGATGGTGATGAGGGATAATGTGCCGCATGCAGATATGGAAGGCCGTTAGTTGCCGTCAACACATGCAGGGGTGCACGAATCTCAGCCCACATAAGCATGCTCAACTGGAACAAGCAGCAGGAGTATGATAAACACAAAATTTAAGATGTCCCTTCTGAAAAAAATTTTGGACATGTCGCCAGTTAGTTAGCGGTTAAGATTACGGGGCAAATAAAGCGAATCACAGAAGTCGGACTGCAACCGCACGTACACGCAACAACATTCCAACTGCCAAACCAACAACGACCCCAACAATAACAAGCGACCCATTTCGGTACATTTCCCCCTCAGCACGCATTCGCACTCGCATTCGCAGCGCCGTCCCAACACCTCCACAACCTTACCAGTCCATCACAGTTGTTATCCAGGTTATCATGGCACTGTGCACCAGTTTCTGCAGTAAGCTGGCTAGCCCTGCGTGCGTACGAACATACGTGTGTGTTTCAATGATCGGATCGCGTGAATGTAAAAATATAAAAATAAATAAAAATGGCATACGGGTTTTACGGTTTTTTTTATAGCGATTTTGGGTAAATATGCAGTTAAACGCGTTTTTCGAGTGAACGTGCGGGTTACACCGAACCTGGAGGGCCCTGACATTGGCCCGGCCCAGAGTATCTCCCCCCCTCCCCCAAAAGGAAGACCAGACCGCCAAAACACAGCCCACTACCTCCCCTCCCCGCACACACGCACCGGCACAGTTTAACCGTAGCGATGCCCGCCTTCGTGTCAATCCTGGTCACTGTCACTGTCAATAGCGGCGATAGGGCGTCCTGCATGAGCTTGCTACCGCGCTTGGGCCAAGTGCTCTGTATTCGCCCGTCATCCAAACTGGCAAGGAGTACCGGAGCGCCGCAGTCTTCTACGTCCCGCGCGTGGCGGTGGATGTGGACTTTGTTCCTCTGCGCCTCGGGCAAGCCAACGTCCACTGAGGAGGTGTTGTAGTGGCGAAAGCTGACGTATAAGAGGTCGTTTCGATCCCACACCAAGGGTGATTCGGTGCGCCCAAACATCCAGGACCCAGCATATATCTGGGGGGCAGTGGATCAAACAATACATATAGGGGGGAAATAGAGCGCATTGAGGCGGGGGGGAAATAGAGCGCATTGAGGGGGGGGGGAAATAGAGCGCATTGAGGCGGGGGGGAAATAGAGCGCATTGAGGCGGGGGGGAAATAGAGCGCATTGAGGCGGGGGGGAAATAGAGCGCATTGAGGCGGGGGGGAAATAGAGCGCATTGAGGCGGGGGGGCAGGTAAGCGGGATGGGTGAGGTGTCAACGTGGGTGATTAGGCAAGTAGACAAGCAGGTAGGTAGGTAGGTAGGTAGGTAGGTAGGTAGGTAGGGAAGGAGGTGGGAGGGTAGGTAGGGAACGAGGAGGTAAGTAGGTAGGTAGGTAGGTACGTAGGTAGGTAGGGCGCGAGGTAGGTAGGGAGGAAGAGCAAGATGAGGAGGGCGACAGGTGCAAGGGAACAGTAGGAAGCAATACAATGAGATAGAGGCCCGGGTGGCGGCCGTGGTTATTAACAAACTATATTTGCTTTTCCTTGCCTTGGGCCCGGGGGCCGCTGCTTAGGCCGAAAGACATCCGCTGCACTGCAGTCTTCAAAGGTGTCGTAGACTTGGAAGCAACATATTGCATGTGGATAGCGCGTTTGCTGGATCATATAGTGACCTGCAAATGTTCTAGGACCTGGTTGGGGTTCCGGATTGTCCGCCAGGTGCGTGTGAATCGTGCACTAAGCCCAAATTAGTGAGCTTTGGTGCAGGATTTCGGTGCAAAATTCGCGTGCACCAAAAACGGGCCAGTAAATTCGCACATCGGTCGAGCAACTGGTCGAGCTTTTAGGCTTCTGCTCATTAATCGTTTTGTGTGTACGTGTGTAAGCATGCTACAACTGGCAATTTCGCAAATTTCGCGAATGCCGCACGTACGGTAATGAATTTCCAACCGACATGGGCCTCTGTGTGAAGTCTGAAAATCAGGAAATATGTACTAGGCAAATCGTATTGGAAGAAACCCATTACCGGTGATGGAGTTGTACGAATGCATTTTTGGCTGTCCCTGCCTTAATTTTAATGTGTGCAACGCGGCACCGGTCCGATTAAACTAGTGCACACATGCCAAAAGTCATGTCAGCACGTTACCTGTATAAAATATGCATGCTTTAGGATGAGAAACCTGGCAACTTATTTGCCTAGCTGACTTCCGTTTAGCTTCCATTATAAGGGCTTTAGGCAACTGCTTGGATACCTCCGCAAAATGGAATCTATGCGCCGCTGTGGGCCGCTTCTTCACACTAGAAGAAAGACCTATTAAAATGATCATTACATACTTGTCCCTGAATGGAAGTCAGGTTAGGCAAGTGCCGACTCTGATGATCCCCCTCTGCGCTTGGTTAGCATCTTGTGCTGTCACTTGCAACGTTGCGACACCAATCGGCGGCTTGTACAGCAGAATCAAAAGGCCCCCAAGTGCGAATGCGGCCCGGGGGACGGCGGGACAGTTGAAAAGGGCGCTAAGCGCTAATGTAGTTCTTCTAGAATTTTCTCGATTTCAAGGCTTACTGATCCTAACACTCGAAATGGCAATCGCGCGTGACTTATCACTTGCTTCCTGACATCTGTACCCGCCACCGGTGCTCCTTTCCTCATAATTTGCGACCCAGTCGTCCCGTATGAGGCCATGCCAAGTCGATTGCCTCGGATTCCGTCTGTATCCGTAGCGAAGTCCAGACAAAACGTCTGCTGGGAACTGTACAGCTGCGGACAATAGCTGCCTCTCCATTTTGTGAGCTTTCGGACAGCGCTAAAGATTTTGTGCACACATTCAGCACCCCTTCCCAGGACGAGCAAGTGCTCTTGGTCCAGCATAGAGCTGTCCCGTAAGGACAAATCACTTCCTGGCATCTTCCCCCGCTACACCTTGCCACACCATGAGCCCCCAACCATTGCTTGGCCAACAGATACAGTCACGAGCGCTATACCGCCCAGGAGAGTCGCAAAAAGTGCAGTTTTCCTGCCCGAAAGGTTACTACATTGCGAAGCCGACGAAACGTTTTTCTGGATGTTGGTTTTTCTCCAAAACACAATCGCCTCAGAGGCATATTTCCCCGCTAGGTTCCTAGCCCGCTGCCGACTGTTCGACATACTTTCGACAGGAGTGGCTTTCATTGCGAGCTGAGGGATTTGCATGAAGCGGAAAGCACCGGGCGCTCTATGCTCGACCGCTTCCAAACTTCCAAGAACCGTGGACATGTGAGCAAGCTTGTGGGTAGCTATGTAGCTACCCAGGCTACGGTTTCCAAACACCCACCTGCAGAGAGCTAACTGGGGTGTTGGCCAACCCCTTGATGGTGTAGGTACTCCACGTGCCTGGGGGGGGGGGGGAAATGTGGGGGGGCCCCAGACTGGGCGTGAGTTGTGGCGGACGACATGGCAGGGAGGCAGGGGTGGCTCTATCGGCAGACGCATCTTGCGGGGAAGGGGTCCAACATCACAACATGGTGCGCATCCTCCTCAAGGATGTTTCCTCTCGTACCAGCTACGCACTTGGTTGCCTCGCACAACCCCCTTTAACTACACCCTTTGCAACGCCGGGCTTGACGTCCTAATTGCAGCAACCCATACAACTCCCATTCCACTTCTTTTGTTGTCAGGTGTCGAACAACGAGGGGCTGGTTAATCACGGATTGACGCAAACCATGTGGAGCCGCCGCACATACGAGATTCACTATAATAAAACCGAGTTCATTTTCGCAGGATGAATCCTAAACTCTGATCGCACACAACCAACATAAGATGGCAACGTTTTGGCTCACCGACGATTAAATCTGTGTCCATAAGCACCCTCTGGGGAGTTGTCCATCCTAGCCACACGCTGTGAGGCGCATTGTAATGAGCCACAACGTTGGTGCCCATAGGGCATGATGGGTCACCGTACTCCTGCTCCACACCATTGCTGTCGTAACCCTGTGGTTATGCAGACACGCCGGATAGCACCACACCATTCGCCAGTGGGGTGTATGGCTTTATTGGGATGGACGCGAAAACGGGTTTGGGACTGCGCTTGCTTCTCGGGCTGGTCTTCTATCTGCCTCAAACACTGCACGACTGAAGAAATTTGCTGATTTAAAGGGAAAATGGAAAGGGATGCAATTGTGGTATGTCCAAAAGAAGAAGAATGAAATATGATGGGTGTCCATTGGAGGCCAAATACTGAGGTAAATTAGGAGCTGGGACGTTGGTCAAAATGAACGTCTGAGTATATAGATATGGAGAAGACCATGGTAGCCCGCGCCAGCAAGTCCCCGCAATCAACACGGGCCTACCTTAGAATGGAATAGGCCCAAGTTGTGCCCCATCTCATGCACCATAGTCCACGGGATTGCTGTCGAAGGACGCGGGCGGCAGGGGTAAGGGGCTGTTAGGGGAGGGAGCTCGGGAAAGAGCTGCCTCACAGAAAGAGAGGTTTGTACAGGGAGCGACCGGACAAAGGTTGCCCAAGAGGTCGGGCGGAGGAAAGGATAGGCCAGATCAAGGTTGGTTTGGTGGATAATTTTGCAAGCACACCCTCCGGCCGCACACCCGCCGCCCGCACACCCGCCGGCCCTTTAACCCACATCGATGCCGTGCTGGATGCCGCGCAAATAAGTTCGTGTTGGCTCTCCATTCCGGCTTCTCCCCGCTCCAGGTCACTCGCCTAAACCCTCCGTTAGACATTTCCTTTATTATTATCCCTCCCTATTACTCCCCCTAAACGGCGAAGATCCAAAACCAAGGGGCCTCGTCCAGGCCGCTCCTCCAAAGGCCTCCGGGAGTCATTTCACCCCCCAACCCCCCCGCACTCGCCTTCCGCACCACTGACTGTGGTCCACACCCCCGGTACGTCGCTTGTGCCGTAGTTAGGGCACATGATGACCCCGTACGACACGCCACCAAAGCTGGGCGGCATAATGTATACGTGCGAATAGTAAGCGCTTACGTCTTGTTGGAGACGCTGCAAGGTGGTGGGGGCGGGGAGCGAAAGAGTCAATGACGACAAACCGAGGTGTTGGGAAAGGTCTTTCCACGCAGGAATGGCGTAACAGTCGATGGGAAGCCAGGCGGTAGGTTACCGGGGATGGGCCGCAACAAGGCAATAATGGCCCGCCAAGGAAACAAGGGCATGTGCGCCATCGCAGGTCACATTTGTGCTTCCGTAAGCAACCCGAATGCCCAGACTCACGCACGCACGTGCACATGTGTTTACCACACGTTGCTACCGCACGCGCGCCCCAGCTGCAAACACGTTCCCCAGCACCTCAAAAATGCCCAAGGCTAGCCCCACTCCTGGGCAGCACATGACCCCGGCTCTCCTCCCCCGGCTCTCCTCCCCCACCCAATCGTTTATCCGGCTACTAATAGCTCATATATTTACTCACTTGCCGAGCGTCTGCGTCAGCCCTGGCTCCCCACACTCTTAGATCTCTATCGCCTGGTTCCACGCAAGCAAACACATGGTGGGCGTGCGGCGACATGGGCAAGAGTGATGTGGACCGCGACGAGCGTTGTCGACACGACATGGGGAATGATTGGGCTGGTTGGAATGTGAGCTATCCAGTGTGTTGTAGTCAGGGGAACACGGGGAACTAGCAAAAGAGGGGCTAGGGAGGAAGTCAGGAAGGGAACTACTTTTTGCAGCCTACAGTTTGCTCAGGCTGGCATACAGAAAAGCTGGCGCGAGGTCCGTTTTCAACTGATATTCCTTTTGATCAACCTGCTTGTCATTGCCTGAGGCCCCACCCGAAAGTTTTGTAGTTGGGGCAAAACAATATTTTGCTCTTAAGGTTTAAGGTACTAGCCCAGCGCAGCTGCCTCCAGCCATGCATAAAACCCAGCCTAGCCCAGTCTTGCCTTGCCAAATCGATCCATGCCTAGCCCAACTTAGCCTCGCCTGGCCTAGCCCTCATTGGGCGAGGGAGTCTATCGCTGTCGCGGAATTTAGAATATGTTGGCAATGCTCACGGCATTGCGACCTGTGATCCGTTCAATTTCACTGAAGGGGTGCCCAATACCCTAAGTCCCCATGTAGGCGTCGGCGGCTGTGTATTGCATGCACGCTCACCAGGGGGGCACCCAATATTCACGTGGTCCCGCAGGACGCGGTTGTATTTCGGGTCTGTAGGCATCAGGAGTGCACCAAAGGAACTCTGCCGGAAGAAGTTCGGCAGGACAGTCGCCCAAGCAATCTGCATCGCAGCATCGTGGCGCGGCACAGCATGGAATGTTAGGCTTTAATGCTAGGCTTTCGTACCATTCGTACACTATTACCCGACGTATCAAAGTGCATCGTGTCGGCATGATGATGCGGCACGTAAGGTACATAACACGAAACCCAAGGAATAAAATCGCACACTGGATAATGTCAGATGGTTTATCCCACTCCGTGATCTGTACCCTGGGCACCTGCAGAGCAGTGAGGTTCGCCCTGGAGGGCTCCCCGCAAACATCCACTGCCATGACCACGCTTGTCAAGGTTTTGGGGTCCCGGACGGGCACGTAGGCGTCATCGGATTGGGCTTGCTCCTCCGGGGGTGGCGGCGGCGGCGGGTTGGGGCGCTTAACTGGCGGGCTTCTGAGGGCCGGAGCTGGCGGCGGTGGTGAGGGCGGAAATCGGCTTGGGTTAGGTGGGCGTGGGGACGGAGGCGCCAACGGTGGTGGGCTCCCGGGCATCTTGGGCGGCCGTGGAAACCTTGGAGCTTTTGGTGGTTTTGGCGGGGAAGGCAGTGATGGGTTTTCAGGGCTTTTAGGTACCCGAGGTGCCTTAGGTGCTTTCCTCAGGGGTGGTGGTGGGGATGGTGGTGGGGATCCCGGTAGTCTTGGTGACTTTTGTGCTTTCGCAAGCGGAGGACTGGGTGGCGGTGGCCTGGGCGGAGGTGGCGAAGGTGGCGACCGAGCAAACATGGTCGTCCAGGTTTTGGCCCGCAAGACAGGCAACTGCTCTTGCGTGGGAAGGGTCAATGACGTTCCCTGGAGATGTCGACGGGCCGGTGACAGACAGAGGGCCCGACGAACATTCGGGTTGGTTGATTGGATTTTCAACAATAACAATGTATGCAATCTCACCAGCGTCGTGGTGCCTTCCTGTTGGAGCCTTCGAGTTGCAGCATCTGCAAGCCTTGCCCGCCTTTGTGAGGCATACACGAGTCTGTGACTCCCGGTGGCGAAAAGAATCGTCAAAATAATTGTTGAAAGCCTCATCTTGAGGGCAGCGCTCCGCTGGGATGTCCTCATATCTGGAAGACAGTCAGCGTGTAATGCGATGACCATTCAAGAAGTCAGGTGCGACGCTGTAGAGGGACTGCTGTCTATTGCACTAAGCAAAATTTGCAAAATAATCTGACAAGAAATTGTTTTGGCACTGGGGAGTTGCTGTCGACCAAACAAGGGGTCAGTGTGTACGTTTAATCGACCCCGTTGCGGGGTTCAATATCTTAGCAAGTGCAAGCACAAATTAACATAAACGTCTCTAACAGATATGAAAAGCTTATATATAATTAGGAAAGTCGTAGACTTAAGTCGCTGCATCGGGGGTGGCGCCGTACATCCGGGAATGCCCTGAAACTGCAACAGTTTTTGGATTTTGCATCCACCATGACAGCAGGATAGTTTTTATTTTTGCTTAAAGGGCTTGATTTGGGGGAAGTGGCCGCTAAGGATGTTATCCATGAAACGGGGGCAGTAGCTGTACTGGTTTCCATGCCGCTTCTTAGTGATTTCAAAGCAAAAGCAGCGCATGGCCTTAATGATTGACCCTCGACAAAATAAAAAATCACATGTGCGCATAAGTCGCACACAATATTTTTCATGTGCTCCGCACTGGAACATTTAGCACGTTGCTGGCGATGATACAATCATTACCGTATGCAGCTTTAAGGAAGTGCCGTACACACTCAATTTTAGGGTAAAAGCTAATTATTGAACGCATTGCGTATTATGACTTTTTCCCTCCCCTTGTCATTAGCATTAGTCTCCAAACCTATCTTTGACCGAAGCTCGCTTTTACCTAACTCTCATCGTAAGCTGTCGAAGCTTATCACCCTTGAAAGGGTAACACTTTACACCCTGGAAGAATGTGAGCCGCGCACTTCTCATTGCGCCTTATTCAGGCTGTGAGGTCATCACTTAATGCATATATTTTCAATGCATATACTATTAATTACCTCTTGGCTGCAGTTTAAGTCTGAGCCTTCATTCGTATTCACAATACCTGGCTGACTGAGGACATTTTGCAAAGGGCATATAATACTTTTCGTCCATTTCAATGTTATAATGAAGCCGGAGTACCGCTATCTTTCGGGCATTGTTGAGGGCCCTTTGCTGTCTATCTTCAGCTGTGCATATGCATGAGGCCGCCATCACGTAAGCTCCATTGCATCAAGGCTACCGCGGCAGAGCATACGACACCACGCTTACTTCCTACGCATCATAAATAACACCACTAGAAAACGATTAGCGCATCGACAACGATGTACCGAGCCGACGGTACTCGTGGACGTCCACGTGCACAAATATTGGATACCGCAACCCTAAGGAACCCCAATCGCAGCCGACCTGAATATCTTGAAGCAGTAAGGGATTTGACTTGTTTCTAGTAGTTTATTTCAGTACAAAAAAGCTGTAGCGGATGGTAGATAGGCTGATGAGTGCGCGCAATGCTGTTTGCACTGCGATGTTTGAATTAAAATCTTCCGCCACCCGTCCTTCACGCGCCGCAACACGGGCCGAACGCATAAGAGGATTTAGTCAATTTCGATTGTCGGCACTCGCAGCTGTTTCGAAGGTTCGATATGACAAGCGATGGCAGTTGCACGTCTCCGTCGGTGCAACAGAAGCAACAGGGCATCATTTTGTTGCAATAAACCGCCGTCAACGAACTGGACCAAAGCGCACAAGTCTTGCGGCCTCTTAGCTGAATGCTTCAAGTCAGGACCATACCACCTGCTAAGTGCTCGGCGGACACGGCATGAGTTCAGAAACAACCAGGATTTAAGAGCCCTTACGTGATTTCAAAAAGGGGAAAGCATCTTAGGGTAAAGAGTCGTAGGCGATGTCTCTTAGACAGGTGCATTATGAATGCACGAGCAGTCATAATGCAACAATCCGTGCAAGTACACCGCAGAATGTGGCGCTGCCCAGCGAAAAGGGTTAGGCAGGGCGCATGTCGGCCTTTCGACCTCAAGAAACTTGCAACAAAAACAAGCAAGACATTGCATCATCCAGCTAATCGTTATGCTTAATCACCCTTGTAGATAACCGTAATAAAATGGATGTTGCAGCGCGGCTCCTTCGTACATCTTACGCACATCTTATGTCCTACGAGTCGGAGCCTGTCGGAGTTCGCAAGATGTCCCAGGAGGCAAAAGAAGTCCCTTCCTGCGGTTGTCACCTAACAAAAGCGCCTCAATTCATTATACGACAGAATATGGGGTTGCACCAGAAGCTTCCTCTCCTCATTTCCTTATGCGCCCACCCTTGCCTGCAACAGAAGCAGCGTTATACGGTAACCATTATATTTTCAAACTGAAAAATTAACGCAAACCCTTTATTATTCAGCCAACGTCTTACCGCTCAGGTTATTCATTGATCCTTCCATGGTCCTAAGAGCCGCCATCCCAATTACGCAAACAGTTACGCCCACCTTCATCGACACCCTGCCTGCCATCGAAATGTCATTTGGAATGAGCATATTAAATAACCCATGACAAACGGTTCAGTAGCACTCTACTAAAAACCTTGGTTCCATCCCGATGCCTGCAGGCGCTTAACTTCAACAGGGTGTTTCCACTTGGCCGCACACTTACATTAGTTTCCTTTATCCACAGCCGCAAATAGCCCGCTAACCAGTGGAATTCACAGCAGGACCTGTCGAATTGCCCACATTCCACCAATTAGCCGACCAAGCTGTAACGATTTGCGCATTAAATAACACCCACCCTTACTATAACAATCGTTTGGTGCCTTTATAGCAACCTGTCGTATGGTTCCGGGGCGCTTAGTGGAAACACCTGTCCACTAGCCACACACTAAGTCCACATTTTAGATAATGTTCAAAAGTTACAGGGTGTTTCCACTTGGCCGAACACTAACACTAAGTTTGAATGTTCTTCGTCCTGGACTCGTCTCTCGCCGTTCTAAATGCATATATTGATACTACTAATGATAGTAGGAAATATTCATCAAACAAATTGGAGGTTGGGGCACTCCTGGCGGAGAACCGTAAGGCCTAGTGGAAACACCCCGTACACTAAGTCCACACTAGCGCACACCTGCCATTAACTATAGTACCTAGCACTAACTATTTGGCGGGCAACTTTTATGAGCTGGATTGTCCCTTCTGACCATAGACTTTAGACGTAAGCAGCTATCTTTTTTCCTTCCTGCAAACGCCGCGTTGACTTGCGCACGCCCAACACCGACAGCCTCAGAACACCGCCATTTTGCAATGGAGCCCTCCTTCAATAACGTTCAGCAAACATATACCGCTAGTTTGCCTTCCTTCGCTGGCCGGCGGTTGCCAATGCACCATGCGGACTTCATGGCGGACATCATGACGCAGGCTGCGCCGCAGCGGATCTTAAATACGCGAATTCTTACAGACCTTGGCAATTATCAGCAATTAATCCCTGGCGCTAAAACGTTCAAAATACGAAAACAATTTTGGTTTCGGCGCTCCTTAGTGCCGCTAGTGGAAACACCGTCACACTAAGTCCACACTAGCACATAGTGTACCGAAGATAGTGTTAGGACAAGTGGAAACACCCTGTTAGTGTGCGGCCAAGTGGAAACACCCTGTAATTCAAAATTTTTCATTTTGTGATAACCAAACCTTTGAGCTTTACAGAACGGATTCCAATTGCAACATGGATTTTACAAACTCGGCCTTGGATTTACTCATGGTGTTCATCTGTTCGTCCGGCACTTCGTTCGTCCCAGGCCGACCATCGGCCGTCTCCATCTCTTACCTTGCCTTAGTAAAACACCCAAACCAGCACCAGGAGTTATCTCAAAACAGTTCTATTCCCCAAAACAGTTCTATTCCCGACCCTGCTCTGCTGGCCAGTTTTAAAATTGGCCTGCGCCACACCTCTGCTTATCACATGGGACGCGTGATATACGCGCCAATATACGCCGTAGCGCCGTTGCCTAGAAAGTATAGTCAAGATTTTGGCACCTCAAGGCCGTGAGAGGTCGACTCAGCGGTCTCCCAGCTTCCCCAACCGTATGCAATGAGGAGGCAGTGGATGATGTCATCTGACAGGATTAAAGCTGCGGTGCAGGTATTGAACGCCAGAAGAACCTCTGCTAGCCCTCCCTGAACCCGAACCCTGATCCTGTTGCGAAATATTGGCGGGCGCGACGAAGAATTAGGGGAGTTTTACATTGAAATACAAGCGCTGTGACCGAAGAGCATGGCCCTTGGGGATGTCACGGCACTGTGAACCTTTACTTTTATCAGCTACGGAACTCCGTTTCATACGGAAGTTTCAGTACGGAACAGCAGTAGGCTAGTGCTGTGCCTTTCCTTGCTCCAACCCCTGCATGTCTTGCTCGGAATGCCTCAACATTGGTTCTCTTGACATTCGTTGTGATGCCAGTGGGGGCCCTAGCTGGGTCGATAGGGCTGCTACGGCCACGAAGGCCACGAAGGCCACGAAGGCCACGAAGGCCACCCCTTCTGCCAGCCGCCTGCCTTGTTATTTGATAACGCGCGCTTCAGGCTGGCAAAATCACAAATAAGAGCCCTGGTGACCACGACAGGTCGACCGTCCCCTGCTGCAAAAATGATAGAACGATGCAAATAGACAAAATAGGTCGCTTTTGGCCTACGCGCGCGTGCTGTCGCTCGCTTTCGGGTTGCCGCGGCGGGCCCGGTTGGTACCACCCGGGCAGCACCGGTGCAAGGCGTTCTCCCCTTTTACCAATTTGCACTTCCATTTCTGGGAGCTAGTTAGTTAGTTAGTTAGTTAGGTGTGAGCCCTCGCTCTTTCGTTGTGGGTGGTTGCGCCTGTAAGTGTTCGCGCCCCGTAGCAGGGCGGTCTCGCTTCAAAACGCGAACAGACTGATGAAACAACTGCCAGGAAACACAACAAAATACCGCACACACGCACATACACAACAAAGCGGACAGACAACGAAAACAGAAAACTTATTCTTAGCAGCTAGAAAGAATTGATACGACCCTCGATCGACAGAAGGCGGCGTGGCTGTTGCGGCTATTGCTGTTTTTAGCGGCCCTGCTTTATTTGGTTGGTTTCAACTGGGACGCCCGGCCGGGCGTCAGTCCGACGCTGCGACGAGGCGACGTACTTGCGGCGACCTCTGCTGTCGGGCGGGAAGTACCGGAGCGGTTTCTGTTTTATACTCAGCGCTGAAGAAGTTGTCCGTGTCATTGCCTTAACAGGAACATTGCGATCGCGACACTTGCCGGCGGGCCGCGCCGGCCGCCCTTTCTGCCGGCGGAAATCGGCGACAAAATCTTTATCGGAATTTATCTCCAACAGGTTCCAGCTAGCATTAAGGCGGCATCTTGTGCGTCTCCAAGTAAGGGCGCGCACTCGCCAAAAAGTCCGTGCTATTATTGGCAACTGCGCTCTAGAAAACCATGAACCTGTTTTCATTTGCGCAGCCACGTACGGAGTGAACGGAATCCCCGTTTTATTTGGGCATTCCGGCGCCGATGTAAAAATAGCATGTGTACGGCATCTGGGGGGATCAGACACGTATCTATATACATATCCAAAACGCACCAAGTTTCATGTATGTGTAAGGTTCATACCGGTCAGAGATTCACGGTAGAAATAATGCTGCTTGCTAGCTGGCCACGGAGTATTCTGTGTCTTATCTTACAAAGGTGCACGGTTTGCTACGAAAGGGAAGGGCAGTTAGGTAAGGCGGGGGCGGAGATCCTGCCGTCACACCCCTTCCCCGCCAAACACATCAACGGAAAACACCTCCTCCGACGGTTACCCTCGTCCACTGAAGAAGCGAAACAGACCGCGCCACAAAGCATTCCAAATCAGGTATACTACGCGGTGCAGGTATATTACGCCGGTAGCACAGGCGGGTCGGCCTCAGCTGTGTTGTTGCACGGGGGAGGTGTTACTAGGACCGCGGCACGCGACCCGTTGTTGTTGTAGATCCGCTGTGAACGATTGTTCACAAACTGCCCCACCAGGTCTCAGTCCGCATGGACTCGGTAGGATGAACCTCGCACAGGACTGAGGCATTAGCATTATGACGAGTACGGCAACTAGCAATAAAAAAACCCTAACTTTACAACACTTATAAACGCAATAACGGCTGACACGCGCTTCATCCATCATACGAATACCCTGAGGTCAGCAATGAGGATCAGTAAAGCCCACGGCAGGATAGTGCATCTGCTAGAAGCACACACCTATAGCTGTAGTCTGCGCATACTGTAAGAAAGCAAAAAGCAAAAGCACGCCGGACAGCGCAGAGCTTCCTCCTCCGCACGCACGCCTCCACAAAACCATATTCCTTCCTACCTCAGCCAGCGGCGGTAAACCAACTCCGTAATTTCGGGAAGCTAAGCTGTGCATTGCAGGCAGGCACAACGTACATATATACGGTCAAGACCTGCCGCGCCAAAGTGGTTGCATGCTCATGATGCTCTCCCCCATCACAGCAGCTAGCGCAGGGATATCCGAAACCAGATGCTAGGATACGATTAGCCATCAGCACATCTTGCACTTCCTTACCACCTGCTGCCGCATCCGTCCTCAACAAACCGGGAATGGAATGGGAATGCACGGAGTGTTTTGCACGGATCTCCCACATGCACCGGACCTGTCAAAGGTCAGAATCAGTACCGACGACCAAAACACACCACTCTCAATTGCGGGGCGCATACATATACACATACAGATAGACATACATAAATACAGACAGACAGACAGACGAATTGATGGTGTAATATATATCACACACATTATATATACCCAGATACTGTAACAACCACACACAGATAGGCAGCTTTACGGATACATGCTGCATAGGTGGATAGGCGTGCTAATAAGCAGGCTGACAGACAAACATATGGAGGCGCACCCATGCACGCCATTAGCAAACCTCAGTCGCGGTCGCCGTAAGGCCGGCAACTCCTGATTAGGCTATATATACACACACACCTAAGGACTGGGGCGCGAACAACACCACAAGAGGCCCCGGGGCCCCCGCTCGCTCCACAACACGGGAAAGGGCCTTCAACATTGATATGATATGGTGGTAAGGTCCCAATGTAAACTGTCAACGCAATGCCGTACACACACGCAAGTACATGCGCTCACCGTCAGGCGGTAGGTCCTATTAGGAAAGCCAGCAGGGACACACGCTTGCGTACGGCACCCGTGGGGCGGGGTGCCCCCGCCACCACAAATCGCACACAAACGTAACACTCGGCAGGTAAATCGCTTTCCCATAGCCCATGCAGTAGCAGTGGCAATGGCGGTAGCAGCAGCAACAACAATGGCGGTAGCAGTAGCAGTAGCAGTAGCACTGACAGTGGCGGTAGCAGTAGCAGCAGCTGCTGCTCAAAACACGACGCGGACACGGGCATTCTGTTGCATCAGGTGGCCCCCTTGCCGCCGCATGTGCCAAAGATGCTAGCCGGCCATCCAACAGCCAGCTAGCCGGCAACCAGCCAGGCAGATGTCGAGCGGAGAATTTTTTCTTCCGGGCAGCAGGCACGCGAGTACGGCGCGGGAGTATTGGGGGCCCCATCCAGCCAGGCGCAAAAACCCGGGGGATGCATGGGGTCGCAGTATATGTTTTGCCCTACCGCGCGCAATACCACCAAAAGCAAAATACCACCAAAGCGCGGGTGTACGTGTGATGAACCCTCGCTCGCTCCCTCCACCGTGAGCCCACCAACCTCCAACCTGCTTGAGAATCAAAATGGCCATTTCCTGCCGCAGACGCGTCCCACCATCTCGGTGGCCAACCCACACAACTAGGCTGCAGCCTAGCAGCCTGGGAAGTACTCATAGAGCCGCTCACGCATACCCTTACGTCGACAACTCACCTCAGCACCGCACCTCACATCTGATGGTATAAAATGTCAGCCAGGAGGTTTCGGAGCTGCAAAGCCGCCGGTTACAATAAGAACTATCGGATACGCCTGCCAAAAGAGCCGCCTCCGCTCGTATCGCTGGAGTGTGTAAGACAGTGACATGGGGAAGAAAGACGCATCGCTACGCATCTCTACCCCCCATCCATATAATAATACACATACATACGTACATACGCACGCACGCACGCACGCGCACATACATACATATATGCACACAAATGGGATAGTCACTATTTAGGTGCAAATCAATCCGCCGAAAAAGCCATTATACCGGACTTCACCATCCTAGGGCCAGGGGGTCGATGCCACGGGGAGCGTTGTGGGGCGCATGTGTACGCACCCGCAAGCACATGCACGCTCCTAGGCCGTCGATTAGGCTGAAAGCACCAACCAAAGCATGTGGCAGTGTGTAAATAAAGAAACAGACGAAAAGTATCCGACATCCCGCTTCGATGTTCCCTCCCCTCCCTCTGCGGACTCTTTGTGGCGAGAGGAGGAATGGCGAATGATCGAGGGAGGGATGGCACAATACAATCAAGTTGAAGAAGCACAATCCATATCTACGTCCACCACCCAGCTCTGGAAAATCACAACAAGTGGCACAACCCCCACACTCCGCAGTGCGATTTGCGATGAATGGCAAATGATTGCCATTTCCATTCAGCCGATACCCCTTTTGCATTATGCTTATCTCATAATGCTTATCTCGCCGCCAGAATTCGACACAACGCTATGTTTCCTGCCAACATAAATACCCCCAATGCCATAAGTCCACCTTGCAGGGCGCTCGTAGGACCACCTAACGTTACCATGAGCATGGGCCGCAACCAAGCCAGCTCCATTAGGTCTGTAAACCGCGAACTTTTTTAATATTTTACACCGACTTTTGCTGTGAGCCTGGAAAATGCCGTAGCGTAAACTGCCAACAGCATCGGCAACACGGAGTCGTACAATGCCAAAGTAAGCCATAGAACGTCCGTACGGCACCGCTCGCACGCCACTGATAGCCCGGGGGGACATCACAGACATGTCGTACGCTTGTGTAATAGACAGAAATGGAGGTAACAAAAGTCGCTGCGGATGAAATACATGCCCCTCATACTAGCTGCCACTTTTCTCTCCTTGTCAAGTTACCTTCTGTAAGCCATTGCCCTCCCCCCATCCTCCGTTCTGTGCATTCACCAGCTCATACGTAATGGAAGCGCTACTGCCTATCATCGATCATCCAACCCCGGATGCTCAGCCAGATACTTCTCGACAGCCGCCGCTGCCGCAGCTGTAGCAGCAGCAGCAGCAGCAGTAGCAGGAGAAGCGGCAGGAGAAGCGGCATTAGCTGATGTAGCAGTAGCAAAAGGAAAGTGTCCGCACGTCAAACGAAGCTTCAACTCACTCCAAGAGCACCCAGGAGACCAATAGACATCAGTAGCTGCAAGCCCCTGGTAAGGGATTATGATGATTCAGAACCTGTCTGTCAAAAACCGGGCTTCAAACCGGTCTTCAAAAACCGGGCTTCACAATGATTTCGTTCACGTCTCCAGAAACCCAGAGGGTTGCACACTCGCCTTGCATTTTTTGCATTTGCAGAATTCGGAGATCTTCGCCCTTCAAAAGCCTCTTCAAATGTTCGCTTCTGTTTTCGCGACGTTTCCCTCCTCTCAACCATTTCATAGCCCACCGCGAAACCCTAATCAGCCCAGGTTGCCAATACCCTCCAAAACCTACAATGAGGAAAAGTTCACTCGCCACGATGCACCACAATCTGCCTTCTTAGGCATTCTTGCGCTCTCTTCCACGCACGATTCAACAACCGCAAACAACAACCGCAATCCGCGGGCGCACCCTTACTGCTGGCATCCACAGAACAGCGCACCCTAACAACGGCATCCCGGCCATCCAGGGGATCCACGAGACCCACCCACGCCAGCTCGAATTTCCACACGCCCCGCACTTGCGCGCTCCCAAAGACACGTTTCCTGGATTGATTCAATCAAGTATACACAAGGCGCAAGTGCACCTTGTACACGGCGCTTGCGATACACCTGGGGCCATGCACGTCCGTTCTGCAAGTCCTGCAGCGGTAAAAAATGCCCAACAGCTGACTTCAGATCACCACCAAAATGTGGCTCTCCCCTGTCCATGAAGATCTCCGGAATCCGCAACCGCGCTGGAGCGATCAACTGGGGCCAAGTCCACCGCCCATACTCTCACCATTGGCCCCTCGCCACTCACACACAACCTTAAAACATCCCCCCCACTGACGCGACGTACGACGGGGTGAATACCCCACACCCGTCTCCCCGACCATTCCATAGGCCAGCAAGGACGCCGAAATGCCAAGCCGGCCAGGCACTGCACAACGAACGCATGAACAACGCATGAACAACGAACGCACTCTTTCCTCGTCAGCAGTCGCAGTCGCGCACGTGCCGTGAGCGGTCGTTAGCAGCAGCAGCGAGTCACGTGTGCTCGTGTGTGCTCGCGGCCTCGGCCGCAAGTCCCACATCTTCGGCCCTGCCTCCGACCGTACACACCCGTACACACCCACACGCGGGAACCTACCTAACAGGACTAGAAAACATCCAGACACGCATACACGCAAAGACCGGGGGGATGATGCTTCCTTCTGATACAAACATACATACATGCGCACACATACTTATGCAGGAGGCTACCCTGTCCGTCAAGTGCAGGAGCGGTGTACGGCGGCGCTGAAACGATGGCCGCCCCTCGGGATCTCAGCTACCACGAGTACTTGTCCCGCAGATAGAAGCAGCAGCAGCGGCGGCCGCGGCGGCCACGGCGGTGACCACGGCGGTGACCACGGCGGCGGCGTTTAGTATACTGACCCGCAGCAACGGCCCGCCCTGGAGCCCTCCGCCAAATAGGTAGATAGGTAGACTGATCAAAGTGGTGGAGGTCCATCGGGCAGCCACCGCCATCCGTTCCTCCGGTCGCTCTGACAGGACCGCTCCCTGCCCTCCCTGGACCAAGGGTCCCATTGGCGGTTGCGCCGTGGGACCATGTGGGCCATTTATTGCGCCCTCTGCACTCTCCCGCCGCTGCATCATGGCCCTGACTCTCTTCGTCCCCTCTTCTTGGTGCTATCCTCCTACTACACCTCCTCCTCCCTTCTTCACCACCAGGACCACACACCACCATCCGCAGCAGCAGCAAAAAGAGGTCATGCTGCAAAGGCAGCTTTTTTTCGTGTCGAGACGCGATCGACTTATTTGTAAGTTGTATGGAAACGCATCTAGACACTCTGCAGGACACATCTCTCATACACAAAGGACGCTGCTGAAGCTCTCGAATCGCCTCCCCGCCAAACAGCAGATGGCCGTGCGGGGCCCCTTCTCACCCTACTACTAGCTAACGATCCCCTGCGATGCCATGATGTGGGAGCCGGTGGTTTGTGTGGGAGGTATGAACACATGATGCGATTTGAAGTAATCAATGCCCGGGGGGGACACGCGACACGCGACCCGAGCACACGCGAATGCCGCCCCCTGGCCCAACTGCGGACAACTGTAATTCATACAGTACCGCCCAACCTCTACATCCGCGACGGAGCTTCATACCTCGTCGCCACTTCCTTGGGGTGTCCCTTCGCAAGCCCCTTACACATATACAGCAGTCTCAGACCTCTTCGGATTTTCCCCCCCCCCCTCCCCCCGACACACCGAACCCCCGGCACACTGGGCGAGATCCTAATCGGACAGAACCCACTCGGGCCCAAACAAAAGGCTCTAATCATGATTGGCGACATGGAGAGGGAAGCGGCGCACGTTTGGGAGTCCTCCTCCTCCTCCTCCTCCTCTTCCTCCTCCTCCTCCTCCTCCTCCTCCTCCAAGCTGCCATTATATATTTATGTAGCGTGATGCAACTCAGAAAGGTACAAAATGCATATGTATATATGTGGGATTAGACGCAATGGCGGGCCCCACCTCCGAAACCAATGAAACCCCCGACGGACTGCCGACCGGACCGTTCCATAATAAATGCCGTATGTCGTACCACCGACCGAGCACCTAGCTGAGGTGCATCCAATGCCGCGTTGCGCCCAGATTCCAGCAAGACGCCCAAACCATGTGCAAGTTCCTCAAAACACCCGTGCCCTCTACGCAGAGGACCGGATGTCCCACCAAGCGTGTACCACTCCATTCCACTCCATTCCACTCCATTCCACTCCATTCCACTCCATTCCACTCCATTCCACTCCATTCCACTCCACTCTCACCCGGCCGCGAGCTCACTCGCCCAACTCGCTCTTCAAGCGGTTAATCTCCGCCATCAGTTGCTGAAGCATCTCAGCCTCAGAAGCGGCGGCGCCGCCGCCGCCAGGTGCCCCCATGGTCACGGCGGGCGCCGCCGTCGCTGCCGCTGTCGGCGCAGCAGGCGCCCCCGGGGGCCCCATCATGCTTCCCAAACCGCCCGCCAGGATGCCAGAGTTGCGCACGGAGCCGCCGGCCTGCATGGCGTTCATGCTGTTGCTGGCTGCTCCGGTAGCCGCCGCGGCGGCGGCAGCGGCGGCGGCGGCGGAAGCGTCGCCTCCGGGCTGGGAGCTCAGCGGCGATGGCGCGGTGTTGTACAGCGGGTTGCTGCCCAACTGGAAAGACGTAGGGCCCATGCCTGCACATCCAGCAGTACGGAGGACGGGGGGTGGGGTGGGGGGGAAGGAATTTGTATGTAGATGTGGATATGCATGCGTGAGGAAGGGAATGATATGCAAGACATGCAAACAGTACGTATGATGAAAAGAGGGGAAGAGTCTCCATGACGAGATGGGTACAGAACCTAGGGCGTTGGAGACGTACAGGCAGACGGACAGACGAACGGACAGACAGACAGACAGATAGATGCGACGGGAGATGCGGTTTGGAGGGGAACAACTTCAAAGGTAGGGAAGAGCGAGGTGGGCCAGGGACTTAGAAATCCCTAAGGGGACGCCGGTGTATGTGTTTGACGCACGGACGAAAGGGGGGAGGACGAACCACGAACGAGGGGGGGGCCCAAAACGTGGTGGTGCTGCGCGCACATCAACAGCATTCCCAACACACCCCGCCCAACCAGCCCGCCCGCCCGCCTGGGTCCATTCCTTCGGTAAATTTAAAGGTTGCGGATTTGGTTCGCCCTCCCTTGCTTCTCCTATTTGTCTTCTTCTTCCTCTCCTTCTTCTTCTTCTTCTCCTCCTTATTCTCCTTCTTCCCCAAGTGGATATACTCGTACACAGGTATATCGTACACACAGACTCAACTTTTGACCGTACAAGCACGCAACGGCCAGCCCGGGCGCGTGAGGCCAGGTTGCGGGTTTCCCCTTTTTGACCTTTCAACGTCCCACAATCAAAGGAACGCTTTTTCCTTTTCCGTTACCCGAGAACTCCCCGAGGTGACCCAGCACCCAAACCCTCCCAAGCCCCTCATCCCCCCCCCGGCCCCCCCACACACGCGGACACAGTCCCCACACCCACCGTTCGCGCCCATTTGCTGCTGTCCTCCAACGCCAGCGCCCACCATGCCCATCATCCCCATGCCCATGCCGGCCGAACCACCTCCCATCGAGGCATTCGCCACACTGTTGCCGACAGCGCCGCGCCCCATGGCATTAGTGCCCACCATGCCCATGCCCGTCATCCCCACGCCCATCGCGCCGCCGCCGCCTCCCGGGGAGCCCGCGCCCATCAGCCCAACGCCACCACTGCCAGACATCAAGTTGCTGCCGAGCATGCCACCCATGCCGCCCAACATCGCCGCCATCTTGCGCGCATGCTGCATCCGCAGGACCAGGCTTGCAAGGTTGGGCAGGCTAATGCCCAATCCAAAACTGGGCCCCTCCAGCCAGCCATCCAGGCCAGCGGATTCAATGAGATCACGCACAGGGCCAACGGGGGACCAGCCGAATGCTGCCACACGCTGCCCTATGGACCGCAGCCGAGCAGGCAAGCTGGTGGAAGACTTGTCACGGAGAAACTCCGGATGTAGGAGTACAAAGTCGCAGCCGCCCAGCCCAGCAGCCTGTACAACAAGCTGTACGGCATTGTCGGCGCCGAGCGCGGGTACGACTTCGTACTGCACCGGCAGCTGCGCAAACTGCTCCCTGAAATAGTCCACCATGGAAATATCAGGTACGGCTAGGATGACGCGGCCGGGGGAGATGGCGCCCGAGGTGGTGGCAACATGGTCCGCGATGCCGCCCATGCCGGCGGCGTTGGCGGCGACGTGGTCGAGCTTAGAGAGCTCCATGCCCGGCTTGCCGACTGCTGCTGCGGCGTTTGCTAGGGCGTTATTGTAGTTGTTGTTGTGGTTGATAACGGCGTCTATGCCGCTGTTATCCAGCGAAGCACGCACTTCGAAACCCTTCTCCTTGAGCCTGTAAGTTAACAGTGGGGCCGGGGAGAGCATGGGAACATTGATGGGGGGGCCAAGAGGGTAGGATGTGATGTTAGGGGGGTGTTGGGTAGGGCGCCCTCTATGGCCACACGCCCACAGCATAGCAAAGCATAGCAAAGCAAAGAGCACTAGGTCGCCAAACAAACAGCGCACTGGTTTCATCTCCAGCAGCCCCAGCAGCAGCAGCAGCACACAACAGGGCCCGGAGCATCCAGCGCTGCCGTACACTCACTTATCACGCATGGTCAAGAAGGACTCCCTGTTGGCGTACTGCGCAGTGGACTTCTTGACGGTGTCGGGGGCCTCCTCCGTCATGAGGGTCTCCACCTCCAGCTCCTCACCGGCCACCCTGATCTTCTGAACCTTGCGGATATCGCCTTGGGAGGGCCAGGGGGAGGGAGAGCGGGAGGGGTGCGAGGTGGGGGATGAAAGGTGCGGGAAAAGGATCGGGAGAGGTAGGGGCGAAGGAGAGGAAAAGGGTGGCGTGTGGATGGATAGGTGGGGCATGCAGTTACACGTATGTGAAGAAATGGGTGGGTAACGTGATGGCGACAACGTGTTGGCAACGACAGTGGTAGCCCTGGTAGAAGCAAGAGAAGTCCGAATGCAGCACCTCTCGAATGCGAACATGTCAGCTAGCGGGTGATGCACTGGAAGCAAAACCCGACGCGGGCGGGCAGGCGGGCGGGCGGGCACACGAATCCACGGATCCCTTCGCAGTGGTGACCGCCGGTGACCGACAGCGACAATGATGAACGAGATCGAGAGGGAACAGGTGCAAGCAGGCAAGACAAAACACTGCAGGGAGAAATGTGCAATGACACGCGTGACGCGATCAGCGCCCACAACGGGGTTGGGAAATACACACACACGGTGTACCCATGACGAGGGGGAGAAACCCCCCGATGAACAAAGACCGCCCTGGCCCTGGACCTGGACCCCCTCACGCTCTCACGCTCGCAGTGGCTGGCGGCCACCCTGCCAACAGAGGCCACAATGGCGCCACTGAGACTGAGATTGTCCAATATTGTTTACGTGGACTATATTATAGTCCAAAAAAACAATATAGAGACAATTCAGGACATGCGCTAGGCGATCGCACACTCTCTGCTATGCTATAGTGGTGTGTGTGATGGCCTATCGCAGCAGGCGGCCACCCGACCAACTCCCCAAGCGCCGTCCCGTAAGTCGCTTACCATACAGCAGAATGTGCTCGTGAATCTGCGAGTAGCGGAGATCCGAGGAGGACAGCAGCGATACGAAGATGGCGGCGGGCGGCGGGGAGCCGTGGGGAGAAGGACCGGGAAGAGGGGACCGACCCGTGGGTCAGTGGGTCAGTGTGTTGACAACAATTTGGCTACGGAGAACTGGTGTGGATGCGACGTGAAGATGTGGACTGCGAGTGACAAACTGCGGCTGAGCGACCGACCCATGGGACCATGAGCCCACAATGCCGTACTCTTGCGTCGTACCTTCAGGCGGAGGAAGTGGCCCAGCAGACCCCAGCAGTTCTTGGAGAGAAGGTCGATAATGGTGTGACCGATTGTTGACCCTGTAGCGGCATCAAGGGAGCACTCAGTTCCGTCAGTCCGTCAATCTGTCTGGCTGCCAGTGTCCATAAGACGGGAATCATGCATGTATCTCCCCTCCCCCTCCTCCCCTCCCCCTCCTCCTCTCCCTCCTCCTCCTCTCCTCCTTCCCCCCTCTCCCCCCCCTCCTTAACCCCTCTCCCCCCCAGGCCACCTCCCCCGACTCGCCGTAGACGCTCAGATGTCCGAAGCCCTCGGGCCCCAACAGGAACAGTACGGGAAACATCCCCCATGACACGAAGAACAGCCAGGCCATGGCGCGGACCAGCTGACGACACAGACCCTTGGGGACGGTGTGGTACGACTCAATATACACCTGCAGGGGTTATGCAGGGGCAGATACACATGCCGTACTGTGAGCACGTCAGCGCCACAAAGGTTTAAAGAGAGATATGTGTGCAAACAAAACACGGGGACTTAGAGGCTGTCTGCTTTCGTACATGCCGTATAATCGCCATGCGTTGGTGAGCAGGGGGATAATCATGGGGCATGCTTTCATACCGAATATGCACATGATTGGCGTTAGTGGCGTTGCCGATGGTAGTGGCACCCATCGACTTGCCACTTTTAGTTGTAGTAGGAGGTATTTGAGTTGCTATGAACCCGCCGGTATCGACTTGTTGGGAGGAACGACGTCCCGACCCCCGACCGGGGGATTCTCAATCAGACGGGATTGCGGTTTGGGGCTTTGGGTTTTCGCGGTTTCGCGCAATCCAACCAGGGCGTTACCTCCCGCCGACGCGACTGCACGCGGACACAAACTGGCACTGGCACACGCAGGAGCGACTGCGAGAGGTGGAGGGCGGTCCCCGCGGCCCCCGGGCCCCCCCCCCAGCCCCACCTTGGCGGCGTGGAAGAATGTGTTTGCGCCGTACATGCAACCGAGGAGGAAGAAAATCACCTGAAAGAGAGGCCCCACGCGGGACAGGTTGTGTGGTAAGGATGGTGGTGATGGTGATGGTGATGGTGATGGTGATGGTGAAGTCGGGGGAATTCGGGGCCCGAGGGATTAGTGGAGTGCGTATATGCGAGCCAGCACACGGAGGACACCGTGACTTGATAATGTACGCATGGGTTTGGTTTCGGAGAAGACGGGAGAGGCTGGGCAGGCAGCCGAGTGGGGTAATGCAGTGGGGGATGGCGGTGAAGCGATTCTAAGGAAAGGAGATTTTTGCCCGTTGTGTTCCCTCCCTGTGTTACTGCGCGTGGGAGGACATTGCAGCGCGTGAGTAGCACTCTCTGCGCCAGGTGGGTCACACAACCCTTTCCTTCCGGCCCCCTAACCCCCTACCCCCCCCACCTTATCAACGCAATGGAGTACCTCCGACAGAGCGACACATCGATCCGCCCAAGCAACCCAGTGTCCACTCTTATGCATCACTTCAACCGCCAACCGCCAACCAACCAACCAACCAACCAACCAACCGCCAACCAACCCAATGCGCACTTTTATGTAGCCAGTGGACATGGCCGCAGTAGCACCCCACACGATGGTGCCGACATCGGAGACAAGCAACCGCATGGTCCGCTTGTTGTAGTCGTCCTTGAGGCCAGTCAAATTGGACAAGTGGATGAGAATGACCTGCGCGCACGCGTGTATGCGTATATGTACGTATGTATGTATGTACGTTCCGTATCACAGGCTGGCGTTACACATGCACAGCGGACTTCACCGCCGTGACCCATAATCCAGGGAGGATGTAGTATCCCGGAGGGCAAATCACGGGATCTGCATCTGCCGATCGGTACTTTTCTGAAGTCGTGATATAACAGGCAACCCCCGGGAAACCCTGTGCGAGTGTGTGTATGTGTGTGTATGTCTGTGTATGTCTGTGTGCTACTTAGAAGTATAAAAGGAAGCACGTCCCCACATCAAAATGCAGGTTCAGTAAAGCACTAAATGTATTGGGATTGCCGTCGGTGTGTATGTATGTATGTGTATGTATGTATATCGTTGGTTACGCTGTAGGTTGAGAAGTCGGGGACCCAGGGCCGAAACACAGCGCGGGGGGGGGGGGGTAGACGCACACGGCACATGTACGCATTACATGCATGCGTTTAATGTCAGATGGAGGAGGTGTACGAAGGGGGATTTCCGTACATTCAACAAACGTTCACCTCTTCGCCAGACCCAGGTCCATTTCATCACGTCACTTACGGGGCAGGTCAGCAACCACTCGCCGTACCGCAGCCACAGCACTCGGTTGCCGTTCGCAAGGTACAGCATGCCGGGCTCGTCAAACTCCTGCAGGGTGAGGGACCCGGACAGTGAGTGTGCGCCGAACACAGGTGGATGGCGCCCGGAGCCCTCGGCATCTCCCACCAAGTTATGCCCTCGTCATCTCCCACCAAGTTATCAGAAAAGGAGTTATTTTTCAGGAAAGGAGTCCAAACCCGCCGGACACGCAGCACGGGCACAGGCACAGGCATAGGCACATGCAAGACGGCAAAAGAGGTTGCAGGAAAGGGAACACGCCAGCTCACGCTTCCCCTTGCTCACCGCCGCTGCCGCCGCCGTCCCCACCACCGCCAGCATCGCCACCGCACGGGCACGTTGAAGTTACCACCGGACCCATAACGACTAGAGCCAGAACGACAACTGCCCACAACCATAACCATCGCAACGACAACAGAAACCGCAACCGGAACAGTAACCGAAACGGGAACTTACGTGGAAGAACTCGATCACGACCTTGGTCAACTACAGAACAGAGGAGGAGGGGAGAGGAGAGGAGAGGAGAGGTTGGAGGGCGGCAGGTAGGGGGCCCGATCAGGCGCTATGAGATGAGGGTGGGTGACACCACCCGTTAATAGGTGTTCGCTGTTCGTGTGTGTTACACGCCCGAAAGGCAGGCGCATGGAAAGGCAGGTATATCGGTAACTCGAGACGACGGGGCAACCCGGATCATGGAGTGCGCGCGCACAAAACGTACCTCGACGCAGCACACATATACCTCCTCCCAGCCGCAGGTGGTTCTCCAGGTCGCGTATGCATAGTAGATGAGGATTATGACCGACAAAGCGAAGGCCGCCCTGTCGGAAGTCAAGCAGGCAGCTGAAGAGTTTCTAGGGACGCTGTAAGTAGATACGAAAATTAACAACTTAAGGACTGTATACGAGTTACCAGGTGAAGTGGAAAGCTACATCAGGCAGCGTAACCGCGCAAGTCAAGACAAGCCAAGCGCGCCTGCTTGCGAAACCGAAGACTTGCACTTGCGCTAATTATAGCCTGTGGTTGTATTCTATTAATCCTTTCATATTTCCTCTTTAACCCTTCTTTTGCGGCGGCATGCAGTCTAAGCCAGGTCCCACGTCCGCAGCCCTTCGGCCCGCCATAAGGAGACACGGGAACGCGAAATAAATGCTTGCTTTTGTTTATAACGCTATAGCGCTTGATCTCAAAGCTCACCACTGTAGCGCGTTGGCCATCTGCGTAGCAAGCGGCATCAACTTGGTAAGTCGCAAGGGGTCGAATACCGTTTGCTAGTGCTGAAGCGTACCTTCAGCGCTACAGGTGAACCCTTGGACTTAAGCCATTTCTGCAAAGCAGCGAAAGAGCCATAACAGTTACGTTTTCTCCAGAGAAATCCCAGCACATAAACGTCAATCCCACCATGCAGAAGCACGCGTCAGATGGAATCACAATGGAGCCATTATTGAGGTTAGTATAACTTGAGCCGATGAGGGACCGCGCAACTGGGTGGTCCATTCTTGTGCTGGTGAACCGTTTTCTTCTTGCTTAAAGCGTTTTTCTAAAGTCTCGAGACAGCCAAAGTCAGAAAACAGTCCAAAATTAGGATTTTTAACCTTCGTATAAAGCTGATTGTTGTAACTCCCTCATGCGCTTGTTGGGCAAACGCTTCTCTGTCCTCCAAGTAGGAAGCTACAGGCAAGCATTAACGGCTCTGTTTTGAAGCCTAATCAACGACCGCACGCGCTTCCCATGCAGTTTTGGGTAAAAACTAATGTCGCATTTCCGTACGAAACCGTTGGTGGAGCAAACCGAGTTGAAAGGACATATTCTCTGGTAAAATGGAGCGATCGATGAAATCGGTGCTTATGTTGTGAATGACGAGACCTTACGCGCATGTTCGAAGTGGAGCTGCTGTTACCCCAATGAGGCCGATTCCCATGCTTTAAACACTCCTTTGGATTAAAGTATTGATATGCTTACTCTTTTTTTTAAAGTAATGCATAAGAAACCTAGGTGAAACCCAGCTGGCAGCTGCCGAACCCGTCGATGGGCTTTCTGGGCTCTGCGGGGCTGGTTACGCAGCTGGGTGATGACAGTTGGACGACAAGCAAGACCATTGCAATCAACATTTGAATATTGCAATATCAGCGCGCGCTTGCTCCGTTCCTCAGATGGCCATAAGCCAGGCCCACCAAGGCCCAACGTGGGCAGCGAACATTACAGCCACGCCTTTTCGCTGAGGCATCTTGCCGTGGACTAGAGCCGTGCATCATCGTCATGTACATTTGAAGGTTTGGTGCCGGCCAAACCTGTGCACATGCTAATGAGAAAGCCGCGCCTTTATCTTGGCACTCGAACGGCGCGGTCCGCTAGGAAAGTGCCGAGGGGTGCAAAAGTCGTTCCAGCCAACGGACGTCCGTGCTGCTCATTTACCGTTGCTCTGTCAGCTATCCTAACGCCATCCGCACGCGATGCGCTCTTCCTACTCCGACCTATCTAGCACCGCACGTCTGTTAGGATGGTAGCTAACGGCTGGCTCGACGATCCGCTGCCTGGGAAGCTACAAGGTGATGCGTCGGTTTGGATGGATGGTGCTGTGTCGGTCCAATTCCCTTAGCCCGGGGCGTCATCGCGGCGGGTTGCGGCTGTTGGTCACAAGCCTCGAGGCTGCACCGCTTCACGTGGCATCCAATACATTTTACGGAAGCCAAAGAGTTGCGAGCAGCTTCCACAAATGCTCCGTGGCATGACACCAGTCATGACATCATTATTACGAGATAAAGCTGAAGTTGCCTCCATTTGTTGTATTGGTGCTGAGGGAAAGCGTCGGTTGGAGAGGAGCCCTTCGCTTCCGATGATCTTGGATAGCGCTCGGCCAAAATCGGCAAAGATCCGATTCGCGCCAATCATACCCAGCAGGCCAAAAAACGAGGCTATATTGCATGGCAGCCTCATGTTGTAGAACCTTCTGCAATTTAATCCTCGACATGATGACCCTTCCCGAGCTAACGTGTATGCACGTTGGCTTGCCCACCTTCTAGAACCTATAGGGCTAGATGTTGGATGAAATGGACGAGCATGCTCGGACTGAGACACAGTTACTCTTTGCGCAATCCAGAACGAACGTCGTAAAACGAGGCGCTGCGTTCGGTGCCTTGGCGCGGTGTTATTGAATAACAGAGAAAATATGGTAAAATGCAAAGCGCGGAAGTCCGGAAGATGTGCAGTGTGAAGAAGTGGCCGAGCATAAGGGTGTTACAAAAGTTCGCATGACGCAAATCGACCAGACATCTGCAGATGTCAAATCGACCAGACATCTGCAAATCCCAGCTGGGATGTGATACCCGGAAAAATGGCAAAGTGAAGCGTCAAGTAAAAAGAAGAAATTCCTAAGAAGAACTAGTAATAATGAACGTTGTATTATATGAACGTTGTATATAAAGTGAAGCGTCTAGAGGTGGGACAGGAGGGAGAGGAGGGAGAGGTGGGAGAGGAGGGAGAGGAGGGAGAGGAGGGAGAGGAGGGAGAGGAGGGAGAGGAGGGAGAGGAGGGAGAGGAGGGAGAGGGGGTGTGGGTGTGAAATGACGGCCTTTCGACATGTCGTGGTAAAGTGAGGTTAAGTGCACGAATACAACTTATCCATTACCTTTGCTCCTTGTAAGCTTTCAATCGATTCAGCACCATCGACTCACAGTGCTCATACAGATTATCAAAATCTCATCACAACATAGGCTGCGGCACCCTCAAACGCAACCACTACAGGCTAAGACAATTCCTCTTTGGGGCAAGCCGACATTACGCGTAGCGTATTGTTTTAATGCACTTCACCGAATAAACGCCATCTATTACAAAGGGCGACTTTTTTACTCCAGGCTGCGCGTAACAATGCTTCTTAAGGAAAGCTTTCTGGCTGAATTGTTGACCGCGATGATTTGTTTGAAGCACGGTCCCCGCAGTACCACGCGTGACTTCGTAGCTAGGTGTAAACCCTAACAAACAATGGCACTGGTTACTTCTTAAAAGTTCCATCACTATGCAGCCATGGCGCACAGTTGGCCATGTGAAGGTTGCATACAACACTCTGCCACACATCCCCGAACGAGCTAGACAGATGCTTAGGAGCCCTAGGTGACGCCATCAAGCTCCACAAGCTCTGGAGCTCGCCAACGATCAGCAGAAAGGGAGTTGTGGCATCCATTTCCTAAATCGCAATATCATTTCTCAACTTCCCTGCCAAAGCCCGTCACAAACTCGTTGATCATGCCGACATGACACTTGGCCACAAAAGCTCTCATCCTGCCCTCCTCATATGCTGCCTGCCTTCACATGCCTTTCCCCTGGTTGTTGTTCCGTCCGCACGCGGCAGAAAGCCTCCCATTCGGCACCCGACTAAATACTCACCCAGCCTAAACCCATCAGGGCCCTACACTCCACCACGTCCTGCCGTGTTGGCCGGCATTCCCGGTTCCACCAAACGGTATCCTCACCTCATGCCAGCAGGGCAGTGCGCACCGAAGGCTCTCACCATGACTTTGTACAGGAAATCTCCAATATGGTCGACAGCTTGTGTGGTGTTGCAAACTCCCCTCTTCAGATCCTGGGCCACTTGGCTCAAGGCACTCATGGTGGCCGACTCACCTCATCTATGGCGTGGAATGCCTGCAACAGGCACATCGTAAGGCCCCTCACATCGCCAATTGAAGCAGGGAATTTGTATGGTAAGAATGCGGGGCTTTCTTACTTGTCACGAGGCATACATGTGGAGAGTTATGAAGCCCTCCCCAAACCCTAAGGAGACGGGCGTTTGGGGAGATGTGTCCCGCGGATTCTACGCCTTCTCGGGAGAAGGTCCGCAGGCTCTCCGATACAATCATAGGCAGAGCACTTCGAAAATGTGCAGCAGAGTCCTCCCTGATATATGAAAATAGTATGCCCTGATCCATTAAGAAATCTGTGCAAGTGCGCGCGCACGTAGCATAATACTATCCGACCCCACCCAACTGCCGTTTGAATCCTGGTTAACAGGTTGACGTCCTTCGTCCAAACCGAGCTGTTAATGCATAACACGTTATTATGCATTAACATAATGCATAATAATAACAAACATTATTGGAATAAATAAAATATTAATATATAAGGGTATACCTAGGGAGCAGTATAAACACGTCGGTGTGATACAACAAGGTACACTTACGTCGCGTACGTAGCCCATTGAAATGGGAAAAGTTCCTTTCTTTACACGCAAGTGGGAACGTAATGCAAAGGATCGCAAACGCCGTGCTGTGGAGCCTGGAGAAAAAGTGGACGGACGGCCTGCCGGACAACAGGCGGCAACTCCAGCCACCACAACAATGCCTGTACGCGGACAGACTGGTCACT
This sequence comes from Volvox carteri f. nagariensis, assembly GCF_000143455.1. Classification (NCBI taxonomy): domain Eukaryota; kingdom Viridiplantae; phylum Chlorophyta; class Chlorophyceae; order Chlamydomonadales; family Volvocaceae; genus Volvox; species Volvox carteri. Next base: position 1,276,522 of record NW_003307549.1, on the reverse strand, counting down.
CTGTTCCAAACGTAGGCGTAAATGAATGGCCTGATCCACAGCCCGCAGTTGACGGCCCGACATTCGTAAGAAAATCATCTTCGGACAGCGATGAGGAGGAGCAGGCGCCATCATTACCGTCTTCTCTTCCCTACAGCGAGGCCCTGTCGTCGGCATATCTGCAGGACTTCGGAGCGGCAGCCGACTTCAGACAGTCTATGCTGTCGTCCCAGAGCAGGCAACTGGTGGATGCTGTCCAATGTGCATCACGTCAATGCCCTACCTGCGGCAATCTCGGCAGAGCAACAGGACAGCCCTGCCCTGTGACCATCCTTCTCTGGGACCAAGCCGTTCGTCTGAATGTGCCAATCGGGTGGTGCCCAACATGTAAGGCATTATACGGCATCAGGCCTACAGTGGTGGACTGTATCCCGGACACACGGTTTTCAATGAATATCCACCTGCGGAAAGATGGGACGCACGTGTTGTGGTGGCATCAGAAGTTGCTGCAGCTCTTCGACATCCTGGCCTTTGCGACGCGGCACATGAGTGCCGAGCAGTTCTGTGCCAGGCTGGTGGCTAACTGGGAGCAGAACGGTTGCTGTAAACCCGATAGCGTGTTCCTATCTTCGCTTCGGAAGCGCTTTCGGCAGGCCCTGGTAGCGTATCACTACCTCCAGGGTCTTGTCGACGACTTCCCTAAGTCTCTACCTGGCGGGCCGTCGGGAGCTTTAAACGGATGCTCGTGCTGCGGTGATGCGGTCTGCAACCAATGTCGGAGGGCTGCAACTGTGGAGGCAGACGACGGTGCTGCGGGCGGGTCGGGTGGAGAGCAGCTGCCGCCTCCGGAAACCTCGAAGTAGCTGGCGTGGTCTTAGGGAAGCCTCCGAAGGCACTTCAAGTTAGACCTAACTGTCAAACAGGTAGGAGGGAGTCACTGATTCAAGCAAGTCTATAGTGACGTGGCCACTTCACGATTCGGGCTCTGCAGTTGCTCGTCCCTCCGTTACAACAAGATGTAACCATCGTGCGTTCAATACTTCCTTTTCACCAAAGAATTTGCACTCCAACTTCGTGTATTGAACTAACTTCAAAACATTACATGTATATTTGGTATCATGCATCATTAAACACCAGATAAACGGTGGAGGGCTTACATCCTAAAAAAAACAGAAGTTTGGTCAAGCTTGGTATAACTTGTATTAGGGATGTGATTCAAGATGTGATTCGAGATGCTTTGCATGCGAGCTACAACATAGTACTGAATCGGCGTCCGGTCGATGGCACTGTCTAATCCTGCATCTAGAGATGCGGTCGAAGCCAAAGCGAGGTGAGATGACCAATACGCGAAAATGTAGGACACGAAGTTATTCTTTCGGATTGACAGTAGATGAACTTGCTCAATGGCTTTGGCAGGGCCGGCCTCGCGGGTTTCAAGTCTAGTGGTGTTCACGTTCTAGAACCCTACATATCACCGTCAGATCGGAGCACTCCAGCGGAGGTCCTGAGCACAAGGGGGTCCCGCTCAAGGGCTAGTCCCGGAGTGCCCGATGCCGGCCCTCCCCCGGCCCTGGCAACTCCCCAGAGCACAGTATGGCAAGGCCATATCCCCGCTGACAACGTGGGGTTCCAGTTACTGAAGAAATCAGGCTGGAGCGTAGGGACTGGGCTGGGCGCAGGCGAACAGGGTCGACGGGATCCCATTGAGCCCGTGCTGCCGAAGGGCACCCGCGGCCTCGGCTTTAACCCTCGCGCCATCGCATCTCAGAACCAATCCCAGCACAACCGAAAACGGCAAGCTGACGGGGATTCGGAGATCAACGCAGCGGGCAACGGAGCCCAGCAGGCGGTAGGATTCCGCGCTAGAACCAACGATAAGATTGCGGCACTTGTGCGGGAGGAATTGGCCACGGAGAGCCTTGGCGACAAGGTCGCGAGGCACAAGCACGTTATGAGGTGGGTGTTGGGAGCATAGGTTCAAAAGCCATTGCACCCGAGTTGCTGGATAGAGTATGGGTGGGGTTACGGAGATGATGGCCAAGGTGATATGGCCATGGCGCGCATATGAGGTACTATGAGCTATAACTTGGCGCCTTGTTGGCAGCGGGAAGAGGGGCAGCATGCTTTCATGGTGTGGGCTGGCTGCCGAGAGGGGATCAGGCTTTCGAGAGGAGAGGAGAGGAGAGGAGGGACGGATGTAGGGGTGGGCTATAGAGATGTGCGCAGTTAGGGAGTGGCGTTCGATGGCACTGCGCTGCATTGCCACGCATCACGCAGCTCTGCCCACCGGCCACTGTGGCATACCTCCGCCAATACAGCCATTCGCATTATGACACGAAATACCGGTGGTGGTGGTGGTGGTGGTGGTTGTGCTCGAACCTACTCGCGAGAGAACCGCGAAGGCCCTTCGAAATGCTCTCCTCGTCCTTTAGTTGTCTTTGTGTTGTTTGCGACGGGGGTTTTTGCCCTTCTCGCCCCTCCACCTGCCCACTCCACACCGGGCCATAACCACCGTTGAAATCCCCACCACCATCATCATCATCATCATCATCTTCATCGCTACAAATTTCAATGCAGAGTGGAGCGAGAGCAAGAGCGCGGTCGCGCCATCGAGCGCTACCTTCGCTCCGCCTTCAACGACCCCTTTGACCAGCTGCATTCGGACAACAGCAACCCCCTAAGTCGGAGCCATCGGCTCACGGAAAGCAATCCCCTGCTGAATCCCATCGGGGACTGAACGGACGGACAGACTGACTGACTGACTGGCAGACTGATTGTGCTGTGTCGTGCCGGACAGGAAGGGAAAGGAAGGGAAAGGAAAGGGCGGAAGGGCACGCGGCCTGGCGGTCACGGTGGTGGTAGGATAGCTGTGGTTTTCTCTTGCCGGTGGAAGCGCGGACAAAGCCTTGCAGGCAGTTGCCGCCAGTTCACTTGCTTCGGGGTATTCTGTGAAGGTGTGTAGGAGGAACAGGTGGGGGGGGCCGCAGTCGCCGAAATGTATTAATGGCTACGTTAGGCTGCGTAGGGCTACAGGACCGCAAGTGTGGGAGGGCGTGGGAGGGAGAGCTTGCGGACGGCAAGTAACCCCTTTTCCCTTCGCATCCGGCGGCAGCCCTTCCCGCGCGGTTTACTACGCGGTCAGGAGCAAAGCAAGTCAGTCGGCAAAGAAGGCGGGTACCGCGGGTCCGCAGTACCACAGTACCCGCAGCTGGAATTCGGCTTCAGGCCCCGTAAGGCTGCGGGTCCCTAATGATCTAATTTGGACAACAGACGTGACTTGGAGCCTCTTTGGCGGCCGGGCGCTGGACTTGAACTCCGTGTCTGACTTTGAAGTTTTGAAGGTTTACTGACCGGAATTATGCCCTCCCCTCCCGCAGCCGTAGAAATCAATTTGCCGACCCCTGGTCACGAGTGATCTTTGGACCGTTACCCATTGTCGGTTATCAGTTGTTAGTTGGCTTGCCTTAATTCGCCGTGCTTAAGTTTGCTGTTTGAAAGGCTTTCATGGGGCTCATATGCATATAAGATATAACGGGGCATGATTTGGAACCGTGTGTATGTATGCATGTGTGTGAACGTGCGGGCCCGTATGGGCTAATTACACCTTGGGAGGGGGACACAACTCCAGCAACATACACACACACGTACATGCGGCGATTGGGAGACGGGTGTGCGTTACCGCAGCGACATGGCAGCTGCAACCGCAGTCGTGAAGTCGAACTACGCTTCACTTGACACAAACCAACGCAATGCAGTGCCCAGCGCCTAGCCAGCTTAGGTCCTAAGCGCTCATGGACCTGTAAATGCCAGGTTGACAATTCAAAACCAAAAGCAGCGCAATCCCGGTATACGAGTCTATTGGTGTGAAAAAGTCAGAGGCTTTGCTTACGGCAATGTCGCACTATCAAACGTACAATTAAATCGTACAACGATTATATGGTCGCGTTTCTACCAATTATGACAAGCAAAAGTCAAGAGAAACGCACTCAGTCGACGAGGGAGTGCGTGGACTTTGCCGTGATAATTAAACAGCGGTTTGTTTAATATTCAAATTTTATCGGACCTTCTCATCCGCCCGCCCGCCTATCCGGCCCTCCATCCATCCTTTCGTATCTTTTCATTGAAACCACCCATTATCATATTCAATCGGCCCGTCGCATCGCGTCTATCGGTCGATCTACCCAGCCGCCGGCCATCTTTCCTCATTCCCCGGTATGCGCGGGGCGACCCGAACCTCTCTAAATACCTCAAAACCAAGGAGGAGGAACAGGTTCTCTTTTTGACGTCGCATTCCCCTCCCTAACAGACATTGGGGCCTTTCTGGCGTGGGGACCTCAGGGGCAGCGAGCGGCGCCAAGCGAAGCTAACAACAACACGGCCGCGACATGCACCGCGACTGCAGTGATGGCAAAATCCCGAATCCACGCGTCCAAACGTCGAAATCACCTTGTCCAGCCCATGACGTGACAATGTTCGGCAGCAATAGCAGAGCAGCTTTCGGCCCACAAGAGGCAGAACAGTATAGGTATGGGCACTTTTGAAAAAGCCACAAGTGCAACGATAATTCTTGTACTAGAGTTGGCAAAGGTGGCAAATTACTCTGTGTGTGTGTGTGTGTACGAAGCAGCTCCCGAGCAGCTGACCCGAACCCCCAGAAACACCTTGGCGGTCGCCGCGCCGCGAACTAAGAACCGTGACCAGCCCATCAACAGCTGGAGCGGGGCTGTAGACTCTTTAGCTCCAGGCCTCTCCCTCTCCCGATGTCCAACAACCGCACTCTGGGAGAGCCGTCTTACTACCGGCCGCACCGTCGGTGTTCCAGTCGCTGTTCGACCGCTCTCAGTCGAGTCAACTGGGGAAATGCGCGTACAGCGGAGGGGAGCGAAAGGGGAGGGAGGGGCCCCGCCAACGCTTTCCTTCTAAAGTCTAGTATGACTTCCCGGAGTTGTGATGACAACCACAAATGCATCATATCGACACACACACACACACATACACACACACACGCGCGCGCGCGCGAAGAGAGCTAATGCGTGCACACCATCTTAGACCTTTGTTGATCCAATAAAAAATGGAGTTATATATTAGCACATCATCATAGGCTACGCATCGTGCGCGCGGATCACTATCCGGGTCAACTAGGTGCGGTTACTATCAGGGGCGGCGTAGTACGGGCCACAGGCGCGGCGCACGGACACATCATGTCCGCAGTCGAGGTCGATTTATTTTTTTCAATAAGCGCTCACGGGGCGCCCGCGGGCCGCTGCCGCCACTATCACCGCTGCCAGTGCCACGACTACGCTGCCCCTTCCTTACCCCTCCGCTCCCATTCCAAGAGAGAAACGACAGAACAAGGTCCCCGCCCATTACGTCCTTTGATCCCAGGACGAGCCCTGCCACAAGTGGAAATTCCCTCCCACATATGTATGTATGTATGTATGTATATTCCCACAGCTGCGCACACAACTGGGGAACTGTCCCCGGCTCACGGCCTCTCACGCCCCCCGTCGCCCTTTCCTCACTCCACTTCCCGAACCCCTCGACCTGAGCAAAAGGTGCTCTCCCGGCAGCAATACACAGCGCCATAACACCCCCTCCGGAAACCGCCCTCACCCCTCCTGGAGCGAGCGAGAAGAACGAACCGACTCCCGCCCTACCCACCCTCCATTTCGCTTCCCTTCCCCTCCAAACTCATGTCAACGTTCCTTCCTTCACCCACAGCATCGGCATCGAACAACAAAGCATGTCAAATAATTGGGTCGTTGCAACGCCCTCAGCCTGCATGAGGGGGCCCGGCCACCGCGTAAGCACAAGCCCTCATTCGTCGCCTTTAGCTTCATGCATGTCATAAAGAGGAGCGGAGTGGGGAGCAGAAAACCAACAGAACACGAACACCTCACACCCGCAGGTGCGCACTTTAGAACCCCAAACAGACCACCGCGACAAGCGCAGGTACCGCACCCACCCGCATCCTGGTTTCTCGGTATTCCAGACCCAGACTGAGGTTAATACTTTTGTACGTTTGTCTGTCCGTCTGTCTGTCGTCCAGAACGTGTGCTTCGTTTCGCTAGTGGCTTCAACGCGCAACGTCCGTCTGTCTGTCATGCAAAGACCGCACAAGCCGGTTCCCCCCATACCACCCTCTCCCTCACAAACTAATCCATATGAACACGCATGCACACGCACGGGCGCACATACGTACATTTATACGTGTACATGCATACGTACGTACGTACGCATGCACGTGCAAACATACAAACACTTTCCGCTCATCCTCCCACTGTTCCGCCCATTCCACGTTCGTCACCGACTGCAACATCCCTCGCTCCGGGGCCCCCCCTCGCGCCTCTTGCACTCCCATCCCGCATCGTGTCTATTCCGTGCTCCCTGGTGAAGATGGCTAGGTCTTCATCTTCACACACGCACACACACACACACACCGGTCAGATACTTGTAACCTTCGCGCGCACACAAACATACATACAAGGGTTTGGCACCACTGGTAAGGCGCGACCATTGCCCCCGGGAGATCCCGGGATCGATACCCGTTAGGGTCACAAGTCTTTCCGATGGTGGAAGGCATTGCGCCCGTAGTTGATGGACAGTGGTGACCTGGGATAAAGGTAACCTGCGAGCCGACCTGGTACGGAGTTGTGTCGCTGTCGACCCGGCAGATTCCGTTGGATGCTGGTGGTGGGTGCGGAACCTGAGCGATCCACTGAGAAGTTGACTAGGGTGACTGGATGAGGGTGCCCCGAAATACCGGGGAAGGCAGGGTTTCGCAGGGTAACTGCCACGGGCGAAGATACACCCCCCTGTTTCACACATCATACACACAGACGCAGAGACAGACATACACACGCAAATCACCTTGACCCAATATCCCCGGTGCGTGCACCGTTCAGAGCGGAAGTGTACCGATTTACCTCGCCTCGCAACGATTTGGGGAAACCCAAACCATCTCTTCGGTCGCACCCTTCATCATATCGTTCATGTTGTTTTCGCCCTGCTTGCCCTCCTTTCATTCAACTCCTCTTTTCCCCCCCCCCTCCATCTCTCGCACACAGCTAGCAAAGGGCCACTCCCCCTTCAAGATCTTCACCTTAGGGCGTCAGACAGACAGACAGACAGACAGACAGATAGACAGGCAGGCACCCGCTGCACCCAGATAGCTTTCCCCCCAAGATCCTCCTCCTGCGCGTTCTAGTCACTATTTCGCAAACTGCTTCTTCCTGTAACTGCGGACACACATCATCGTTTCGAACCAAACCGCCCAACACAACTCGACCACCAAAGGCAGGAAAAACCCAAAGTGTTTCTCCTGCTGCGCTCATCATGTCATACACACACATACATACACACATACACATACACACACACGTGCGTTCCGCGTTTTGGACATCGAGAGGACATTCCCTTCAAACACACACTGACACACAAACGCACACATACACAGAGACGACGTCCCATATCCCAAGTCCAACAGCATCCCCGACCCCATGCATTGCCCCACGGGCTCTGCCCCATGGGGCCTCCTCCGCCACATGTTCATAACTCATAACGGCATCACACCGCACATCGCGCCGCGCCCTACAGCATGAGACCCCGCAGAGCACGTGGCCACACTCCGCACGGCCCAAGTGGCCCGGCCCACGTAGATTCGGCGACTCAGCAGTTTTGAGTAGTACTCAGCAGTTCTCCCCCATCGCCTATCAAGCAGTAATAGAAACCGCAGTAGCAACGGCAGCAGCAGCAGCAGCAAGCAGCAGAGCGAGCAAAAGGAATAACACACAACAGCAACAACTGGGTGGAGCAGTAGCAGCAGTAATAGCAGTAGCAGCAAAAGCAGCCGAGCAGCTCAGCCTAGCCCTGGCGGTTGTCTGGCCACAGCAGCGGAACCCACAGGTGCGTGAACGTGAGCTCAACACCGATTGCGGTGGAAGGATAGCTGCATGGGTCACCGCACGGTCGCCATGGCCCCCTCCCTCAACACCCTACACTCCCCCCCCACGCCTCTCCCCTCTTACAAAGCATGCGCTTTAGGCTTGGGGCCTGTTCCTGTGCCCCGCCTAACCTCATGCCAAGTAATGCCCAACTTCTACAGCACAACGAAACAGCCGCATAACGATATTGCCATTTACACACACACACACACACACACACAGAGAGAGACTAATGACTGCGCCAATGAGCACTCAACGACGAGACTGACAAAGATTAGGTACCATCAGCTGCCGTACATTTCACATCGCTTCATCACAATAGGGAGTCTCTATACGAGGCATGACGTACGGTGGGTAGTTGACAGTTAGTTGAGGCCTGGATCTAGTCCGGCCGAATTCGTCGTCGCTGCCCCAGTCACCTGACCGCCCGACATCGGATCAACGGCAACAACGGCGTATCATATCATTCATCTGTCCCACCCGCCGACCACCTCTCCGGCGGCCTCCGTTAGCGGGTATCCACTCCCATTTGCGCACCCTGCAGACAATACATGAACACCTACACGAACACATATGGGAAGCCGTATCAAAACTGGTGCAGCAAACGTCACGCGACGTGTCCGTCCGTCCCGGTTTAAATGTAGCTGTGCCGTTTCGTAGCAAGGCCAGAGGACAGAACAACGGCAGGGCAGCTCTTCCCTGGTGTACGGTGTACGCTTATCGGGGTTCTCCTCCCCCAGGGGCGGGGGCCCGTCCTTACGGGGTTGCCCCCTCCCGCGCACGCACACCAACCCATGTATCCGTCCGTCCGTCCGTCCGTCCGTATGTCAATCCGAGCGTCAACACCTGTCTTGCCTTAAAGGCCAACACCGAAAGTGTACTGGCGGGGCCGAAACCCGGACGGCAATGGGGTCTGTACATAAACGGTAACCGTTCGCTAGGTCACCAGTGCAGACAGAGTCGGGATAAGGATAGGTCGTCGAACAAAAGGATAAAAATCTTTTGCTTACTGCTGCTGCTAAAACTCTTTTTTGCTTACTGCTGCTAACGGCGACCTGGCTCTGTTCGTTTGTTGGTCGCCCCAACCCCAATGCAAGCAACGCACAAAACATATTCCACAGCCACGTACGTACGTACGTACGTACATACATACATACATATACACGGCCTTCACCCCGTCCTCAACGCCGCAACAAATCATCCCCAACATCCACCTCAAGAAGCTCCGACACCCCATTCCACCTCAACCCACTCCACCCGCCACCAAAACACCAACACATCAGCACAGCTACGGCCGCCACGAGTAGAGCAACCCAGCCAGACCACTAAACAGACAGACAGACAGGCAGACAGACAGACTGGCCGGGCAGGCAGGCAGGCGAAGTGATCAGCTACCACGCAAGACAGGTACTGGCCCCCTCGTGTCAGCGCCAGCACAGAGGTCACCACACACATAGACGCATACTGCAGCGCCTCCGCCCACGTCCCCTACCCCGCTACCGCTGATGCTATCGCTGTTGCTACCGCTGATGCTACCGCTGATGCTACCGCTGATGCTATCGCTGATCCTATCGCTGTTGCTATCGCTGTCATTCAGGGAGCAACTACAAATGGACAACAGCGACGGCGACAACGAGGAGGAGGAGGAAAAGGAGAATGAGGAGGACAACGATGATAATGACAACGACGATGGCGAGGGTGAACCGCAGCCGCGAGCTTCACTCCCCCCTCCGGACGGGAGCACAGCCACTGCTGCTGACGGCGACGCCGCCCCCGCTGCCGCCACCAGGCCCCGCAGCCGCTGTACGTCCGGCATCACCCCGCTAGGACTGCAGTACAGCTCCACCAGGCGCTGAAGGGGCGTCGGCGCCGACGCTGCAGCGTCGGTCGCCGCCGCCGCCGCAGCAGCAGCAACCGCGCGCCAGGCGGCGACGACATAGCTCAGAAGCGAGGCCACGACGGCACCTCCGCCTCCGCCGCCGTAGCATCTATGTCCAGCGTCGTCGCCGCCATGCGCCGCCTCCGCCACCGCCAGTTGCAGGGGTGTCCATCCGCCTGGACCTGTGCAACAGCAACGGTGCAGCGGAGGGCACGCAGGCAGGCAAATGAAAAGGGCCGCGTAAAAAGAGGGTTTAGGAGAGTTTTCAGTCGTAAGGATTAGGAGGAGGGTGTCCAGGAGGAGAAGCACCATGGCCACCAACCAGACGGGGAGCCCAACAGCTCGTCAAGTTTGGGCAACGATACCGCCCCCCTCTGCCTGCCGAGAGAGTGCGCAATCACTCCCGTGTAGTACGTTGACGGATTTGGTTTCCAGGTGCGGGTGGCGCGCGGGGGGAAGGGGGGAGATAGCGCAACAGCAACAGCAGCAGCAGCAGTCCTCTGGTCAAGATTTCGACCCTTTCCATCTCTCGTCTTTTCCCCCAGCTGCCCTCCTGTCCCTGTGTTGTAGCATTTGGCACTGAGAGACACAGGACTGTATCAGAACGGATGCGACACCCGCCAAACACGGCTTCAAGCACGAAAGGACGAAGCGTGGGAGCGCGTGTTTGTTTTGGTGATGTGAGCTGCCGGCAGGAACTGGCGAGGGTGATACACGAGTAACTTTACCGTGCGTATATATGTATGTATGTGTTTGTGTGCGTGAGAGATTGAGCGCGAGAGGGGGAGAAGTGGGAGAGACACACAGACACACACACAGCGCTAGAGGCCCACCCGGTGTCAAGGGGTCCATCAGGACACCGCAGCGAAGCCCCTCCAGCAGCAGCACCTCCACGCAACCCACGCAGCCGGAAGAGGCCGCCACATGCAGCAAACTGAAACCGCCCTCCTCTTCCCCCCTCGTCTCCTCCTCCTCCTCCTCTTCCTCCTCCTTTGCAACACCTCGGCAAAACTCCTCGTCCCAGACATCTGCTGTTGTTGTTATTGTTGTTGTTGTTGGCGGCGGCGGCAATTGCGGCGACGGGTGCCCATCCAGCGCTGCTTCCACCGCCGCCGTCTGCTGCTGTTCCATGTCCGCGCTGGGCGGCACAGCCCGCTGGTGCTGCTGGCGCTGCGATCGTCGTTGGGACGGTGGTGACCGCGGGCGCTGCTCCTGGACTCGTAGCTCGGAGAGGAGCTCCCGGAACGACTCCCGGGGACTGGCCACGCGGGTCAGGAAGCGCAGCACCTCCGCGGCAGTGTGCGGCATGGCCCTGCGCCCACAGACGCAAGACAACCACCGGTAACATAATCTTAGACAACGACCGATAGAACGACAGCGACTCTGAGCCGCGAACCAGAAAAAGGGAAACGGAACATGGCCCTACCCGCCCGCCTGGACCTCACTTTCGCAATGCTTACCTGACCCTTCTTCTTTGCTATGCAACGCTCCATTCCCTGTGTGCCTTCCCGTACCTTCCCACGGCAACGACCGGCGCCGCGTTTCACGTACCCATCCACCGCACATCCACACATCTACACTCATCCAAAAATTACTTTATCCATCCACCCACCCGCCCATACGCCCACCTAGCCAAGCAGAAGGGCAGGAGACGCTTGGCGCGTCGGACGTAGCACTTCAGCACCTGGGGCTCCATGCCCAGCACGGCGGCAGTAGCAGCAGCAGCAGCCGCTGCTGCTGTCGTGGTCGCCTTCGCCGTACACGCGAATGCCAATGCCGATGCTGCCCCCGCGGTCGCAGGCCGCCCCGCGAATTCCTCTGTTCCGTCGCTGTCGCTGTCGCTGTTGCCGCTGTCGCTGTCACGCCGAGGGAATTCAAGAGCGCTGGGATGAGCGTTAGCGACGGTTGCGGCCGCTAGGGTGGTTGGGCGAGGCGTCAGGGCCGCCAGGTGCGAGCCCAGAGGGGACTGAGGACCCGGTCGCCCAAGCAAGTGCCGCATGCCGTCCTCCCAGACGCCCATGCCCACATCCATTCTCCAGCCATCGCCGGAGTCAACCTCGCCAGGGGAATCGGCGCCAGTTTTGGCGTCTGCATCGGCAGCGCCCTGTTTGGTAGCTCTGCGGCGCGCATGCCATGAAGGAGGAAGGCAGCGGCTAGTGCAGGCGCTGCTTCCGCTGCACTGCCGCGGCAAGGTACTGCTGCTGTTGCTGCTGCTACTGCTGCAGCAAGTGCCGCTGCTGCCGCAGCGGCAGAAACTGCTGCAGGCATCAACATCGCACACCTTGCTTTGACTCCTATGATTGCTTATGGTGCTACCGTTGTTGTTGGTGGTGGTGCTGCTGTTGTGTAGAGCGTCCAACACAAGACCGAGGTCCACTATCAGCTGGTGCAGCTCGGCCGCCGCCATCCCCTCCGCCGCCACCGGCGCCACGCCCCCATCATCATCATCACCATCATCATTATCATCATGCACCGAGCCCACCACGCCTGTGACACCAGCACCGGAAGCAGCAGCAGCGGTATCCAAGCCAGCAGCGCGCGTACGACACGACGGCAGCTGCTGCTGCCGCCACCGCCGCCACCCAGTTCCCGCCAGGCCATTCACCTCCGCCGCCACCTCCGCACTGGGCGCCACCACCACCGGCCACCAGCCGCCGAGCACCCCGCCACTGCCCCCAGCCTCCCACTCCAGCACCGCCAACCCCGGCTCCGGGGGCGTGTCCAGGTATACCAGCGCCCCCACACCGCCGGCCGTGGCGGCGGCAGCGGCGGCAGCTGTTGCAGTGGCTGCAGCACCGGGTAAGCTACAGCTCTGATGCAGCCGCGGCCGTGTCCCACTCAGGTCCAGATCCGACTCCAGCCCCAAGTCGACGTCCTGCGGCTCCCGTTCGCAGGAAATGGACCCCGAAGCTGGCAAGGGCGCGGCGCTTGCTGCGGCGCTTTCCTCGGCGCCACTTTCGTCATCTTCGTGGGGGGTTTTGTTGTTGTGGCTGCTGTTGCTGCTGCTGCTGCTGCTGGGTTTACCGTGATCGCTGTCGCTGTTGCAACCGCGCAAGCCGCGCACCTGATCCGATGCGAGCTGATGGCCCTGCTGTGCAAGCTGCGGCTGCCGCTCCTCCCACCTGTTCCTCTGTGTCTGCTGCCGGCGCTGCAGACACTGCCTTCCCTGTAGCTGCTGTTTCAATTGCTGCCGACTACACAAGGACGAAGAGCCTATCCTCTCCTCTTCTGCTGCCGCGTTTCCCTCAAGTCCTCGCTCTTCCGTTGCTGCCGCCGCGGCTGCTGATTGTGATGTTGATGTGGGTTCAGCGGCTTCTGCCCGGTCGCTGCCGGTGCAGCAAGCTACGGCCCCCATGCCAGAGCAGCTGCTGGCGCGCCTGACAGCACATCCGACGTCGCCGCGACCCGTGGACTTGAGGACGACATCAGCATCTGCGCAATTACCACCACCACCGCCACCACCACCGCTACCACAAGCAACAACAGCATCCTCATGGAACCGCGTGGGCAGCGACGCGGTCGCGATCGCTGTCGCTGCCAGGTATGTCGCCGTCGCCATCGCCGACGGCGAATGTGAAGATGGCCTGGGAAGAGGCCGCTGGTGGTGGTGGTGGTGGTGCTGGTGCTGCTGCCGTATTTGCTGTCCTTCAAGGTGCTGCCGGTATCGCCCTTTTAGCTGCTGTTGGTGTTGCTCCTCCTGCAGCAGCAGCAGCTCCGCCTCTGGCTGCACAACGGCCGACAGGCGGCGGCCGTTCAGACGAGCGTGGAGACGCGCCGTGGGGTCGTGGAGGGAGTGGACGCGCATGCGGAGCATAGCAGGCTCGCCTGCGTGGCGACGGAAGGGCAGGCGGTCGGATGACAGGAAAATGAAAACACTTAAGAGTAGGGGGTTGGCAAGGAGGGAACGGGAGAAAACAATGCAATTATGCAAGATCGGAAAAGGGGCAAAATCATTGTTGAGATCTGCGAGATCATTGTTGAGATCTGGCCCCTGGGTAACGTAGAACAGGAGAGTGCTTGTGGCACATACACACACGCAAGCGCCGATTGAGTTGCCGAATAGGGTACATGAGTACCGCGGTTTGCCTCATGGCGGCTTGGGAGGGAGCCACTGGTCCAGCCACCCCCCCCCCCATGCCAGGAATGATGTAAAGCAGCGGATTCCTCTGTCGGCCATAGCCGGGGCGGGGTACCCTCCCCCCCTCAGAACATGCAGCACCACATACGCAAAACACACGATGCGGCGCAGGAGCGACACACACACGCACACACGCACCTCGTACGACCGACAGCGGGGCCAGATCGTACACGATGGGTACGGCATCCATGGACTGTCGTAACTCTGGTGGGTACACGACCTACGGTGCGGTGGCGGCACGGGGGAAGTTTGCTTGGGGAGCCAGCCGAAAGACGTGTTCACCCATCGTTGTTGTCCAGGACCATGGCAAGGAACCCCTAGGACCCCCCAGCCTGATGGCCCTTTTTAAATGTATACGGCTTCGGCTGTTTTAATGTGTCGGCTTCTAAATTTACGGCTTCGGCACCTGTGTGCCCGTGTACGCCTGATGCGTGCGTGCGAGGAAACCCACTCTCCTGGAAACCCAACAAGTGGGAGTCTTTGTGTGCGAACGTCACTGGAGCCTGCTTGCCATGGATGTGCAAGGACGACCGCAACAGACCCGGTGTGGTCCAAATTTTCAGCACAAGACTTCAAACATTTAAATTTTCTGGTGCAGCGCGACGCTATGTGACCTATATATGCCTGATAAATCCACCTTGGTAACACGTATGCATGCCATCCAGTGAAGTATCGCATCTTTCCTTTCTAGGCAGGAGGAGTTTTGGCACACGGAAAAAGAGAGCGCTACCCGTGCCATTCTCCAGGTAATGACCCCACACCCTCAATGGGAGAAGAGGCTCTCTTACCTGAGACCCCACCTGCACCATGGCCCTTACACCCATGGCCGCCGCCGCCGCGCCAACGGCAGACGTGACGGCGCCGTCGCCAGCGGCCACATCCTCCAGGGGCATGTCCAGCCCCAGGGCCGCCGCCAGGGCCGCCGCCGCCAGGCGGTCCAGGATGTCATCCGGGAGGGTCACGCCATCAGCCGCGTTTGCGTCGTCGGCGACGGCGTCATCCCGGGTCGCCTTCGCCGCCCCGTCAGTGTCTGTCGGCGGGGACTGCGACGGCATGGCTGGGGCCGTCAGCGCCGCACCGCCGCTGCTAAGCAGAAGGTTGGCCTGGCGGCTGTGCGGTGACGCCTTCCGGCGCACGCTGATGTCCAGCACCAGATTGACACAACCCGACCGGAGGGTGCCCTGCGGCGGCGGCGGTGGCTTGGAACCGAGAGCACACGAACAGCCACCGTTGGCACGGCGAGCCAGTGCACGCACACAGGATATGGCTCCAATATTCCCCCTTCCGAATAAAGCAACATCAAAATGTTCCTTATGGAAAAGAAGACACGACCCAGCCAATGGCAACCACATTGACCACCCTTC
The DNA here is from genome assembly GCF_000143455.1 of Volvox carteri f. nagariensis. NCBI lineage: Eukaryota > Viridiplantae > Chlorophyta > Chlorophyceae > Chlamydomonadales > Volvocaceae > Volvox > Volvox carteri. The sequence goes on along the minus strand of NW_003307549.1, from coordinate 1,261,219 downwards.
GCTGCTCTACGCCCATCTACCCACTGCCCCGTGCACCACCCTCTGTGCACCAAACACCCCCACCCCCCACTGCCGCGCCCCGCCCCCACCTGCAGCGTCACGGCGTCCATGGATTGCAGCCAGGCCTGCATGCGCTGCGCCACATCGGGAGCCAGCTGCTCGGGCCGCACGCCGTGCAGCTTGATACTCAGTCGCTCCAGGGCCTCCTCGCCGCTGTCTCGACCGCCGCCGCCGCTGCCGTTTTTGTAGTCCACTGCCAGAAGCGGCGTGGGGACTGCAGCGGGTCGGTCGCCCGGGGTTCCGGCGGGGGGTAAGGACAAGTGTTGGAGTGGGGGGAAGAGGTGGGGTGGCGTGTAGCGGCGTGAGGTGGAGTACGAGGTGGTGTGCGAGAGGGCGAGAGAGACAAGGACCGGCGGGGGATATGCGGACGGTGCAAGCAGCGAGATGCCTGCGCACATGCGCATTGCGTGAGCGTTACAGGAGGGGATAAAGAGAGAGAGAGAGAGGGAAAAGGGAGAGGGGGGAGAGCTGAGTGCCAGGAAGGTGTGCCGCCCGTTCCTGTTCTTCATCCATCTCGTCCCTCCAGTTCTTTTCCCTCCCCCTCACTCGCCCCCTTTCTTCGGACGTGGGCTTTCAATTCCTTGTTTCCGTGCGTATGATTTCCCCCCTCCCCCTGCCGCACCCGCTGCCGCCGTGCCACCATGTGCCCCTGCTGCTGCTGCTCCTCCTCCTCCTGTGCCGCCGCCTCCGCTCCCGCTGCCGCCCCGCATCATCAATGCGCTACTGGGCAGCCGGATGGTGCCGTTAGCCAAATTGAGCAGAAGGGAGCCATTGCCGGGCAGGGAGATGGAGGCGGCAGCGGCGCCGCCGCCGCCGCCACCCCCCCCGCCGCCGCCGCCGGTCCCGTCTGCCGCTGTCAGCTGCACCGTCGCACCTGACCCTGCGGGGATCGGATGCATGGATGCGGGAGGGCGGGTGGGGTCAGGAGACAGAAGAGAACCGCAGAGTGATCGATTCAAGTGCGAAAATGGCGCGACCGGGAAGTTTGATACGGGGAAAGCCGAAAATGAGGATGTGGTGGACCGGGTCATGGGGAACCCGTCGTGGGGCGGTGTGATGTTCCTTGCATCGCACTCACCCGCTAATAACATAACGCACCTGAAGGTGGCTGCAGCCGCAACAAGGGCACAGCCGGCGCAGTCGTCCCCCCTGCCGTGACGGGCAGCTCCAGAACCACCTGGGTGCTGCCGTCAGGCATCCGCTGCAGCCGAGTGCCTGCATTGGCCAGGGATACAAGCTCCAGGGGCCCCGTCACCTCCGCCGCCTCGTGCCGCTGCTGCTGCTGCTGCTGCTGCTGCTGCTGCTGCTGCTGCAAAACACCACCCAGTGAGTGCGGCGGTGGCGGCGGCCGGATCGGCAGCTGCATTGGCTTGCGCGACAGTGACACCGGCGTCATGGCTATCCGCTGCGTTGCCGACGACGACGAGTTGGGATCAAGAGCCAGGTCCAGCGCTAAGGTTGCGCCGCCGGCACCGCTGCCACGGCCCTGCAGCGGCACCAGCTGCTGCTGCTGCTGTTCCTGCAGGACCCTGAGCCGGCGTTCGTCCTGCAGCTCCAGGAGCAGGGCTACCTGCTGCGCGTGCGGCAGCATCTGCAGCAGCGCAATCATCTGGTCGTGTGGCATCGACTGCAGGAAGTCCAACTGCTGGCTGACTGGCATCTGCGACAGCAGCCGCGCGACAGCTGCGTTGCGCTTCTCTTCGTCCGTGGTTGAAGCTGACGCAGCTGGCGGCGGCGGGTGCTGTTGTACTGCAGCTGCTCGGAGCTCCACTCGCAGCTGCGGCGGCTCCGCCACCGCCACATTGGCCGGATCCAGACGTAGGTACTGCACGCCGGCGCCGGGGCCCCCACCGCGTGCAGCGGCGCCGAAGGTGCTACCGCCGCTGCCAGCTCGACCGCGCAGCGGGTTCATCAACGTCCCCATGTCCAAGGACAGGACTCCGCCGCCGCCGCCGTTGCCGCCGACGCTGACACGGTGGACGTCGCCGGCGGCGGCTGTCAAACTGCCATGGGACTGCCCCAGCAGAAGGGAAGGCTGCAGGCCGCCGGCTCCGCCCCTCCCCGAGCTTACATCTAGGCCCAGAATCTCCCGGTCGCGGTCCCTATCCCGGTCGTATCCCCGCCCAGAAGCGCCGCCGCCGCCGTGGGCGCCGCCGACGGTGGCGGCGGCGCTTCCAAGCCCGAGGCCCATAGGCATGTCCAGAACCCCAGCCTGGCCCCAGCGGGGCTCACCAATCAACCGTCGTACATCCGTAAGGACGTCCAGACCGCCACCGCCGCCTCCGGTGTTGTGCAGCGAAAGCCGCATGCCGCGATCGGCCTCGTGGCTTTGCACTGTGGCGGCAGCGGAGACGTTGGCAGTGCCGGACACCGGTTCGGGGAGCACTTCAACGCCCTTGCGTTTGATCGCGGCCATGGAGGGAGGGTGCCCGCCCAAAGCGAGCTCCCGCCCTTTTCCTCCCCCGACTCCCCCCCGCTGCTGCTGCAACGCGCTGCGTAGTTGCAGCTGCTGTTGCGGGTGGAGATGCAGTTGCTGCAGCACCTGCTGCTCATCTTCCGAAAGTGCGTCCTGCGATGCGGCAAACAAGCAGTGCAGCCAGCAACTTAGACACTGCACGCAGCTCTCACCGCACACATACGCAACCTCCCCCTGCACATGCATTCGATTGGTTACCCAGTTTATCCCACCCCAACCCCTAGTTGCTCAAACATACATCCGCGGTTCATCGCCGAACATTCATACTTGTGGGAGTGGAAGCTAGCAAGCAGCGACTGGGCGTGCTGGTTTCTTCCCCCATGAACTTTGTGTGTGACACCATCGGTGGCATCATTAGCGCCCCACTTCATGATTTCTCCACACATCCATCCGTCCACACATCCATCCCCCTCCCCTCCCCCGCTCACCACGTACTCCGCGGAACGCAGGTGGCGGTGCGGAGGCGGCGAGGCGCCGCCGACTCCGAAACCTCCCCCTAACTTAAGCGTACGGCGGGCGGTGTCAGCCCCGTCGTCGCTGGTGCGCGTGATGGCATGCAGAGCCCTGCTATTTGCAGCTTGCGCAGCGTCAGCGTCGGCTGCAGCGGCGCGCCAGCCACCGCTCTCCTACGTGAATCGTTGTGGCCGGAACGGGGTGCCGGGGTTTTAATGCCAGGTGGGTAGGAAGTTGATTTCAAAGCAGTGATGAGACAAGCTTCCTTCGCGAAGAGCACCACGGGCCGCTGCTGTTGCACCACGGACAGTACCCAATGGGCCACCCCGCCCTATCTGCCCTTAACGCCCGCCGCTGCGGCAAACTAGTGAACTAACAGAGGACGGACGACACATGCAACGCAAGGCCACCGGCACCGCCTTCACAACAACCCCCAACCGCAACCGCAAGTACCGTTCCAACCGTTCGACGAGGAATCGTCGACAAAAGCCATGCTGACTTACACTGGCTTGCACCACACTCACCTCCAACTGCTGGCCAGCCGGCGGAGGGCCTCGCACCACCTGCAGCCGCGGCCCCTCACCACCCGGATGCGGCGGCAGCACCTGCAGCAGCCCGCCGGCACTCAGACCACCCAGCAGGCTGGCAAGTCCCAACTGAGCATTGGAGCCAGACAGCATGCCCGCGTCCAGGATGGGGCCCAGCATTCCCCCCAGCGCCGTCAACGCGTCAGCCGCTTCACGCGTACTGTCGCTGCCGCCGGCTCCAGCTCCCGCGGCGTCGGCGGCGACGCCAAGCTGCGGCGGCGCTATCGCACGGTTGCGCTCACGGCCGCCAGCACCGCGCGTCGGCGCCGAGTCCGGATCTTGGCTGAGGCTAGAGCTGCATCTCGAAAGGCTGCCACTGCCGGCACGCCGCCCGTCGGTCAGGTAACCCATCGGTGCCGCACCGCGGTCGGTCTTTGACCCACCGTTCCCGAGAAGCACCTGCTCCCCATCCAGATGAGACTGCAGCTCGTTCAGCGTGCCCGTCGCCGAGGCGCCGGCATCCCGATCTGGGGCTCCAAGGCCTCGCCACAAGTGACCGCCTCCACCGCCGGCCGCTGCAGCCGACGAAACGTGCGCTGCGCCCGCTGCCACCCCGCGGCGCCTCGTGCTCGGAGGGGGCCTTTCGTAGTCATCGTCCATCTCGTCAATTTCAATGCCCGCCATACGAACGCCACCCTGGCTGTAGCCTGGCGGCCCGATGGCCGTAGCCGGCGTAACACCTAGACCTGTAGCGCCCTGATAGCCACGCGATGCGGCCATGTATGCGGCCTGCAGCGCCGAGTCAAAGCCGGCGGCGGCGGCAGCGCGTGCGGCACCGCTGCCACCGGCGCCGGCGCCGCCAGGCGGGGGCGAGCTAGGGCCGCTGCCGCCGCTGGTCGCTGGCGGGTCTTCCTCTAAGATGTCTGGACGGGGAGCACGAGGCCGGCCGCGCTTTCGCGGCTCGAGCTTCAGCTCCTGCGGCGCAGGAGCGGCTGCCGCCGCCGCCGCCACGGCCTGCGCTCAACAACCATCCAGCATAATGGCGGGCCAGTAGGTGTTGAAACAATAGCTGCTGCTCTTTCGGAACAAGGTTAGACGGGGGGTTCATTTTTGGGCCCATAGCATCCTGAGCGAGCACCAATTGGGGGCCCAGAGACATCATTCAATCAGCCAAAGCCGTCCTGAAAACGACCGCGAGCCGGTTGCCTCCTCACACACGAGGGAAACCAGAAGGCAATGCATGCGGGTGCAGTGCTTCATTAGCGGACTGCGCAACGATGTGGGTCACACCTACGGACGCGACAAGAGCCAGCAAAACCTGAAGCCAGGACCAAATGCACTGCACTTGGGAGCATCGCGACAGCCCCGCGGCAGGTAGGACAGAAGCAATTCTGCCACGCATTTATTTAGAAAAGACAACATGAACGCCCTGTGCCGTGCGTTACATGCTGCAGCTGGACACGCCCAGCCTTACGGACCGCCCACCCTTAGTGACCCACCTGCGCGTCGGATTGGCCAGCACTGGCGAGGTTGGGCGGGGCGGAAACGTGTGGGACCACGGGACGAGAGACGTGTGGCACACGTGTGTGTTTTGGCAGCAGCGTGACGCAGCGGCAGGGAGCACGCCCGACAAGTTGTAAAGCGATAAGACATTAAAAAGGAACGTATGCATCAATGGTTTTATGTTGTTCCATGTGCTAAAGGGGGTTGGGAGGGGAGGGGAGGGGTTGAGAGAGAGCTGGGTCTTTTGGCTGTGGCACGCGAGGGCGGGCAGGCCAAGTGATTAAGGCCCAGACGGATGTCATCACGGCTCGGAATCAAGGGGGAATCACGTTAGCCCCGATGCTGGACGTTATGTTCGGGAAAGACATGGTTGGGCCCCGAATTTATGGAAGTGGCGGAGCGAGGAGATCGCCGTGCGTCCAGACACGTTAGTACTTTGTCTCTCCGTACGTTACCAGGCTTACCTAGCTGTTTGCAGATTTGTGAGCGGCATGTTGCGGCGTTTGTAAAAGCGAATCATGAGAGCCTTTCGGCAATTCCTGTGGGAGTGGACAACGGCTCAGATCGTAACGTGAACATCGAATAGGGCGCGCATCAGCTGCGGGCAACGCTTAAAATAAACACATAGAGCACGCGTCGGGCGACCGCGAAGGCATTGTCACCCACCGATTAGCGCCATCGAATTCCTCAACCTAGGGCAAGGAGGAAGTCCGGGCAGGGAACTTGTCAAGAAACGAACAAAATGAAGTCCGGACTGGACGGACGACAGGACAAATTACCGCACAGGCGCATATGCAACCATACATCATACACTTCGCGTACCAGATGGAACTTGCCACACTGCTGGCAGAACCGGCAGGAGCGACCTTCAATGCTCAGGCTCAAGGACTTCATATGCGCCTCGCAAATCCGGAAGCGGCGGTAATATGCCTTACTGTTGGCCAAATCTGCATGACAGCCCTGCAAAGTTGCGTTGCACAAATTTACATAGACCTCGCAGGAAACGTGCTTTATGCATTAAGCTGGAAGACTGGCTCCTGGCGCACCTTTACCTGCAAAACAAAAAGACAAAGGAATATGTTTCATGAATTCGCATAGAGGGAATAGGCTAGGCATACTGGTAGGGGCCAAAGGCCGTTGCTACGGAGTTCAAGGAAAATTACGCTTACCAAGCAGCAAACATCCGGCTTGGATGAAGCCGACTGAGGGCCTGAATTATCATAACATGGATGTCAGCAGCTAGGAAAGAGAGACAGGGCGTCCAATCTTCTCAGCCCACCCACCTGTCACCGACACCGGCGCCCCCTGCGGCTCCGGCCGAGCCTGACGAGATGTGTGAAGGTGAACCTGAGGCTGCTCATAATCAGGGTCATCTGTTCGTTCTGCAAAAGGCGACAAGCTCAAGCATGACAAAGTGCGGCACGTAGAGTAAACGAGCACTTGTATGTAACTGCCCACCCTTTTTCTGTGCAGTGAGACGCCTCCTATCAAAGGTGTAATCGTCCTCGTTCCAAGGCTCTTCGCCATTTTCCATGATGTACAAAGGTTGCAACAATAATTCTTAAACAAACTGTAATAATACGTCGATTAACTATATATTTGAAAGATGCTTTAGACGCTGTATTGGGCTAGGTCCTATGAATACGAAGTACTGACTGTACGTAAAAGACGATGTCGTGGACCAGCGCGAAACTACGCCATGCACTGAACAGGACACTATGAAAAAGCCCTATATAGTATCGTGTAAGCGGCATGGGTTTTTAGTCATCATAGTTGAAGCTTACTTTTGAAATGGTTCACCTTGACGTCTGCTGCATCCTGCTAGGCCGCTCCAAACCTAGAAACCCTAGGTATTGAACTCAGCAGGTCTCCTTAAACCAACCGCCCCAACTCCATACGTTCGGCTATGTGTGAAAAGCTCGCCAGCTTCGGCGAGTTTGTGACCCTTGGTTCTTTGAGCGCCACCCTCCCACAAAGGCCTAGCCATCGCGCAGCGGCAAACCCCTAAGAAAACCGACGCAGCATTGCACGATGAGATTCTTAACCTGCTGCAAGGAGCTAAAGTATCCGCAAGTTGCGAAGGTAACCACATGAATGACCGCCGCCGGAGAGGTCACACTTTCCCGATAGAGCGCAAGTCCGTCCTCGCATCCACGTGGTCTCTGGCGCCATTTCGGTGGCGCTGCTCGAACTTTCGCCACAAGTAACACTACTTGCATCTTGCGCCATGAAGGACACCGGCCCACAACATGGTAGAGCATGGGTTACGACGTACACTGCTGACAAATCACATTTCCCCCCTATATTCTCCCAGACTCCGCCACAACGTCTGCCGCTGCCGCCACATCAGCGCGTCAGCAGCTTTCCGACAGACCACTTGTCACCTTTAACACAAAGAGAACGGCGTGTAGACATGGCACAGCAGTACTACCTTATACAGCTCGACTACCTGGCGTCCTACATCCAATCTCTGCGCCATCCCGGAGGATGCGTCCGTTCGCCGCACTAGATTCGCGCGTCGAGCGGAAGGGCATGGCGGGATTGATGTTCCCCGTCCACCTTGGTTAGGGATCGAAACCCTCCTTCGGTTGCAAGCTCCTTTGCGGCCAATCACATTTGTCCGTCGGGGCGATAGTTGAGAGGCGCCCTGCGCGTGTGTATAAAAACTTGCACGTTGTAACTTGCTTATGGAACGAGGGCCGACTGCTATTCTTCAGTGCCGGCGGAGTACGTGCGTCGTCGTTGGGAGGTCGAACCATTCGCTTTGCGTAACGGCTTTCTTGCCGACGCCTTCGGGTTCTATAAAAAACGTTTTTCTGTCCGTTTCCTGTTAACTATATACCACATTGTCTTGCGAGCATCACCTTCCTTCGGTACGTTCAAAGTATTCGATTGCCGTAATACAGGTATACACCGTATGAGTTCGAATTTTGGAGTAGCTCCTGGATTTGCATGACGCCCCTAACAGTCCGTCTTCTGCTTTTGCTGAGACGCCCTATACATTAGCTCCGTCGTGGCGACCCCGATCCATGCAAGGAAGTATGGCTGCACGGTCTCGATTACCGCTCTGGTGTAGCGTTACATGCAGCCGTTCGACTGCGCCGTTAAACTCACGTACCAATGCGGCCTTCGCCTTAAAATGAATTATTATATTTTATAGCAGACTCATTTATGCCTGACGCTGCCTGATTGCGAGTTCACATCCGCGCTGCAACAATCAGGGACTCACCCTATATAACGTTTCCGGAGACATTCAAATGGTAAAATTATTGCAAATTGCACTGCATATTATGGTCGCTGGTAACTGCCAACTACCCTGAAACTCCCTAACAAGAGGCACAGGAGGACGGCTAATGGATGCAAGCTACCAAAGCGTATAATAGGACAAGCATTTGAGGGAAATGGTTTTTGCTAGCATGTTGGACAGGATCTTTAAGCAGCCTCTTTTGCTCCTCAAATTAATACGAAGGTAGAACCGTACAGGAAGGAGGAGCAAGCTGTGTTTGAAGCTTAAGACACGTAGTACGTTCTTAACACTATGTCAGCTTCAAGGAGAGAAGTGCGCATTGACGTGAGCTCCCCTTCGTACTGTTTGCTCACATTGACGAGAATCCGGAATCCGGCATTTCCGTTTTCTCCGGTTTGAGCTAAAGCATTCTACTTACCGTCTAATTAAACAAATTATTTCTTTTTATTCGATGTCAAGAGTTTAACTCTGTGATTTGCATAAGCACGCAATTGAGCCGGTTCGTGCTGGAGCAGCATTAGGGCGCAGTTGATGACCTGAAACATAGATGAATGTCCTTGAGCTATGCAGTTTATTTGGACATTATAATGATGGCTGCTGATGAAACTGCGCTGATACGACATACGACGCGGTACCGGCTGCAAAAACTAGAGCGGCAAGGTGCCTGTAATTCTATGTATCCATTTGCCCGGATTTGGCAAAGATGAGCGAAAGTGATGGACCGACGCGCGAAAACAGTGTGACTTCCAGGACCTTTAATTTTCAGGAACCGCAGCCGTCGGCTTTTCAGTCCTTCACGCACGCTAGCCTAGCCCAACGCATAAATTCCGCCTTAGGAAGTTTCCGCGAGAGAAAGACTAAACAGCCCGAGCATGTTGTTCTTAGTGGAGTTGGTGGTCTTCGAGTTGGCTCAAAAGGGCAGCTTGAGGTGGACAGGAGCATTTGGGACCTGACAAAGGGTGTCCATGTTGAAGAGCAAAAGGTTTCACCATGGCAACGGGCGTGGGAGGCGACTTCTCAGGATTTCAAGGTATATGCTTCCAGAGCCTAGCTTCTCAAGTCTAGCTCGCGGTCTAGCTCATGGTAGCTCTTGCCCATCGTTTTCTTCAGACGGTCGTCAACACTGTGCGGCGAGACCGCCTTGTCGCCCTCATCCCTCTGCTGCTTCTCGTTTTGTTGCTGGGTGGTGGACTGTGGGCTGTTTTTGCGAGTGCTAAGAAAGAAACCGAGCATCGACGTGAAGTTGCACAACAGGTGAGTAAGCTAAGTGCGTGTGCCTTTGCGCCCATGCTTGCAAGCCTGGCGGCATTTCGCCGTCCTTGCATGTGGCCATCCTAACACAGCGACGCTAACCGGCGCGACGCTCAGTCTGTTGCGTGCGAGTTCTGTTGGAATTCTCCTCAAAAACATAGCAGCCCTCAGAGAAACGACCTTTCTGTTATCTCGGCCACTGCAATGGTCCCACTGCAATCTCTGCTGGCCAAACGGCACCACTACCATCCCCACTGCCTACCGAGTCTCTCGTCCCGCACGGTCATTGTGAACGGCATTACCTGCCGCACTGCATTCTGTGGGTTTCGGCCACCAGCCCTTCCCGGTACACGCACACCCATGTACACCCGCCCACCCGTTGCGGGCCCTGCTGGCTCCCACCGAACCCCCCTCGTCGTGCAGCCCCTCCCACGCACTGAGACACACACACTCTGACACACACCCTAGATAGAGGGGGGTATGACGACCCAGGGGCTGGTTGCTGCATAACGGAGTGGTGACCTGTGGTGAGGTGCTGCCCCGGGCGAGCCTTAGCCCCACCAGGCAAGCTCCCCCCTTGACACTTTGCCCCGGCTGCCTGACTCGTACACGGGTCCCGTCGGACTAAGTTAACCCCCCGGTGCGGCCGCGGGCGGGCTGAGCGGGGCCTGACACAACTTTGCGTGGTGGCTTGGGTTTCGCCAGGTAATTCGTTGAGGAGGGGCGTAGTGTGGTCAGTTTTTTTATTGTAGGGTTCAGCTCTGGGACTTAAGGCGCCGGTAGGGCGGGCCCTCATCACGGGGAGGAGGGGCGCCCAGGTGTTACGAGGACCCACCCGGGGTACGCAGCCGCGCCTGATGCTCAAGGCACAGGCTGCATGGACGGAGCTGTGCCGTAGCGCGTGCTGAGGTTGGTTGTTTGAGAGAGGGCCTTGGTAGCCACCGCGCTATCTTTCTTCTTGGCAAAAGGGGGAAACGCTGGGGGTGTGCACGCCCTCGGTCGAGCAGGAGGGGAGTGTGGCCCCGCACGGCCCCCTCCTCCTCCCAGTGCTTCTGCAGTCGTTCCCATTGGGATACGGGTAGGTGGCCCTGGCCAGCGTCAGGCCCCGATCGATGTGTAACAAATACAAACTCTGACACACACACACACACACACACAAGAGACACACAGCAAAGTAAAGTAACTCCTGCACAAAGCCATCACACACGGTTTGGGCTGCTGGCTGTAAACATTTTGGTGTACGCAATATTTGGCCTCCTTTCCTAACCCCGCACACACACAAGCATACATACATACATACATAGAAACTAGGGCTAGGCACTACTGGCAACGCGCGACCATTGCCCCCGGGAGATCCCGGGCTTGAGACCTGTAAGGGTCGAAAATACTTCCGTTGGTGGAAGGTATTATGCCCCTAGTTGATGGACGGTGGTGACCTGGGATAAAGTTAACCTGCGAGCCGACCAGGAATGGAGTTGCGCCGCTGTCGACCCGGCGGATTCCGTTGGATGCTGGTGGTGGGTGCGGAACCTGAGCGATCCACTGAGAAAGTTGACTAGGGTGACTGGATGAGGGTGCCCCGAAATACCGGGGAAGGCAGGGTTTCGCAGGGTAGCTGCCACAGGCGAAGATACACCCCCCTGTTTCACACATCATACACCATGTGTTCAAGTGGCCCAGAAGCCTCCCACTCTGTAACAATTCAAATTCAAATACACAACGATCAGGCGGCCACCACACAGAGAGATTGTCCCAAGTAAAGAAGGAAAAACTCTCAGCTAGCTGTGTTTTGAAGTATTGTTTTATGTTAAAAAGTTGGAAGCGTTTCCCACATAAAATGATTGTAGAAGTATTGCCGTACAAAGGGAGAACTTAAGCTTCTCTCACTCATTGCTTTTAACGAAGTTACTAACTAAATAACTAACTGACATTAGCAACTGCAACCAGCAGCACCACCACCGCCACAGGCTGAGGGGAATATTTTCCGAGGTTTGGATTGGGTGGTTGCCGTCGGGAGGTGTGGGGTGGGGTGGGGTGGACAGGACTTGGCGGGCGGGGGAGCGGTGAGGTTGGGCACTCTGCATGGCCACCCCCCCACACACACCCACTTCCCCTCTCCCAAGTTCCCTTCCCCCAGGAGTGTTCGTACACTCACACCTTGCCCGGGGTGTGTGTTGGAAGGAGTGAACATGGGGCTGTCGGGTGGAAATGTAAATCCGGGGAGATGTGTGGGTGCTTGAGTAAGCACTGTGAAAGTGATGGTAGTGGTGGTGGTGTAGCAGTGTAGTCGTGTAGTAGTCCCTGTTTCGCCTGTATGTCCATCTGACCTTCGAGGTGTTGGTCGGGTTTGTGCGTTATCTCACTTCCCTGGTTGGTTGCAACTCCCCTGGACCAGCCCGGGGGGGGGGAGGAGGTGGAGGACCTTTGCCCGCCCTCCCTTTTGCCCGGGGGAACACCCGCCTTCCCCCCCCCCCCGGCAGTGTACAGTTTAATACCCCCCCCCCCCCGCCGCCGCCGCGGTCTTCCTTTGGCGTGTTCGTCCGTACAACGTCTGTGTCCTTTCCGCTGTTCCGCTCCCCCGCCCCTGATCCATCTTTTCCTAACCTTTCCCCCCAATCACACACACAACACCAGTACTCGTTTCCTTCACACACACACACCCAATCACACCGAACCCGCACACGCTCAGGTGGTTCGCGACAAGGGGCTGTACTTGCAGACGGAGCTGGCGAAGGCCTTCCTGCCAGCCTACGTGTGCAGTGTGTATGTACGGCGAGACCCCTCCTGGCCAACCGTCAACCGTACATTCGCCCCCATGGCCATGGAGATGATTCGGTTATCCAACGCCGGCAGTGTGCTCACTTTATCCCTCATACCAAACGGGTAGGGGCAGCGTGCGTCTGTCTGTCTGTCTGTCTGTCATGTCTATCTTTTGATCGTTCGTTTGCACCGTTTGCCGTTGGTTATGTCGGGTTAGGCTACCTGCCAGTGCGCCCCCTCAACGCCCCCTTTCCCCCTCCCGTGTCCCCCCTTGACAGCATCATCTACACCATGGTCCCTCTGAAGGGCTACGGCCCCGCCACGGACCCCAACTGGCGCGCGGTGGGAAAGGACTGGCTCCAAGATGGGTGAGGGAGGGGGGGTGAGGGAGGGGGGGTGAGGGAGGGGGGGTGAGGGAGGGGGGTTGAGGGAGGGGGGTTGAGGGAGCGGGGGTGAGGGAGGGGGGGTGAGGGAGGGGGGGTGAGGGAGGGGGGGTGAGGGAGGGGGGGTGAGGGAGGGGGGGTGAGGGAGGGGGGGTGAGGGAGGGGGGGTGAGGGAGGGGGGGTGAGGGAGGGGGGGTGAGGGAGGGGGGGTGAGGGAGGGGGGATGAGGGAGGGGGGGTGCGGGAGGGGGGGTGAGGGAGGGAGAAGGCCACACCACGTGCACCCGGCTCCCACTGCCGCGGCAGCCCCCCTACCGGCTAATGGCGTGTGTGCTTGTACGTGTGTGTATGTATGTGTGTTTTGTTAATCCGAGCCGCGATACGAGAACAAGGCGAAGTATGTATGTGCGTGTGTATTGGCGGACCCCGAGGGGCAAGTTGTGTATGATTTCGGCCCCGCCCCCTCCCCCCCCACACACACCCCGAAACACTCTTCTACCTCCCCAACCCGGCCCCCATCTTTCCCCCGGTGGACCCCCCGGTCGTCCCTCAGATTCAATCGGGATAAGGTGCTCCAGGCTATGAGCACCGGCAACCTCACCATCATAGGGCCGTACAATCTGACACAAGGTGTCGTACGAGTTGTACGGGGTCGGGCTGACCGTCGAGGGGTGGGGTCGGGTAGGGGGGGCCAATAGGCAAGTCATGTGACAGGGGGTATGTATGTGTGTGTGTATGTATGTTGTTACAGGGTGGTTAACTTCGCCAGCGGCCCCCTTTCCCGGGGCAGTCCCTGCTCTCCCCTGCTAGAGGGGCACCCTAATCCGTCACCCCATCCGACTTCAGAATGTATTCGTTGGGTTCGGCAACTCACCACCAGCATCCAACCAAATCTAGCGGATCAACGGCGCATCAACTTAGTTCCTGGTCAGCTCGCAAGTTGATATTATCACGTCCTACACCGTCCATAAGATGGGGGGCCACCTCCCATTTCATCACTCCTCAAACACCCGAGGAGCCGGCAGGCGGATTTGAACCCGGGTCGACTGGGTCGACTGGGAGCAGAAGTCAGGCCTTAACCTCTGCCAGCCGCCTGCCTAGGGTTTTAGGGTTTACTTAGGGTTTTAGGGTATTTAGGGTTTTATGTATGTATGTATGTATGTATGTATGTATGTATGTATGTACATGTATTTATCGGGGACGAAGGAGTGCCGGCAATGGGGAAGGGGAAAAGGGGGAAGGGTAGCCGCAATTTCTTCCCGGCGCATTTCTACACCAACATCTACACCCATACACATAACCCTCCCCCCCACACACACACACACACTCTCCCGAGCCGACCCCCCCCCCCTCCCGATCTCCCCCCCCCCCAACCCCCCAACCCGCACACCCCTAGGTGGTATCGGACTGGTGGCGATGCTGACCATTAACATCGCCGGAGCCACCCGCAACGACACCTTCGACGTGCCGCCCTTCGACTACGGCAAAATGACGCCCTGGACGAACTCCACAAAAATACAGTACGGGCCCAACGTAACTGGCACGCCGTTTGGGGACTACTTGTACGACAACAAAACCAACTCGAAATGGTGCGCGTTCACCATTTGTGCAAAATCACACATATATGTACATACGTACATACATACATACATACGCACACCCCACCTCGAAACCCGCAAGGCTGTTGTTCCTCCCCATCATACAAGCTCCCTTTCCCTATCTCCCCCCGCGTGTGTGTGTATGTATGTGTGTTTTCCCCAGGTGGGGTCTGACCACCGTGTTAATCAGCTGGGATATCCTCCGAGAGGAGGTCACCCGGCTCAACGAGCTGGAGAAGCAGGGCTACCACTACGTGCTGGCGAGACCCGTGGCCAAGAAGGAGCTGGAAAAGGTAAGAAGGAGGAAAAGAGGAAGAGGAAAAAAAATGAAGAGGAGGAGAAAAGGCGTCTCACTGCCCTCCCCCTCCCTCCCCCTCGCCCCCAGGCTGGTCGACTAGACTTGATATCCCCCCGCAACGAAACACACGAGCTGGCAGTGGCGTGGAGCGACAGCGTGCAACTCGTTCCCCCCAATGTCACCAACAACGGCGCCCCCCCCCGGGTGCCCGGGAAGGCCCGCCCCCTCATCTACTATGACCTACACACGGTATGTAATATTAGCAATGATAACGAATGTTGTAGTAGTAGTAGTAGTAGTAGTAGTAGTGTGTGTGTGCATGTGTGTATGTGTGTTTGCATATGAGGACCTCCCCCTCCTCCTCCCTTCACGCTCCCTCTTCCCCCTTGCCAAACCCCTTCCCCCCGTTCCCCCCTCTCCCTCCCCACTGAGTTCAGCGCCTGGTGGGCCCGGTGACCCACGTCATCCTCGTCGAGGGCGCCCAGATGACGTTGTACGTGGCCCCACAGGCCGGTTGGACACCCGCCTGGAAGCAACCCATGGTGGCGGTGACGTGTGTTTTGTCCGTACTGGTTGCCGTCTTGCTGTTCCTAGTGCTGGTCAACAGACGACAGCATATGCGGCTGCTGCATGCCATGATTCCTAAGAAGGTGATACTTGGGGGGGCGGTGGAGAAGTCCGGAAGGGAGGAAAGGTGAAGGGGGGCCCCCATCTGGGTTTTAGAGTGAGAAGGGGAGAGCAGCTGGTGTGTGGGGGGTGAGGTGAAACTGGTTCAGTGTGGTCGACTGCAGTGGCGGTGGTGGTGGTGCTCCGCTTTCCTTTCCTTTCCCCGCACCACCCTCTTCCCCCCTTTCCTACGCCCCCTTTCCCCCCGCCTCTCCCCTCTCTCTTATCCCGGCTTTCCCCCCAAACCCCCCCCCCTCCCACCCCCTGCCGCGGCGCCCTCGCTGTCTCTCAGGTGGTCAGCACTCTTCGTCGTGGCAGGATCTTCACAGAATCGTTTGAAGTGGTGACGGTGCTGTTTTCTGATGTGAGCTCCGGCGGGGGGAGGAGGGAGGAAAGGGCCGTTGGAAGGGGGGTGGGAGGGGAGGAAAGGGAGGGGCGCGGACAAAGAGGGGCCGTGTGTGTTTTTCTCCCCCATCTGTTCGGCCTTCTCTCCCTGTCAGCTATCCCCCAACAACCTTGCGGGAATATGCCTATGGTCTACCTACCTCGGGTATCTGCTTCAATCGTCAGTGGTTCGTCTGGGCCCACACCAAAACCCCACCGCAACTCACCAGCCCCATAGCTAAACATCATCAACATCATCATCACCATCATCACCATCATCATCATCATCATCATCATCATCATCATCATCATCATCAACATCATCATCATCATCATCATCAACATCATCATCATCATCATCATCATCATCATCAACATCATCATCATCATCATCATCATCATCATCATCATCAACATCATCATCATCACCATCATCACCATCATCACCATCATCATCATCAACATCATCATCATCAACATCATCATCATCATCATCATCATCATCATCATCATCATCAACATCATCAACATCATCAACATCATCATCATCATCATCATCATCATCAACATCATCAACATCGTTATGACTCTTATCACTGCCAAGATAGATGGTGGCTTGTTGTCATGAAGGCCTTATAGGAGGTAGAGGTTTCCAAAAGGCGATGAAACAAAACTGTTTAGGGGGGCTCTCCAGGTTTACCCCATCACCCGCCCCCACCCCACCTCAACCTATGTCATCCCCAACATCTAGTCGTACACATCCTCATCAGCCCGCGGGCACACACGCACACATGAACCGACACACAATCCGTCCCTTCGTGTGTGCGTGTGTGTATGCGCACCTGCCGTACGGAATGTCGTACACAACAGATCGTGGCGTACACTACCATGAGTGCCCAGATGGCGCCCATTGAGGTCGTACAGATGTTGGACGAGCTGTACCAGGAATTTGGTGAGTGGTGCTGGGGTGTGTACGTATGTGTGTATGTGTGTCCGAGGGGGGCCCTGTTTGTTGCGGATGGTGGGGCCCTGCGGTGTGTTTCAATGCTCGATGGGTTTACCGTTATGGCGACGGTTGCAGTTGGCCACTAGTCGGTTGGTTGTTGTCACTCAGCCCCAACTGTGGCACCATCTCTACTCAACCCAGGTTCCACCCCGCGTGCCGTACAAGTTCGTGGTACGCCTCTTTGATCGTTTTCCCCTCCCCACCTATCCCGCCAACTCGCGACGGTGGGGGGGTGTATGCTGACCCGTTCTCGCAGAGATTCTCTGTCCCCTCACTCGCGCACTCACTCGCTCGCTCACTCACTCGCTCACTCACTCACTCGCGCACTCACTCACTCGCTCACTCACTCACTCGCGCACTCATTCACTCGCGCACTCACTCACTCGCGCACTCACTCACTCAGGTCGTTGGTCGGCCGTTGGCCCCCTGATTGGCTGCTTCACACCAACAACATCAACATTATCTGATTTCCCTTTCCCCCGCCTGAACCCGCCCCAAATGCCGCTCCCCCCTTTCACACACACATTTCAGACAACTTGGCTGAGAAGCACAGACTGTACAAACTGGACACCATTGGAGGTGGGTGTGTGTGTTTGGGGGGCGGGTTAAGGGGCCGGTGTGGGGATTGGGAGTGTGAGGCCGCCACATACACGTGGTGATGGGGCCCAGGGAACTGCTCTCGCAGCAAAACGAGGGGTTGGCGTCGCGTGTGTGTGTATGTACGTATACGTACGTACGTGTTTATATAAGATGTGTATGTGTGTATGTATTTTTTTCTTGTCTTGCCCTTTCCCCCCCTTTACGGCTTCGTGCTACTGCTTATCTTCCGCTCTTACTTTAGTCTTGGCGGCTAGGTAGGTAGGTTTCCGCGGCCGTCATCATCACATCATCCCGAGGTCGCCGCCTTCAAGAACGCCTACTGGTCAGTTCTGCTTCTTGTACACTCTTTCCTTGGCAGCAGCTTCACTCGTGCTCGTGGTTCGTCTTTCCCCCCCTTCCTGCCCGCCCCCAGACGCCATCATGTTGGTGGGCGGTGCGCCCCACTGCGAGGGGGCGGCCGCCGCGGCTGCTCGGGTGGCGCAGATGGGGCTGGACATGATCCGAGTGACCAGGTGTGTGTGTGTGTGTGTGTGTGTGTGTGTGTGTGTGTGTGTGTGTGTGTGTGTAGATAGGGGGAGGGGGGGTGAGTGGGTTGCAAGACAGGATACCCGCCCGCTTCGCTCACATCATTTTAAAACACAACACAACACCATTTTCCTCCAACTCCCTTCCCCACTCCTTGTCCCCTTCTTCCCCCTCTCCCCGGGATAAACATACATACATACATACATATATACCCGCACACGCAGCACCAAGGTCCTTGCTGGTGGCCACGTGGTGAAGATCCGCGTGGGCATCCACTCGGGGCCAGCGGTGGCGGCGGTGGTGGGCAGGAAGGCGCCAAAGGTACGGGGGGGAGAGGGGGAGAGAGCTGTGCGTCTGGTGGGGTTTGCTTGTGCGGCAAATGCTTGTGCGTCGTGTCATGTTATGTCATGCCAGGGGCACCCTACCTGCTCGCCGTGTTACCTACTTCGTGTCTTTACGGTTTTTAGGGGTTTCAGGGTTTTTCTCTTCCTCGTCCACCCGCCTGACTGGACCTCACCCCCCCCCCCCCGCTCGCTCGGCCCTTCCTCCCCCCCATCATCCACATCCACATCCACATCCACACCTTTCCCCTGCTGCTTCTTCTCTTCAACTTCGCTTTACAGTACACGTTGTTCGGAGGTGAGTCCGGAGGAGGTGACGTGAGGGGTGCGTGCGTACACTGACCCATGGGACGCTCGACTTCTGACCTCTGTTGGGAGCGGCGTGTGCGTTAAGAGTGATAGGCAATCGGACCGGGGCGGTAGAGGGGGGGGCTTGGGGGAAAGGAAGTGTACGGCAGAGATCCTAGATCCTAGGCGTGCCCCCTCGGTTCCCCCGATAGGCAAGCAGCCCCGAGTCTCGTCGCCGTGCGGGTGCTGACCCCCCGGGCATCGGCTCACTTCCACGCTCTACAGACTCTCCTGATAACGCAATTGCATCTCCGGAGAGAAGAGTGTTCAGGTCACAGCGCTTTTGTGGTCTGTGTGGGAAATGGACCACTGGACCCCCCCGCCCCCTGTGCCCCCTGTGTCCCCTGTGCCCCCTGTGCCTTTCCCCATTTCCTCCATTTCGCCCTTGACATCCATACGACGTACACGTGCGCGTACTGGTACGTACACACCCGCCGTACAGACACGGTCAACACCGCTAGCCGCATGGAGTCCAACGGCAGCCCCATGCGGATCCACATCTCGGGAGCCACTGCTGAGCTGCTGGAGCAGGCGGGGGGGTTTAACGTGGAGCCGCGGGGGGGTGAGGACCTGAGGGCGGCAGGGGCAGGGGCAGGGGCAGGGGCAGGGGCAGGGGCAGGGGCAGGGGCAGGGGCAGGGGCAGGGGCAGGGGCAGGGGCAGGGGCAGGGGCAGGGGCAGGGGCAGGGGCAGGGGCAGGGGCAGGGGCAGGGGGGGCGATTTAGGAGAGGGGGAGGATG
>NW_003307549.1:1224408-1241892 GCF_000143455.1 Volvox carteri f. nagariensis | reverse complement strand
GGGGTAAGGGGGAGGGGGTAAAGGGGGCTTGGGTTTGTGAGAAAATGGAGGGGACAGCGAAGGGTATTGCAGTGGTGGGAATAAATAAACGTGACAGACAGACAGACAGACAGACAGACAGGCAGCTTTCATCCGCTGCGGCCTGCTACACCCCCCCCCCCCGTGACCCCCTCTTCAGCAAAATTGATATCTTGGTGTCTCTTGTGGCATTTTTGCATGTACGGCAGTTCCGTACTCCACTTTTCATCTCTTCCTAACGTCCTCCCTCTCCCCACCCCTCTTCCCCGCCGACAGGGGGTCATGTGCACGTACTGGGTTACCGGCACGCAGGTGTGGCCCCGGGGGCCCTGTCCGCGCCACGAGGCTATCGACATAACCCACATCACCTCCCCGCCGCCGGCCTCGACGAAGATACCAGAGAACGTGTGAGTGTACGACATGACCTTACGTTGAAGCTTAACATCCCCTGTCGTTAATTGGAGAGGAGCCAGTGCATAACATGTCGTACGGTTTCCGATCTTGTACTTGTGTGCATGCGGCGCGGTTTTGAGGGGGTGTTCCTCTTCCCGCCCCACATCAAAATCATCATTAAATTATTTACATAATTTAAATTAATTACATAATCTGTTGGTAATTGCCAAAATAACAATATGATCCTTAGCGTGGGGGTAGTATAACAATAAATAAATTTCTTAAACAAAATAGGAGCCCTCGCTGTTTAAATTTCCTGATGAGTAACACGTACATATACACGTCCATATGTATGTGTGTATCAATAATTGTGTGTGATGGTGTATCTAGATATGTTTGCCGTACATTACCACGGGGACGGATAGGAGAGGTCCGAAAGGGGCTAGGTCCCGCGGAAAGAGATCTCCTGCACCCTTGCCTGTGTATGCATTATGTGTACGGAAATGGCTTCCGCCGGCCCCCTGCCGTACGATCACCCGCACCTCGACTTCCTCAACCCTCCACCCCAACCAGGGAGGGCGAGCACTCGGCCGCGCCGCCCCGGCTCCCCCCTTCCACCCCCACGACCCTTTCATCCTCCGTGTCAGCAGTAGCAGCAGCAGCATTCCCCGCGATTCGAGAGGCGGGCCTCATGTCCCCACCTCCCGTCGTGAGATCCAGAGCGCACGGCAACGGCCCCGGGTGGGTCTGGCGTGTGTGTGTGTATGTATGTATGTATGTGTGTCGTACACGCAGGGCTCGTGCGCGTGCGGTGGGGTGCGGTGGGGTGGGGGAAGGGAGCACCCGGTGGGGTGGGGTGCGGTGGGGTGGGGTGGGGGCATGCTGGACTTCAAGGGGTCAGCTGCCGGCCGACTGGTGTGTGTATGTGTGTATGGGTGGGGCCCGGGTTGTCGGGCCGCCAGGGGCGGCTGATCTGGGTTTGGAAACCCCCAAACCCCCAAACCCCCAAACCCTTTCTTTCTACACTACCAGAGAAGAGATATAGATACACGCAGTACGAAGCGAGGTCCGTGAAGTGGCCCCCTGGACGAGGAGGGGGAGGTACCCTCCCCCCCCCCCATGGAAGCAACCTTTTCAGGAGTTGACCGATAATTTCCTCATATTTGACATCGTGACATCTTTTGTTCATGTTATAAAGGACTCCATGTATTGCCTGTTTTTTGTGCCATACATCTCCGTATATGCGTCGTACAGGCGGCAGACTTCCAATCTGAATCCGCTGGTTCTAAGTCCCTCCCTGGACGGGCCGCCCGAGGCGGTGGCGGGGCAAGCCGGGCCCGGGGGAGGGGGGTGCGCCACGGGGTCCTTCCTGACGTCGGGTGGCGCGCTGGCAACCACCTCCGTCACCCCCACCACAACCACCATCATGAACAGCGGTGAGGCGAGGGGATAGACAGGGGGGGAGGGAGGGGGGCAGGGAGGGAGGGAGGGGGGAAGGGCCTGTTTAAGAGGCTCTGAGAGGGAGCCGCCGGAAGATGCAATAAGGGGCTTAGGGTTTTGATCTCCCCCTCCATCGCCCCCTCTCATACTCCTCAAGTCCACTGAGGCGCAGTACGTTATTACAGTTTAGATTTTCATTTTTCGCACCATCATTTTTTATTTTTCCACTCACCCTCATATTCACATTCACCCTCACCCTCACCCTCACCCTCACCCTCACCCTCACCCTCACCCTCACCCTCACCCTCACCCTCACCCTCACCCTCACCCTCACCCTCACCCTCACCCTCACCCTCACCCTCACCCTCACCCTCATACCCGGTTCCCCACCCACCCATCCCCCAGTTTCCCGGGACTTGGCCTCCGTCCAAACCATCCCTCCCGGGGCAGCCAGTGGCAGCATCGAGACCCCCCGGGAGGCCGTACAGGCCGCCGTACAGCCGCATACACATACACGCACGCAGCCTGGGGCCGCAGGGGGTCCAGGGCCCGCATCGTCCGCGGGGCGCTCCGGAACCTCGCCTCCGCCCCCTCCTCCATCCCAAGCCCCACTACCCTCACCATCACTGCTACCGGCAGCAGCAGTGGAGGCGGAGGAGCCGTCCTTGCTGCCCCTGCCGCCCCACCCCGCGGACGCCTCTTGATGCCGCCGCCAAACGCAGCATCAGCAGCAGCATCAGCACCGACAACGCAGCAGCAACCTTGTTTTATAAACCCCTAAAACCTAACAACAAGTGTGTTTTATGCAGTACCGGAGCTGTACATGATAATGGGGGGAGGGAGGGAGGGAGGGGGAGGTTGTGTCCGCCGCTGCCGGCCGCAGGGGAGTCGGCGATCGGAGCTGACACCGGAAGGCGGGGGCCGGGGGCCGGGGGGGGTGGTAAAACACCACGGCCCCGTAGAGCCACGGCCCATTGGGGGCTCCCAGAGGTAGGAGGAGAAAACCGCCTAATCGTATGCGTTTTAGTGTGTTTTTAGTGTGTGTATCAGCTATGCTGTAACGCGTTGCTGTGACTCGAGGCTTGGGGAAGTGCGCACGGGGAGTGTATGGCGGTCGTACGGCTTTACGTACGGACTTATTACATATGTATGCACTGACGGACCGACAATTCAATTGCTGGTTGGTCGGTTTGTTGGTTTGTTCGTTGGTTAGTTGGCGGGCGGTACGGCTGGATCGCTGGCGTCCATGTTGGCGTGCTGCTGAACACGAAAAAGGCGAATCGCGGGCCGTACACCGCATCTTCTTTGTGAGCTGCTTCATAATCAGCTCTTGACCCGCATCATCATCATCAGCGCAGCTATATGTCCTGTCCTGGCTAGGCATCCCACGGCGTCGCTCTGCAAAGGGTAAAATCTGCCGTCCAGACGACATCTTCAGCTCTGTTTTGCTTTGGATCCACACTGGGCGGCGCCTGACGTTTGTGTACGAATTGAGATTGCAGATTTTGTTGCGCTTCCACTTTGCGCTGTCCGCCACACAAGAATGCTACGACAGCAATAGCAGTACGGCGCATTACCACGCAGCAGCAGCAGCAGCAGCAGCAGCAACACCGTCTGTTCCTTCTTCTCCTCGGGATGCGGGCCCCGCTCCAACACAGCGTTCAGGGCCGACACGAGGAGGGGCCACACGAACAGCCGCCTCCCGACATTTTGTCTTGTGTCGTCCTCGTCGTCGTCCTCCTCGTCGTCCTCGTGACGTCATGGCGGTCTTCCAGCTGCACTTCAGAGGAGCCGCGGCAGCGGCCACGGAGGCGGCAGCGGCGGCGGCGGCAGTACAGTAGCCATGTTGCCGTACGTATGTATGTATGCGACGACACGTACAGTATGGGCGCGCGGGGGGTCGTGCATGCGCGCGTGTGCGTGTGGGGGGTCGTACATGTGTTTGTGTGTATGTGTGTATGTGCACCCGCGCGTTCGTTGCGCTTTACCTGGGGGGGTGGTCTAGCACTGCCTTCCGGTTCTCTTTCAAGACGGCGTGCGCTTTCTATCCCAAAAGGGTGTACGACAATGCCGCCAGCATTTGCATGCATGTAGTACGGTATGCAGGGGTGTGCCGTACGGATGTCCCGGGGTGAAAACACTTGAGAAGAAAGGGGCATGGGGGTGGGGTCCCCGCGAAGATCATCGGTGTCGGAATCGGAGGTTTAAAAACATTTTAGGGCCTTCCAGGCCACCTGACCCATCGGTCGCCTTTTCGCTCAACTCCTTGACATGTACACACATGTACACACATATACACACGCACCACGTGTCGTAGTATGGTAGTGCACACCAAGAACCTCTTTCCATGGATGGATGGATGGATGAATGGATGAATGGATGGATGGATGGATGGATGGATGGATGTGGATGCGGAGGTGACAGCATGGGTGCAAAGAAGCTAATTTTGTACTCCGATAGGGGATTGCACACTGCTTGCAATCTCTTCACGACTGTACTTTGACAGCTGTGCATGTACAGCAAGCCATATTTGTGGGCATTGTACGGCAGTACGGGGGAACGATTCCGCAGCGGCGTCTGTCTTCCGGGGAAATGAAACCCCCAGTGAGAAGGCACCTCAGCTCCAGGAGGAGGTGGAGAGGATGGAGTGGCCAACTCGTCCCCACGTTCCCAACTTTTCTTAATCTGGTTTGCGGTTATTGCTTTTATGGGCTAGATAGGGGTTGTGGGGGAGCGGAGCCCGCCGCCCGGTGGCCATGATCCGCCGGTGGCGTCAGGTCATGCGAAACTGCCTGCTGCTGCTGCTGCTGCTGCTGCTGTTTTATTGTATTATTAAAGTCTTCAACAGCTCACGTACCGAATAATACATGGGGCCAACGCTCCATCGCAGCATCCCTCCTCATTGGTGACCTGCATCCCCTGGGTGCCGGGTGGGGGTGGGGGGTTGCCGGGTGGTGGTGGAGGGTGGTGGGGGGTGGGGGTGGGGGGTGCCGGGTGGTGGTGGCACCACAGCGATCCATCGTTCGCTGTTGCCGCCTCAAATAACCGAATAGCGTACGGACCGACGACGGCCTTCCCTCCTAAGAGAGTCCTCATTGATGCGGAAGTGGTGCGACCCGTCCACCGGGGTCTCTTGGCTGTGCTCCCCCCCCCCCGCTGCTGCTGTTGGGCGGCGAGGGTGTCCACTGCGGTCGACGTCAACGGATCCCACAGTGGGCGAACAGCAGGTGGTGGTAGCGGTGGAGGCATCTCGTAAAAGAGCCCAGCGGCACCAACAAGGGTACCAGGGCGTGACTTTGTTGCTGCCGCTTTTCCGGGTGCCCTTGCGCCTTTTCATCCATTCATCGTCGCATGCATTGCTGTACTCCCTACGTACTCCCTTCGCATGCGACCCACCCACCGCCGGTCACCGTTTTCTGACATCTTTTGCTTATAGCGGGTTGCTCGGTCAGCTCTCTTTTTGATACTGTCATCATCATCGACGCTTGGTTGTTAGTTGGTCATAAAGTGTTGCTTTGGCTGGATGGAGTGCATGTGACGGCGCACGATTCTATTACATGCACCTCAACCGCGGATGGCCAGAGTCCTGTTGCTTTGGCTGCGTGTGAGCAGGGTGTGTGTTATTCTAATCCCGTGGTTTTTGCGTGCATGGCCGTACTTGTTGACCCTAGTGGGCCGCATCCGTACAGTATGCTGAGTGCGACGTGGAGGGATGGATAGGTATTCGGAGAGCAAGAGCATTCATGCGCTGCGGCTGTATGCGATACAACGGGTGGCAAGCTGTGCACTAGGAGGTCATTAGAACGGCGACGGGTCCCTCAGCTGCGCACAATAGTGGTATTTGCTGCCGGCATGTGGAGACATGACATATTGGGGCAGGATTTCGCTGCGCATCATCGAGCAGCAGAGATGTTTGTTGCATTCAATGCAGGGTACCGTAAGGCGGAAGGAAGCCGGATTAGGACCGACAACCTAGTAGTGAGTTCTGGGTGAAAAGGTTCGGCGGGACCCTACGGGTGAAACGTCTTGCCGAGGGTTCATACGCCACCCTCCTCACGCTCATGCTCGGCAGCACCGCATTTTGCACATGTAGCAAATGTAGCAAGCAGAAGTGCGAAATGACCGTCTGCGGATACAGGCATATATCCAGAGCGCTGACTCCAGTCTGTTCGCCTGCTTTCCGTTGAGGGTCGGGAGCAGTGGACGGTGTGTCTCCATGGAGCGCCGCTGACAAAAGGTTCCGCTGTCTTAATCCCTGTATCCCCTGTAAGAGGACGGGCAACTGTGGGCGAGTATGCAGAAGTAAAGGTTTTTACCAATGTTACCTTCATGCCGCCCGCCCGGCACCAGGAACCCCTCGCTGCGCCACGGCACGGTTTATTAACGAAAAGGAATGGGTAGCAGTACCCGGGGTTGACAACCCCGGGTAGGGACCCGTGCATCGCGGCCTTTTTACACGGTTGCAAACGTAAAACACTTCCGTCTCGAGAGTATTCTGCAGAAGGTGCGCTCAAGAGGTCCCAAGCAGCACACCTCTCTGTATCTACTCGCATCGCAAACTTGAGGACGCACAGCCTTCCCACCTGCCATCAGCAGCATAAGTATGTGGCACGCAGCACCACAGTAAACGTCTGCACCGCAGTTATTCAATCCCACCCGTCTTCCCGTAATGCACCATGGCAACGTTATCGTAAACCTAGCCAGGGGCCATGCCCTATCCTCAAAAGCCAGGCTTATCCAAGCGTGCGCCGTGCAACTGACGGGGGATGTCTTAACGCGCAGGATCCACACTGCTCGTGTAGCACATCGTTGTTCTCTAATCACACAATGGCTATAGCAAAATGGACATTGGTACCCATTCTCCCCTCCGCTTGCTGCGTCCAGCGCAGCCGATCTAGCCACCAACAAGACCATTGCAAAAGCCATGCCTCCGCACACGACTGGCCCCAAGCTGGAGGTCATGTCTGAGCTGCGTGGCGCTAAATCCTTAACATGCGTGCGGCAACCCCGAGCGCCCGCGACACCATCTCAATTTTCTACCGCCATTAACCCTCGTAGGCTCCAATCACCGGTTAGACGACCCGCAGACGCAATCGACTGCCGACAGGAAGCCAGGCAGGAAAGAACACAGCGACACCAGAGCCCAACCACTCCGGGCTCTCACCTGTCGACGCTCACGAGGGCAGAAGAATCTAAACACCGTCTCACATCCAAAAGTACATGACTGCACTTCCCCGCTTTTAAACATCCACGAATCCCAGCTGTTGTTGGATTGTTGTTGGAGTCAATTGGGTTCATACCATACGCAAGCCAAGGGGTTTGGGGGCATGGAAGATACATATCACTTTGAACTGATTCCTAGGTCGGTACAAAAGCACAATCGAAATTGATCCCGAGCGGCTATACTGTGGTCTGGTTTTGGTGCCCACACGGGTCCCTCAACATAGACCAGAGCTGCCGGGTACAGCCACCAGAGTTAAGTGCGGATAGGCCGCCAGCGAGTCAGGGAATAAAACAGAGAGTGCAATTATCGGTAGCGGCCAGTTGCGGACAACAGGAAAGCACCCAAAAGAAACAGAGCCAGTCAGGCAGATCATCCCGAGATGTCACGCCCAAAATAATCCTTCTAGTCGAGCATCACTTCACACAACCAAGGTCGATGTTTCGCACACAAGTAAGTTCTCCGCAAGATGGTAGCGTCGAGAGTCGTCATTGGAAATGTTGCGCTCCGGGAGCATGGCAGCGACTCGCGGCCCGGGCACGAATTTGGTATACGGCATGAGTCAACTCGAGCTACCCGCTAAGGATTAAGCGCGGCACCGCTAGCCATTCAGCTCGCAGGCAAACGGCACACCGCTATTCACTGCACTTATTTTCTCACTCTCAAACTCTCACCCCTTCTCCCTCCGCGAGGAGGTCACCGCAAGGGCCTTGCAGCGGCTGCGTCCCGTCCCGTCAGGCAGTCAGTGAGGTAGTCAGCCAGGCAGCCGTCAAGAACCAGACCCAACATGACGGCCACAAACCCACCCCAACCCGCCTGCCGCACCACCAGCACCAACCAGCCGAATGCCCCTAGTTGTCCTCTCAAGGCCCTTTGCCCACAAGCCATAACCCCATAAGGCAATCACCCTCATCCACGCTTGCGCACATGGTTTTCATATCGATAAAAAACAAAAACAAGGAAACACGCTTGAAGGTCGTGGATGGATGGCGGTCGAATCACACTTGACTCCTTGCACGCCAGCACCCTGGTTCGAATGTAATGTAATGTACAAGGCGCGGACCCGGTCGACCCGAATGGTACATCCTCTCCAAGCTGCGCCGATGCAACAGATACGTCGCTTTTCCGCTGGTAGCAATCACTTCACATAACACACACATCTTCCGCTTGTAAACAAACATGCATACACGTAAAATACTCAAAACTCTCGGTACTACTTTGCTGCTATCCGTGGAGGTAGCCGAAGAAACATCGCACATACGCTTTACCTACTACAAACCAGCTAAAAGTTCAATGCAAGAGAGGGGCTAATGACCGGCAGGCGCCGAGAAGCCTTCCACCTAGCCACCCATCACCCTCGCAAAAATACAAATGACCAAAAATTCCTACGCGCACCGACATAGCAAGAGGTTTGCAAGCGTGTTGCGCCCGAAGCCCAATGAAGCAATTATTCTCCAGCTGCCCCCTGTTCAAAATACGGGAGCACCAAGGGATTTGACCCATACAGCCTACCTGTCACAACCAGTCCTCACCCTCCCAAGGAACACTACTCCACGGAACTTTACACCTCCTGCTCCATCATGAACTCACGTCCACCCCGTGATCAAGCGCCGCATTGCGTCGCTTTCTGGCTCCTAATGGACTGCCGTTGTAATGCAAGACCATGCCCAGCAGCGGTAAAGTGGTCTTCTAAGGATGCTCATGTGGCTTTACTGCCCCTTGGGCTGGCAAGACCCCGGGCTGCAGGAAGGCCGCGGCTGTCGTGAGGCTCATATGACCAGTCTGCTCAAACACCGCCGTACGCAACCGCTCAGCGATGCTCTTATGGCGGTGGCTGTGGGCAGCCTGCAAGGTCAAAGTGGCATATGCATAGCGTGCAAAGTGGCCCGGGGTCTGGCAAGGCCTTGCATTGCATGATCCGTAGGAGGTCGGTTCCCGTAGTGCCAACCTTGTGCGGCCATCCGCTAACATGGCATTCGGACGTGGAAGCACACATCGTATGTATATGTGCGCTTGGGACCCGGCAAAGGAGCGCCCGGCGGGACTCAGGCTGCATGGACGATGTACGGAATCCGCTAACAGGATTTGAATTCGAGTTGTTGTGCCTTGGATGGGTTCGTTATGCGTCACGGCAAGAACGGAGAACCTACCATGGGGTCAGACTCTTGAACGGACGCAGCAGCAAGCTCGTGGGGGGGCACAAAGCCCTGCATGAAGGCGCCCGTCGCGGGGTGGTACGTAGAGGGTGCGAACAACCCTGTCCGCGGGATGCCGATGGGACGAGAGCCGCGCCCTGCGTTGAACGACGTCAGCTGCTCCAGCTCCTCTTGCAAGTCGCTCATGCTGCCCTTCGTGGGCATCGCTGCTCTGCCGATTGTGAATCTGTGGATACAAGCCCGGAACAGAACAAACGCAAATGTGAGTAGGTAACGGCCAAAGACCAAAACCTTCAACAGGTCTTGCCCCTTCACTTGGTTAGCAATTTGCCTGGTGATGGAGGGCAAATGATACGATAACCCGCAACTTACTGTATAACGCGCCACAACGAATCACTATATCTCTGAAAAAGGGATCCCATCCATGTGCCTTAGCAGAAATTCACCGCAGAACTCACTCTCCGGACGGTCCAACACTCAGCAAAATGGGCACCGTCGAGGTTGCAACAGAAGATGCCATGGGACCAGCAGCATTTGGCGTACTGAGACTTAAATGGTGGGCATGTTGCGTCTGGCTAGAACTGGCCGAAGGCCCATCGTCCAAATCTCCGCCTGCTCCAAATACATCTCCTTCAAGCTCATCGCCAGAGCTGCTAGCATCCACATCCACGTCCCCTTCCATAGGAAGACTTGGGCAAGATTGCAGCGGAATGCCCAACCCTTGCACCCTCGGAGACTCAAAAATAGGCTCGTCCACAAGCGAAGAGTAACTTGAAGCCAACGCCCGCGACACGGGCTGCGACTGCAGCACAGGCGGCACCCTGGGCTGCACTGGACATGGTTGGCTACCTATGGCAGCAGGCGCGCCTCTCAAGGCGGCGGACAACATCTTGACGAGCGGGCCAAAGTGGAACTATTGAAGCTGAAAAGATAGAACAATTTAACCACGGACTTTTATGTATCAAGTATTCAAAGGGTGACACGGAATTGTTATGAAAGACCAGGCGCCGGATACACGTCGTGATTACGTAGTGGACTTAGCTCAGCTTTCGCTGGCGGACGTGGATGTGATTCTGACGTGCGCACGTGTACGCAGCATGTAAATTCTTTTTGCAATATCCTTGTGTACAAGACAGCAACAACAAGCTCGCATTTCTTGTTGTATCAGGTTGCAAGGGTTTGTGTAAACGCAGTAGATCCAAAGTGTTAGCTTTTGCCCTCGAATTCGCCCATAGCTACCTAGAATTTCGTGCGCGGGATCAACAACGAATGGAATTTCACGTATTTGTTACAGAAATAGCGCGGCCTTCTGCTCGCCACATAAGCACACGGAAATAAATAGTTTTCATGGATTACCACTCTTTAACGCGCAACTGTATGCGCGCAGACCCTGCACCCCAAAGCACGCGGTTGCAGCATTGTGCCTCAACTACTGTGGCGGTGCAGATTCGTTTATTCCTAGTTTGAGCAGGATTTGAGCAAACTGAAGTCCCACCTTGCCAGTTCGCAAAAACAGTCCCATAAAGCACTGAAGAGCCGCCGGGTCCGTAAAATCACAGGCACCACACCAGTCCAAGCAGGTCAATTAAAGCCGACATATGTAAGTCAATGGCACTGGAATGGAAAATCGGCTAAGCGCGTCCACCCATCACCCAGATCCCGTGCAGAATAGCCTGATGCGGAACAGCTGCATTAGGTCCACCGATGTGTTTATAGCGCTTAATTCCCCTGGCATGCACCCGAACAGCCCACATGCCTACCTTCATAACAATAACAAGTCCTGTCAACACGAATTGCTCGACGTACTACACGCCCCACTCATCCCCAACATCAAATTTCCCCATGTCACATCACTCCACATGCTGGTACACAATGGACAGCCCCCTTCACACCCAATTGCGGGGGTTACGGCAAGCGTCTAGGAGATCGGCTTCGCGGCTGCCAGGGGCCGGCCGATGGTCATACATCCACGAAGCCGTCAGGGGCATGCTCATGAGGATCGATTCGATGCGTCCGCCAGTCTTGAGACCAAAGGTTGTGCCACGGTCGTATACCAGGTTGAATTCCACGTACCGGCCGCGACGGATCTGTAGGGGTTGCCGCAAGGTTCCGGGATTAGGGCTCTGAAGAGAATACGGTACGGCGGGGAAATCTAAATCTAAATCGATCAATTCATAACAAGCCACCTCTCGTATGAATGCTACAGCGGTCCGTTATCACAAACTGCCCCAACAACCCCTCTCTTAACTCGCCTGCTGCCATGTCTTCTCCTCTTGCGTGAAGGGGTCGTTCATGTGCTTGCGGACGATTGGGCAATAAGCCTCAGCGACGTGGTTCACGGCATCCGTTGAGAACTTCAGGATGGTCTCAGGGTCCCTAAACAAGGAAAACAGCGCGGCGGAATATTGGTTCAGCGAGCGCAAAATAGGCAGTGTATGGAATTCAGTGCGCTTTACAAGAACGGAGGGCAGCTATTAATTCCTTAGGCAAATTGGGGCGATTATAGCAACTCCCTAGGCTTTACCATGAACAAGCTCCCATCCTATGGAGCGTTAACAGCCATACCCGTTGTGAATCTGTACAGCACCCTAGTAGCCGCGTGAGTGGACGCGCAGCTTAGTCTGAAGAATTATTCTTGCACTCACTTGTCGTTTAGGTCATCAAAGAAAATGCCACCCAAGCCACGGCGCTCGCCGCGGTGCTTGATCAGGAAGTACTCGTCGCACCACTTCTTGAACTTCTCGTAGTAGGCAGGATCGTGGCGGTCGCAAACCTGCAGGGAGCAGCGGACTACATCGATAATGCAAGGCTCGAGGGGTCCATTAAAGCTTCTGCATGAGCCGCACATACATTTATGTCGCACCTCCCAGACCCCGCCCTCCACCTCAGAAACGGCAGAGGACTCATTCAGCCTCGACCGTACTGGTGCTAGGACCATACCATTGTCGCAGAATTACACGGCGGCCACAATATGGATTACAGCACGAAAACATTGCACACCTGCTTGTAGGTGCCGTGGAAATGCTTCATGTCCTCCTCGTCAATGTAGCTGGGAGTAATATCAGTTCCGCCGCCGAACCACCACTGCCCGGGAATACCGTTCCACTCTTCCGTCTCGAAGTAACGGTAGTTAAAGTGCATGGTGGGGCAGTGAGGGTTGCGCGGGTGCATCACCGACGAGATACCGGCGGCGAAGAAGGGCACACGTCCGACGTCACCCTTGTTCTTCAGCAGCTCGGTGTTGCCAGTTGCAGCCCTGGATCAAGCATTAGTTATTACGGCATGAATTCAGCAGGCGTGAAGCCGCAACAAGAGGGAAAACGCTGCTAGATAAGCGCAAGGGGTTGTCCACGTAGTTCCAAATGTGCTTGCAATTGGCTGGAAGAGATGCGGATCGAGTGTTAAGTGGACCGGCAAGCAAAATCCTTCTTACGGAAGCCGCCGTGGCACAAGGCAAGCAGGGAGCAGCCGCAGTATGGCGGGACACGCCGAGGTCGTTCGTTACCGAGAAGCAAGAGCACCCATATGCCATACCATGTCTTAAGCGACATACTGTATGTCGAGGTCGAATGACTCTGGGGGACGTGCAGGGGGTTAGGATCCAACCGACTCCCGACAGTTCTAACCTGTAGGCCTCTGGAGGCATCGAGCCGTATACTACGGAGACGTTGACGCCAGCCTTCTCCCACACGTTCCCATCCTGCAGGACGCGGCTGATACCGCCACCGCCGTCGGCACGAGTCCAAGCGTCCTGGTGGAACTTCTTGCCGTCAACCTCCTCGATTGCCTTGCAAATAGAGTCCTGGGCATTGCGGATAACCTTCTCGAACTTGGATCGCATGCTGGAGGGGAAAGAGGACGCCAAAGGATTAACCCAACCACAATAACACGCTTCGGGAGCAGCTGAACTAGAATGCGTCGACGACACCAAAACTGCAGCAAAGCCAACCCCAGGCTAACAAGTCGACTTTGCAGGCGAGGCCTGGAAACATAGAACAACGACTTGGCACCAGCTGATTGATCTGTGAACGAAAACTCACGTGTCCTCAGTGTCGATGTCCGCACGCAGTAACGAAACCGGGGTATGCGAGATGTACTGCTCTTCTTGAATAGCCTGGATAAAAAGAATAGGAAATGTAACAGGATGGATCCATTGCCGCAAGGGCCGCCCCCAAAACTCTGAGGAGACATCCACAAAGCTCACCCGCTCCATAGTAGCAGCGCGACACTTGCTGAGGGTGACACGCTTGGGAGGGCGGCAGGATTGCGAGAAAGCGCGTCCGGACGCGCGCTGCTGGACCGACCGAGTCTGAGCGTGCAGGGCCATTATATCGTCAACAACAGAGGACGGATCTCGCAGATCTAAGTCAGCAAAGATATACTCCAAAGTTACGAGTATAGTCCTGGACGAAGCCCTTGCTTACACGCCTTAAACTAGAGACAAGAAGAACCAGTGCTGTGAAAAAGAAATATGCCCTGTACCTCTATATGGCCAAGGTTTGACAAGGGCCAACAGTGTACCGTCAACTGTATGCGATTACGCTATAGGATGGGACGCAACTTACATTGCAATGGTACCGGTGGATCGTACCCCGGGCCTCTTTGATCGCCGTACCCTGCACTTTGCTTGCAGTGCAGTTTGTACTGGGAAGCGAATGCATGAATCAGCTCAGCGATGCTTAACAAGCTGCAAAATTATCGCAACGATGGAGGACTGTTGCCCGAGTGGCAATTGTAGGCGGCGGTCTAAGGGGTCTATCAAGCTCAAGCAACTGGGTGTGATTCAATTGTATATTATTTATCGCCAGATGTTCATGGGGCAGTCATAATGTTTAGCGAAACTGTTTTGGGGGAAATGCCGGCAATCGGTAGACATGGGAAATAGCTTCACGGCTTTAGAGGAGCTATTACTTCCCTCATGCAACTGCGTAGTCCCTATAATTTTTATGGAGAAATTTTTTCACTGACCCAGATGCCTTTTCGGCAGGTTCCAGCTGTTGGATAAGCCTTTAACTTCAGACTCCGTTGACTGCAATATGGCGCGCATGCGCATCCAGGAAACATGCCAAACCCTCTTGCCTGTACTCCTCATAACCTTGGTGTTTGTCGCTTTGCATCACTTGTGAACCTCGTCTGCTCACACGGTGTTTGTACTTCGCTTTCCCCCAAGGGTCAACTGAGCTCAGAATCTCCATACACACATATGAGCGATACAGATGGAATATCCCCTTCGACGTGCTGCCTCCTTCCTAGCCTGCAGGCTCACCAAATCGACACACGGGCCTTGTTACTGCCTGATCCCAGCCATTCCAAACCCCGATTGCACAGCCCTTCCCCAGGCCGTCCAGCCCAATTCCATCAGCGATTGCGTTCACATCTTCAGAAGCGGGTTGTAAAGCCTGCCAATGGGGGAACCCGCGCGTGCATGCGGTCTGGGAGATGTAACCGCGTACTCCACCCTCCCCTTCCATCCAACACAAACCAGGGATGAAAGGCGAACGGCTTGGCGGAGCCATGAAAACGGGGAAACAACAGCTAAGCTTCGGCAGCCCTGCTTCGGCAGCTTGCATAATTCCGCAGCTTTGCCCACGTATCCGCGCCCTACGCTCTACCCTGAAATATGCTTATTTGCATGACACGCAGCCCATTATTTACAAGATCAGCAGTGCACCGGCAGTCGCTTTACCATATTGTCAAGGCTGGTGCGTCGTCGTCGTTGATCACTGACCCAGTTCGATTACGCACTTCCAGTTTTCCCATCCCCTTTGAAGAACGGGCAGACATACAAACAGGCCTGCTGTATACATACGACACAAGCACTAGACGACCATCACCAACCTGCAAGCTGTCCACACCCATCGCACCCTGCACGTCGTCGCATAATCGTACAGATGTCGCATCTGTGGCTCTCTGTCTAGCTTTGTGTGCTACTGAACTATGTTTGCCATACATGCACGTGTCCATGTTATGTGTGTGTGCGTGTGCATGTAAAAGAGGGAACCACGGTTTATGGATTTGTCTTTCGTGCTGTACAAGAGCGCACATGAGTGCAGGTGGCATCAGGAGATTCGCGGACGGCGTGTTCACGGTGTTTCGTGTACGTAAGCTAAAGCTGCTGAGACACTGCGTTTGTAGCTTTGGGGTCTTTTTCCTTATGTCTGTAGCGGACTGCTGCGGGACGATGAGGGGCCACTAGGGCCGTCACACCTGCCGGTCAGCCGGGGCCGCGCGCATCGTTAGTCATCCGCCCATCTGATGCGGGCCAGGTATGCGAAAAGTGAATAGATGCTCTTGCAGCGTGTGTGTGAGGCGCATTTGATGGTGCGAGGATGAACCCAACAGCGAGTAAACTGGGTCGAATGTGAAATCCGTCGATGGCATGCATACATGCCTACATAAACAAAGGAGGGTACACCGAACCGGAGTGTGTTGGGGAGGGAGCACGTCTGCACGTGTGTTGGGGAGGGGGTGAATCGCGGAGTCGTTGATCCGGTCGGACCGGGCGGGACGGGACGGGCCGGGGGACGGCACGTGTGCACGGGAGAGGTCCCCTGCCGCCGCCGCTCTTGGCTGTGTCACTGATATGGCTGGAGGACTTAGGGCTGATGGCGCTGCACAATCAGCATTTACATGGCCGCTGTCGTACCTATCTAACCAGGCACCTTCCATCTGCGGAGCAGGGCCGGGTCGTTTGCTTCTTGCTCGCGGCGGGAAGGAGGGAGGTTCTTGAGGCTCACAGGCAAAGGGCGCTCGAGTGGCACCTGACATCATAGCATTTAGTGGTGGTGGTGTGTGTGTGTGTGTGTGTGTGTCGAAACAGTGTTGTTGTTGTTGTTGTTGTTGTTGTTGTTGTTGGTGGTGGTGGTGGTGGTTGTGGTGGTGATGGTTGTGGTGGTTGTGGTGGTTGTGGTGGTTGTGGTGGTGATGTTGGCAATGTCAAAAGGCGGAAAGCCGACTTCGTGTGCGTTCCCTCCTGTGCGGTTCGTACGCATGTATGCATATATAATCATGTATGCAGAAATGGCGTAGGGTGCCTGAGCCAAGTCCAGCAAAAGCCTGCCGCCCTAAGAGCCCCAAAGACAGGTGTCCATCTGTCTATCTGTCTATCTTCCGCATACGCCGTGTTCCCGACACCAACGTAGATACACCTGAATTAACGTACACGCCGTCCAGGATTTCGTACATTATGACGTTATCATCTGTACGGTAAGGTTTTTATTAAGTAAGCGAAGTGAGAGGGGGGAATACAAGCTAAAAGCTACACATGCGTATCCGTGTTCGCGCCGGGATCGCAGCCATGACAAACAAACATTCCGCGCCGCCGGGGGGCATCAAGAGGAAGTTATGGTGGGGTGTTTTCCCCCCTCCCTCCCCCCCGTCGCGATAACCTCCCCCTTCATCCCTGCTGGTTGCTGCCTGTCATGTAAGTCGTACCGTACCCCACGGCCCTAGGTCGACCGCAATGGGGATGTGATGTACCCGCCATCACATCTGTACATACAGACTAACCGGCTCAGGTCATGATGAAAACACACACAAATACATACATACATACATACATACATACATACATACATACATACATATATACATACATACATACATACATACATACATACATACATACATACATACATACATACATACATACATACATACATACATACATACATACATACATACATACATATGCAGGCGGCTGGCAGAGGTTAAGGCCTGACTTCTGCTCCCAGTCGACCCAGTCGACCCGGGTTCAAATCCGCCTGCCGGCTCCTCGGGTGTTTGAGGAGTGATGAAATGGGAGGTGGCCCCCCATCTTATGGACGGTGTAGGACGTGATAATATCAACTTGCGAGCTGACCAGGAACTAAGTTGATGCGCCGTTGATCCGCTAGATTTGGTTGGATGCTGGTGGTGAGTTGCCGAACCCAACGAATACATTCTGAAGTCGGATGGGGTGACGGATTAGGGTGCCCCTCTAGCAGGGGAGAGCAGGGACTGCCCCGGGAAAGGGGGCCGCTGGCGAAGTTAACCACCCTGTAACAACATACATACATACATACATACATACATACATACATACATACATACATACATAGGAGGTCTCAAGGTGGTGACCACCGCCACCGCCCTGAACCTGCCAATTGACAACCAGCCATCCCCGCCACAGCCCGACTGGATGAAGAGACTCGGGGAAGCCAAGCGGCGACTGCAGCGGCTCTCCCGCTTCCCGCTATCAGCATTCGGTCGAGCCAC
>NW_003307549.1:1223352-1224237 GCF_000143455.1 Volvox carteri f. nagariensis | reverse complement strand
GGATTGTGGGCGCCCTGGGACACCTACCACCGCTCCGGGATATCGAGACCAGCCCCTTGTCCCCGGACCGTGGTGCTGGGCAACCGCGTTGTGGGGTAACCCCGTTGCTCCCCAATACCGGCGAGGCAGACCCAGACAGTTTGAACCGCCGCCCGGGCCTGGAGGCGCACTTCGTGGGGATCGCTACATGCAGGAAACTGCAAACGGTGGGCGACCTAGTGCGGGTCTGGGACCTAGTGGTGCATACTCGAGTGGCCTCCCTCCCCAGGTCGACCTGGCCCGAATGGGTCAGGACACACCTCGACCCATCAACCCCAGCACCCACGCGGGACAGGTCAGCGACCCTGGCAGCCCTTAAGACGCTACATGGCGCTATCAACCCGGCCTGGCTCGAAGCTGCAAGAGCAGTGGAAACCCAACAGCAACAGCAACCCCAGCCGCAGGCACAGCTGCAGCCACAGCTGCAGCCACAGCCGCAGCCGCAGCCACAGCCGCAGCCACAGCCGCAGCCGCAGCCACAGCCGCAGCCACAGCCGCAGCCACAGCCGCAGCCACAGCCGCAGCCACAGCCGCAGCCACAGCCGCAGCTACAGCCGCAGCCTCAGCCGCAGCCACAGCCGCAGGTACAGCCACAACAGCTGCAAACACAACCACAGCTACAGACACAGCATCAGCCGCAGCCGCAACAGCAGCAACAGCCGCAGCAACAGCTACAGACGCAGCCGCATGAGCAGCAACCCCAACAGCAGCAGCCAGAGAGGCCAACGGCGGGGGATATGGCGGCTCCAAGCACCCCCAACAGCACTCAGGCGATGGCTATGATCCTAAAGCGGGTCGGATGGCAGATGCCGGGCGGCACAACAACCGTCCCACTCACACGCCTGA
>NW_003307549.1:1215622-1221679 GCF_000143455.1 Volvox carteri f. nagariensis | reverse complement strand
TTCGTGGTGCGGCGTCTAGGTGAGATAGGATCTTGGGAACCAGCCGTCTTGGTAGAGCGGTATTGGGGGGGCGCCGAGCTGGCTACCCTCCCCCCCTGTGGTTTCCGGAGGCTTGATCGCCCTGCGTTGCCGCAGGGTCTTCCCGTTTGAGTACTTTTCAATTTAGACCCAGTGCTGTGGAAGGGCGCGGACTTGTGCGGTGTTACCCCCTCGACGGGGGCTATCTCCCCTGGACTAGCCCAGGGAGGGAGAGGCGGAGGAGGGTAGTAGTCTCAGGAGGCTGTTTGGCGTCTTGTGGTGTGAGCTCTTTGCGCTCTTTTTTGCGTGAGGATTTTTGAGCTTGGTGACCTCCCCAGCCCGGGAAGACTCGTCGGGCTCCCGGTCGCCCAAGTCCTGGTAGCGAGCTCTCTGAGATGCTCGGTTCGTTCGGTCGGCAGGAAGAGCCCCCCAGTTGCGACTTCGTTTATGTTAGGAGACCAACGGGCATAGATCCCGTCTAGTTGGAGCGCCAAACAAGCGCTGTTGCGTGCCGGCCGTCGTTTCCCGTGCGGCCTGACCCGGGGGCGGAGTGCATGAGACTAACCAGCCGTATGCACCCGCCCCCCGCGCTGTGCTTCGGCCCTGGGCCCCCGGCTTTTCAGCCCACAGTGTAATCAACGTCATACATACATACATACATACATACATACATACATACATACATACATACATACATACATACATACATACATACATACATACATACATACAGGAAAACACGCAAAGACACACAGACAAAGATACATACAGTGACACACACACATCAGCAGCAGCTCCGATGTCCGTCCGATCTCCGCTCCGTGGAATTATAATACCACCGTGACGTCGCCACACGGAGGGGGGGGGGCCGTCCCTGTGTTGTGAGGGGGACCGCCCCCTGGCACCCGGGTGCTGCTGCTCCTGTAATCCGACTCGCACAACCAAAATTCCGTCACACCTAAAACATTGGCTTTCCGAATTGAGAATCCAGGAAATCCATAAGCCAGGAGTACAGCTGCAAATAAAGCACCACCCGAGGACAGAATAAAAACGCCAACTGGTTTTTTGATTGGGATTTCGACGACCGCAACTTAGAAACCGCAACCTAGAAAATTGAGAAGTGGGCTTCCGCCCTTCAACGTTGCTTATGGAAGCAGCAACACGCTAACAGCAGGTCAACAGCAGCAACACGAGCGTCATACCAGCAAGCAATACCGTCTGTAGCATCCTGAGCCGCAAGATCCCCATCATCAGGCAAGGTGGAAAGACTGAGAGCGGGGGAGTGAGACTGCAAGCAATGTCCTGCTGGGCTCGATGGAGCGATCTACATCGAAAAAGGCACGCCACATGTGTACGACATCTTGTAATGGCGACATTTTCTACCAACGTTCCCCAGTGCCGTACACATCCATCCTCATCACCCACCACTTCACCACGTGATCTCCAATGGTGGGTTATTTGGGGGACCGCGGGCTGCTGCTGCTGCTGCTGTACGGCAGTGCTTCAATCAACAAGACGAAGTTACATTGGCAGCATCATCAAAATGCCGACTGGTGCCCCTGTCGATGTCCGTACCGGCACCCGGGCTCGCGTCAGGATCCAGATCCGAACCCAGCAGGTGCGTTCGCAGGAAGCCCCCCAGCTGACAGAGCTGATCGGCGGATAGCCGCGGAACTACGTGGCCTGCGGTTGTACGGCAAATGGGGTTTCGAGTTTGATTGCATAACTTCGTTCTCGGTTATCTGTTGTGGTTGCCACGTTTCATTTGAAAGAAGAGAATTTCACCAGGTTACAATTTACAACTAACAAGCCTCCTGTTGCCTCCCGACGTTAAAATTCCGATATTCCGACGTTAAATTCAATATTCAAATGAAAATGAAAATGCAAAACTTACCCTGATCGTGAAACAGCACCAGCGGCTGTTTGAACATTCCCACCAGCTGCTCGCCGTTGGGCTGCAACGGATCCAAACGACCGATGAGATGGCAGCTGGCACAGGGCAGCGGAGGGGCCAGCGGGGCAGGGAGGTGAGGCGACACCGCTGCCGCGCCCCCGGCAGCGCCGCCGCCGCCGCCGCTCCTAATGCCATACAGGTGCGCGAAGGCCGGGTCACGTACGACACCGCCCCCGATGAGCACCACGCACCGCAGCGGCGGAATATCCTGAGATGCAAACCAAGGTTGTGTGTATAGGGGGGCGGGGGGAAGGGGGAAAAAGGGGGAAGGGGGGGAGGGGGTCTTCCCCGTGTTGGGGGGTTTCCGACTCCTCCGTACGACCCACCCAAGAGGTTGGGCAGCAGTGTGACCATGTAACCGTGCCGTTAGGTCGCCGCGTCAGCACCGACCCGGCTCCGAAACCCCCCCGGGCCCACCCCACCCACCCGCAGGCCCCCCTCTCCTCGCTCCTGCAACGCCGCCACCAGGCCGCCCAACATCGCCCCCTGGGAGAACCCAACAAGTCCAACCACAGGCCGCCCAGCCGCAGAGCATCGCTGAAGCTCCGAAACCAGGAGCGCCAGCGTAGCCTCAACACCCTCGTAACGCAGTACGGCACCGCTTTTGTCCTGCTGAATGCAACGACCAGTACGATACCCGTACGACATAGTACGACATAGTTTGGCAGCGGGAAGGAGCAATGTGTTGGTGGATTGGGTGGGAGCCTGCCGTGGTATTGACAGGTGTGTTGGGGGGAAGATTGCTGCACAGGGGGTGAGTGTGTGAGTGCAGTACGGCAGTTGAGATACGAGGCAAGGCATACCTGTACGGCGTCCCACCACTCGAAGAAAGGTGGTTGGAAGGCGCGTTGTACGTCAGTCAAGGGGGGACCTCGGGCTGGGTGGGGTGCGTCCAGGTAGGCCACCTCCGCCACCTCCCCGAGGACCTTGTCCAATCCGGAACGCTGAAGCTGTAACGGCAGTATTTAATTATTTAATAATTATTTACTTATTCATTTAATTAATTAATTGTAATTCAGGCTTTGTGATTAATTAACATGAGTTTGTTTACCATCTGCGGCCATGACATTGATAATTTAGTACTGGGGAATGGGTTCCGGCTCCTCCAAGGGGGCTGAGGTGGGTGCCACATGCGGACGGAGTGCGGACGGAGTGGGGACGGAGTGGGGACGGAGGGGAGGAGGCGGAGGGGAGGAGGTGGAGGGGAGGAGGTGGAGGGCAGGATCGCTTTCCGGAAATGGTTCGGGAGCAGAAGAAGGCTGTGCCCTTGTGGGGCTGTGCAGCTACATATCCACATATCCACATTGATGTCGAGCAGTAGCAGTAGCAGTAGCAGTAGCAGCAGTAGCAGCGGCACCTGCCTGCTGAGCCAGCACGACCCCACTGGTTCGCCAGCCGTGCAGAGCCAGCAGCCGGGGGCGGGGAGCAGCCTGGCCGGGCACCGGGGGCGACCCAGGTGGGGGAGCTCCGGAATGCGCCGACTGCAGGAGGGAAGGGAGGACCAGAGGGGGCTTGCCTTAGGCCCAGTTCTTCCTGATGATGAAATTGGCATGAACGAATATGATAATGAGAGAGAGGTTTATGGCCTCAGTATAAAAGAATAGCAGTGGGGCGTGGGCGGGGCGTCTCACACCTGCATTGCGACGTTTCGACTTAGGTGGCCGAGCATTCCATGGTTATCGTGTGTACAAGGGACCTAACTATGATGCAGGATCGTAGTATACCGCCATAAACTCAAATATTTAGGTGCTGCCAGGTACCAAAAATAAGCCATTTTACTCTAGCCTCAGCATTGCATTGCGTTGGCATATCGATGCTGCACTGAAGTAGTTTGAAGCTTTACGCGCGTGTAAAGCCGACACATTGCGCCAGCACATTACGACGCGTTTGTAAAAACGCTTCCGCATCAAGACGTTAAGGATTGCTCGTCAACCACCATCGGTACGGCAGTAGTCACCCGAGCATGCCACAGAGAGCGATCTTAACACGCAAAAATGGTGGCAACTAAGCAGCTGCTATGGTCGGTTAGCTAGGCTAGGCAGGGGATTAAGCTCTCTCATGCGGCTGAGGTACATCCATTTTCGGCTTCCGCAAAATTGGCACTACCAAACAATCATTTGCTGCAATATAAAAACAATTTCGAACAAACGCGTATCATCCTACTCGATCCGACCAGCGATAAGCACCTTCGGTGCGGGGAATCAACTTGCCTTAGGTCAAAAACTACAGGCTCCGACATACCTCAGGAGAGAATCCGTTCATCATAACCTGAGCATATTTACAGCTTCCGGAGCGGCGGGAGTGTCGCGTTTCCAGCCATTATCGCCATCGTCAACGGCAGCTCAGGCCACATCCAAAACCTCAGCTTCAGTGCCTGGCGTTGCACCCACACCCTCCCACCTCCACTATCCTGTCGCCTCTGAACACATGAAGTTCATAGGTCAGGTCGCGGGTTCGGATCCGTACACGCGGGGTTGTACGGCGTCTGAAGGCCTTGCAACTGACAACTATTAGTGGTGACCGACCCCCGGGCCCCGGGCAGTGCGATGTCCACATCAGCGCTAGGGGCGGGGAGTGCGAGGAGTGAACTAACCGCCAACGTAGTCGGGGAAGTTCGCGTGCCTACAGAGGTGTATCCTATTTAGGCCTGGAAACGGAGAGCTTAAATAGCCTCCCTCCCGCATCCGCCTCCTCAGCACCCTCTTCCTCCCGTCCATTTGGAGAGGTGTTGCAGCGCTGCTGTTCCAAGTTCTCACCCTTTCGTCGGGAGCCCTGAACCGCCTCTTCCTGCTCCTACATTACCCGGTGCCCCCCGGTCAGATATCGGTGCGAATCTGTTGGACGAGATGTACGACGGGCGGTACAACGATAAGCAGTACCACCCGCCGGACTTATCCGCCGTACTAGATCGCGCCTGGGCAGCTGGATTGCAACGGCTTATCATCACCGCCGGGAGCTTGTCTGAGGCTCGTAGAGCGCTGGAGCTGGCCAAGACAGACGGTTGGTGGTTGGCGGTTGGGGATTGGCGGTTAACTTGGAACAGTTAATAGTTGTGTGGCGAGTTGTTCTGTCCCGAGCTGCTCGCTTCTTTACCCTCC
The DNA here is from genome assembly GCF_000143455.1 of Volvox carteri f. nagariensis. Taxonomy (NCBI): domain Eukaryota; kingdom Viridiplantae; phylum Chlorophyta; class Chlorophyceae; order Chlamydomonadales; family Volvocaceae; genus Volvox; species Volvox carteri. Next base: position 1,216,609 of record NW_003307549.1, on the reverse strand, counting down.
TTTCCCTTCAACCTTTCTTAACCTTCCCTCCACCGCTGGCATCTTGGGAGATCTGGTCCATTGCTTCCTTGTTCGTAAACCTTCTCCCCCCCTCCCCCGCCCACTGCTCCCCGAACTCCCAGATCGTCTCTTCTGCACAGTGGGCTGCCACCCCACCCGTTGTGGCGAGTTCGAGTCCCACCCGGGGGGGCCCGAAGTGTATCTGCAGGTGTGTTGCCTGCGTGCGTGCGTGTGTATGTGTGTATGTGTGCTGTACGGAACTGAGTGTGTGGTGCGCTTACACATGCTCGTGGGCCCGGGGGAGCTGAGTGGGGTGAGCTCACTCAGCCGGGGTTTTAAGAAGGAGCGCTCGGGGGCTTTAGAGCGCAAGGGGGGAGGAGGGGGGGTGTTGGGTGGTCCAAGGGCCCCGAGGGGAAGGGAGGGGGAGGGGGAGGAGGAGGAGGAGGGGGGGAGGGGGAGGGGGAGGGGGAGTAGGGGGGGAGGGGGAGGAGGGGGGGAGGGGATAGTTCGGGATGGAAGGAGCGCCAGGCAACCCGTGGGCTGCGCCCTCTCAGAGACTCCCCGCGTTTACATACATGCATGACCGGGGGGGGGATGGAAAGGAAGGGGAGGGGAGGGGGTTTTAGTGGCCTGGCTGGGTTGCATTGGTGATGGGGGAGACGGGCTTGGCCGGTTGAAAGGGGGGAAGGAAGCTTCTGGCGCCATTAAGACTACGAACTGCTGCAACGCCTTCTGCTCCTGTTGCTGTTAATCCGCTGCTGCTGCCCATGTCGGACTACGTGCTGTGTGTGTATGTCTGTCTATATGTATTTGTTTCAGGACCTCCTGGCGGTACTGCGGGAGGGTCAGGCGGCTGGCAAGGTGGTGGCGGTTGGCGAGTGTGGACTGGGTGAGTCAGGGGGCCGTGGGGTGATATGCGTGTGTGTGTGTGTGTATGGGGGGGGAGATGATAGGGGTAGAGGGATAACTGGATGCACCCCACCCACA
>NW_003307549.1:1154573-1214922 GCF_000143455.1 Volvox carteri f. nagariensis | reverse complement strand
CAGGGAAGGGGAGGGGGGGAAGAGGGGGTTTGTGTGTGGGGGGGTGAGGCGGGCGGGGCTGGAGAGGGAACATCAAGCGGGTGGGGAGGCGACTTTCTGGGGGCGGCTGGACGGGGAGGAAGGGACTGGGGAGGGGCGGTTGGAAGCGGGACGTGTACGGGTGGCGTCTGTTTGTACGTCTGTTCGTGCAAGGAAAGAAGACCCCATCCGTGGGTATGGGTGTACACGCCGATAATGTATGTATGTATGTGTGTGTTTTTGTCGGGGGTGCAGGTTTCTTCACCTCCGGGCCGCCGCGGAGGATTTTCTGGAGATTGTACGGCGACACGTGGCGGACTTCCCCCGGGGAGGTGTCGTACATTCTTTTGACGGCACTGCTGATGAGTGTCGGCGCATTTTGGAGCTCCCCCAGCTGGGCGTAGGTGTGTGTGTGTATGTGTGTGTGTGTGTGGGGGGGGGGTTCCGCAGTTCCGGGTTCTAATATTTTGGGGGAGGAGAGGAATTTTAGGGTTAGGGTTTTTCTGTTCATTTCTTTTGGGTCGTGGTTGGTCTTGGGACGTTATGTTGGGTTCGGTAGGGGGTCGGGGGAGGGGTCGGGGGAGGGGGGAGGAGGGAGGGGTGAAGTAGGGTTAGGGTTGTCCAGGGAGGCTGGAAGAGGTGTCGCAGGGGTTGATGGCCCAGGAAATCAACGGAAAATTGCGGCACGGACGAGAACCCAGCGATTGGCGGTTGGCGGCGGTTGGAGTGGTTTGATTGCTGTCGCCCACAGGGCTGCCCCCCCCCCAGCCCCGACGTCTGAAAGCCCCAACACTCTGCCCCAACCGCCCGCCAAGGTCTCAACGGCTGCTCCCTCAAGACGGCGGACAACCTGGCTGTGGTGAGCGACCTGCCCCCGGACAGGATCATGATTGAAACTGACTGCCCCTGGTGGGTGGGGGGGAGGGGGGGGAAGAGGGGGAAAGGGAGGGGATGGGGAGGGGAGAGTGCGGGTGTGTATGTGCGCCTGTGTAGATGTGTGTGTGTGTCTCTGTGTGTGTGTGTGTGTTTGTGTGTGTGTGTGTCTGTGTGTCTGTGTGTGTGTGGAGTGAAAAGGGAGTTCGTGAGGAAGAAATTTGCAGCCGGAACCGGCGCGCACATCGCTTTGCCAACACATGCACACATACACACACACGTGTCTGTGTGTGTGCACACCCTCACGCGAACTCCCTATTTTTGTGGGATGTGGAGTGTCGTACACGTGATCGTTCAAGTGTTGGATCTCGTCCGTATCAGCTGTCGTCTGCTCTGAGCGGGGTCCCCTGCCCGCACGAGTTACAACTGCCCCACCTCCTGCATATGCGTGTTTTCACGTGCATGTACCAACATGTATGTACGGACATCCGTACGGCAGGTGTGAGATCCGACCCACCCACGCGAGTCGCAAGTACCTGTCCCCCTCGTCCCTGTCGGGGCCGGGGGGAGCCCGGGACCGGAAAAAACACGATCCGTCGTGTCAGGTGAAGGGCAGGAACGAACCGGCAAACATCAGGTAGGGTATGTAGGTCTGTATGTATGTATGTATGTACGCATATATATGTATGTATGTTGTTACAGGGTGGTTAACTTCGCCAGCGGCCCCCTTTCCCGGGGCAGTCCCTGCTCTCCCCTGCTAGAGGGGCACCCTAATCCGTCACCCCATCCGACTTCAGAATGTATTCGTTGGGTTCGGCAACTCACCACCAGCATCCAACCAAATCTAGCGGATCAACAGCGCATCAACTTAGTTCCTGGTCAGCTCGCAAGTTGATATTATCACGTCCTACACCGTCCATATGATGGGGGGCCACCTCCCATTACATCACTCCTCAAACACCCGAGGAGCCGGCAGGCGGATTTGAACCCGGGTCGACTGGGTCGACTGGGAGCAGAAGTCAGGCCTTAACCTCTGCCAGCCGCCTGTATGTATGTATGTATGTTTGTGTGGCTAGGCACGGTTGAGAGGTTGTGCTTGTGAACGTACGTATGTGTGTATGTGTGTACGTGTGCACGGAAAGGAGGAGAAAGCGGCGGTTTTGTACGGTCGAGATGCTGCCTTTGGGGGCCGGGGAGGAAGGGAAAGGAGGGTGGCTAACCGGGGTTTCAGGACGGGGTTAGTGCCGTACAACACCACCACGCAGCTCCACCCACGACTCACCACACAGTCGATTGAATACAGCACACGCATGTGGACGGTCGTACGGTCGTACGGAGCCATTCGTTTAGCCGGCTGACATACATCCCTACTGACAACGACTGTCTATAAGTGCCAAGTCATCATGCAATGACCACACAACGACCCGCGTCGCGATGTCCTCCCCGAGGGAGGGAGGTGCCCGTTACGAGAGGTGCCCGTTACGAGAGGTGCCCGTTACGAGAGGTGCCCGTTACGAGAGGTGCCCGTTACGAGAGGTGCCCGTTACGAGAGGTGCCCGTTACGAGAGGTGCCCGTTACGAGAGGTGCCCGTTACGAGAGGTGCCCGTTACGAGAGGTGCCCGTTACGAGAGGTGCCCGTTACGAGAGGTGCCCGTTACGAGAGGTGCCCGTTACGAGAGGTGCCCGTTACGAGAGGTGCCCGTTACGAGAGGTGCCCGTTACGAGAGGTGCCCGTTACGAGAGGTGCCCGTTACGAGAGGTGCCCGTTACGAGAGGTGCCCGTTACGAGAGGTGCCCGTTACGAGAGGTGCCCGTTACGAGAGGTGCCCGTTACGAGAGGTGCCCGTTACGAGAGGTGCCCGTTACGAGAGGTGCCGCGACGCGGGACGCGACACAACCACCAACGTTTCTGCCCCAGTGGGTTTGGGCCAGCAGCAAGTGGCCGCATGTGATTCCTTTTTTCCACGGTAACCCCCATCCCCCGTCCCAACTCCACACACGCACATACATACAGACTGACTGACTGGCGTACATACAGACTGGCTGACATACTGACATGCTTACACTCAATAACAGGCATGTGCTGGAGGTGATCGCGGGTGTGAAGGGCCTGAGCGCGGAGGAGCAGCTGCGGGAGCTGGCGGACCAGATCTACACCAACACCGAGGCCTTGTTCTTCCCCCCCATCGGGGTGGTTGGGGAGGGGGGGAGGGAGGGGTAGAGGGAGGGGACGGAGGACAGACAGTACACCGGGGGCCCTAGGCCTTGCACCCCACCCTTACACACATACCCACATACACACACACTCTCTTTTCCCCTCTTGGCAATAATGGCCTAACTTTACGTACATGCGTACGTACGTACAAGGGCTTGTGACTGACGCATCAAAGGGTCGCTCGTGATTAGCAAAGCCGGAAAAAGTACCGGAGAGCACGGGGGGCGGCCCCGCGGTACATAACCCCCACGCGGACTCGATGACGACCTGGACCGCCGTCAGAGAGCCACTGCCTTCACCGAACGGGACCGGACTGCGTGATGGGCCTTATGTGGGGTTCAGGGAGTTGTGGTGGGACGGGTGGTGGGCTGTGGGTGGGTTGGGGCGCACTGATGGGTGTGTCGGGTTATATGCTGAGGGTAGTTAGGGTTGTGGGGGATTAGCGGGGGTTAACTTTGCTTTACAGAAAGACCCAGACCGGGAAGAGGAGGGAGGGGGCCAGTTATCGTATTTCCGTCCCGCTCCGCCTGCAGCAAGTCGGTCGCTACCTCGGCTATTATCTGCGTTACTGCGACAAAGTCAAATTCACCAGAACACTGTTGTTGGTGTAAACGGCAGCGCTCTGATGCTTCTGATAGTAACTTATCGTTTCTTTCTGGAGAGAGACTTTCCTTCGGGCTTTACAATTTTGGGGGGTTTGGCCCTCCGCATGGGCACGACGTGTGTCATGACCCGAACGGTTACGTATGACTCCCGGGATGGCTCCAGGTGGCCCGGGGAGTGGGGCAGTCTGGGTAATGACGGGGGGTTGGGGCAATCTGGGTAATGAGAATAAACAAACACACACGGTTACACGTGGCCAGTAACACCGCGGTATGGTGTACGGCATGGTGTACGAATACTTTATCTGAATATACGAGGTGGTGATCCCCCGGGTGTGGGGGCAGGTGCGGGAACAAGAGCCCGCAGAGCCCAGGGGCGGCAGCTCCCGCCGCCATTGGTGGTGAGAAATAACCATGTACACCATGTAGCCTATTCAGGCCACTCAATAAGATAAGACATTACACAGCTGTTACGACTATATCACGAAGCAGGAGTGAGCACCCCCGGGCCCCGCCGGCCGAGGAGGACGCCCGACTGCCGCCGCCCTGGCCTCTTCTTTTCGTCCTTTTCGGTCCTGGAGCCAAAGTGTAACGCCGGCCAACTGCCAACCGCCCCGTAACGCCAACCCGGGGGCAATATGGACGAAGCGGGTGAAGGAGAGCTGCTCGTCGGATATGGATCACCGGGCAGTGGCAATAGGACGCAGAGCCCCCCTGGAGGGGTGTCCAGACAGGCCAGCAGGGGCAGCACTGCCAGCTCCTTTTCTCTCCCAGCTAGCTCTCCCCAACGTTCACTCGCTCACCCGCGTGGCTGCGAAGCGCTGCTTCCCCCCTTCCCCAATCCCACCAATCCCACCAAGCACTCCCTCCACGACCGCCCTAATGGCTTCCCGAGGTCCCCCTCTCACTCCTCTTACTCCCTCTCACTCCAGGTGGGGGGGAGGGGGGAGGCGGGTGGAGAAGTCCCGGCCCGCCGTGTACGCCAGTGGCAGCCCCTGCTCAATGACGGTACGGTACGGCTTGTAGTACCTGCCGTGGTGTCGTACGTGAGGACAAGGGGCGGCCAGGGCTGTACGTGCACGTGACGGTGCAGTTGAACTAATGCGACCTTAGTCTAGAGCTCTGGCCTCAAGTGCCCATCGGTGTGCCCCGAGGGAGAAAGGAGGAGAGAGAAGACTACACCTTGTAACCCACAGCCCATCAGCCCCATCCAGAGGTGGGGCTGCCCCAGGTTTCTGCCCGCCCCACGAGGCCCAGATGTATGTATGTATGTATGTGGGTGCGTTATGGGGTGATGTAATGTGGGCCCGGGGAAATCCCAACTGAACCTCCCTTGCGCTGTAAGTCCCCAAGCCCCAACACCGTACGTATGTACGAATGTACTGCACCCACCAGGCCCGAAACGTGTCGTCCCACCATTCCAGCAAATAATTGTCCTCAAGGAACTCAAACATGTGCGGCGTCCTGTACAACAGATGTGCCGTACCAGGTACCGCACGGCAGACATGGGTGTGGATTCGCAGCAGAGGCAGCAGCCTTCCGGGCCCTATGGACCCGTCCCCCCCCCGTTAACCTACCCTGCCCCCTCCCCCCTCTTCACCATTTTACCCTTCCCCAATCCGTGTCCGAATGCTGACATCATATGATACGCACGTCCTTATATGGAAGTGACGTTATCTCCCCCTAGGGGGGCTCCACCTCCCCTCCCTCCCAGAGGTCGTATCCGCCACGTGGCGACGTGCTGAACCCCTCCCACCCCACCTGGCCGGTATAACGATAAAGTCGTTGGCGCCGTACTCCTGAACTACCTCCCTACCCGTGTGCGGGTCCTGAGGGGAGGAGGAGGGTTGGGAGGGAGACAGAGACACACGCACAGCGAATGAAGACAGCAGTAGCAGGAGTCGTTGGGAGAGGGAGAGGCGGTGTGCGCAGGGGCAGCAGCAGCAGTAGCAACCAGCAGCGGCAGCAGCGCCCTTCCCCAGTATTACATTACTCACAATCATGCGTAGGCGAGTACGACCACGTAGTACGACGTCGTACTGGTTGCAATTGTGCAGATCGCCGCTGCGTCGGAAGCCCGCCTTTGTGTAGTACATGTTGACGTGCACATCCTCCGCCAGCTAGGTGGGTTATCGCCGGAGCGACCACCAGCACCAGCACCGCCGTCATCAAGCCGGGATCAAGCAATGCCAAGGGGTTCAAGGACGCGTCAAAAGATGAGCGAGCAGGGGTTGAAGGGCTCCCCTAGCGTCCTTACATTGGGCTGCTACTTGCCGATTGCACCCGCCCCACCTTGAATTTGTAAATGATCCCCCGGCCGTCAAGGAAGCTAGCCGCCTGCAGCAGCAACATCGCCAACATGATCATCATCAGCAGCAGCAGCAGCAGCAGCCCAAATAAGAAACCTGTTAACGTTTTTAGATCTGAGGACGAGCAATTGTTGGTAGAAGGAACAACGCAGTTCATTCGCGAACCGCCCAGAGCTGATTTCCCCTTCCCGCCCTTCTGAGGTTTGTGAAACGGCCAGCGAGCGTCCGTTTCTCCGTACACCCGTACATCATCTGCCTCATTCCACCCACGTTCCCCCCAAAGGGCGGCTCTATACCGCCATATCCCTCTTTTGGGGCCCTCCACCCCTTCGCCACCACTTTCCCTGAGACAGCCACACACCCTCGTAGGGGCGGGGCCCAGGGCCCACACATTCCCTGTCGACAAACACGAATTAACATGCACCAGATCCCGCCTTTCCTCGGGATCGCATTTCGCAGTCAGGCCGTTGCCAAAGGCCCCGTCCACCGGGGTGGAGGTGTATCGCACCTGTCCCTCCGCCACTGCTCTCATGTCCACGCTAGCCGGCGGCCCTGGTGTCACATCGGACCAAGTTAACACGTCCGAAGGTCCCGACAGCGACTTGAGCCTAGCCAGGGAGGCCTGCACTGCGCGGGAGATGACCTCCATTGCAATTGAGCCGTCTGCGAGGCCGCCCAGAGACCGGCCAGAAGCCTTTGGGGTTTCGGGCTCTGGTTTGTGTTGTAATTCCTGTTCACTCTTATCATCTAAGGACACCTGGGGTCTGATTCCTGCACGTTGCAAATCGGAAGCTTTAGCTATGCGGGTCTGCTTTCTTGTGCGGTTAAATACGCGCCAGAGCCCTACAGCATTCCATCCAGCAAATCCTAAAAGGAGGAAATGTTCTGCCCATAGCCACCATGGCCAGGCGCGCAGAGCGGATGGAGATGTGCGTGACATTACAGCGAAACTGCGTCCTAAAATTGGAGTAACTTAGGCGACAAATGTCCGTAAACGTTTTCCTACCAAAGCCCTTGTTTTTCGCCTGCGATGCGGGTGCCTAACGGCGTTATTCCTCTATCCGTTTCTGTGCAGGTCGTTGAGTTGTTGTTGGCCGTTGTTTCGCTGGTACGCCGGCTTTAATCCCATCAGTCTTCACCATACAACCAACCAACTGTTGAGGTATGCACCTCAGCATCTCCCCTGCTCATCATACACGCACATACCATTCACAATCTCGACCCTGCAGCCGTACACTCCTCCCTACCTTCCCTACGTGTCCTTTGCCTCTCTGCCACGTCGGGAATGTGCACTTTCAGTAGGCCGCCGCAAACGAGTAGCGGATGCAGCTCTTGCGACGACGCTATGTATCGGACCTAAGAATCTTGTTTTCGGCGCGCTGGCGTGACTCAGCTTTAGTGGGTTGGTCGCGACTGGTCCCTCAGGTAACCCGTTAGTAAAGGGCCCCTCACCATATCGGACACCACCAGGCATGGACCCAACTTGTAAATTCTATGGTCGGTTTGCAGCAACCTGTAACTTAGAGCTCGTTCGGCACCTACAGAGTTGGGTGCCAGGAGAAAGGGACAATCAGCAAGCAGCAGCAGCAATAGCGGTGGTCTAACGGAAAACGCGTCTTCACCTGATGATGATAATGATGATGATGATGATGATGGCGGCTGCGTTTAAACGGGGCGCAAAGTTCTTATTGCGTCGGCTCTTTTACTTGCACCCGTCAAGGAGGCCGTATCGCCACGGACGCATATCGATGCTGTCGTCCCACGGGGGATATATGCAGCAGGGATATATTTCGGATGATCCCCCTAAGAGACCAGCACGATTGCGCCAACGCACTCCGACCACACGGGGAAGAAGGAAACAAACGTTACAAAGGGAGATGGCACAATCCTTCCCCCACACATATCGGGGGGATCTCGAGGAAACCACAAACCCAGACCATCCGCACCATCAGCCGTTACGTCGTCGTCGTCGTCATAGTAGTAATAGTAGTAGAGTATGAGAAGCGTACGCAGCTACTTTCTCATTTGGCCGAGAGCGGTGGATGTCCGGTCGGCCGTCAGGCAAAGAAGTGGAGACACCGCGTCGTAAACTGCGGGCTGCGGGCTGTGTGCGTGATGTGCATTTCAGGCGAGTGAGAACAGCTGAAAACCCATACAACCGTCGACCGCTAACGAATAACTGCCTCAAGAATAAAAAAACGAAAACCGGTACATTTGCGCAACTGCCGCCGGTCGCATGCAGCCGCCGCCGCCGCCGGCATGCAAACACTGTCTTGTTTGGACGTGTCTCACCCCCATTTCCCCACCCCCACCCCCACCAGGATCCAAGCTCCCCAGGAGCAGACAGTACATTTCTCAACATTCACAGTAGGTCTCTATGCCCGGGTTTTCGTCCTAGGACCATGCTGCAGCTGCACCGGGTCTCATAGCACCCGACCGACTATTATGCAGCATGTCCACCTGGCTGGCTGGCTGGCTGGCTCGGCAGTTGGCCATCTAAGCTATTGACCCAATTATCACTTCACATATCGCGCCAAGACACACACCGCCGACACCTCCACCCACGCAACACGCACAATCATCATCATGCACACACAGAGGACATTCCGACGCACCTCCTCACCCCTCCTAGATACGCACAAGAAAGAGACTCCCTGCAGTCGACCCGCGTTCACTGCTCGCGACCGCTTGCCCTCCCCCCCTCCCCTCCCTCTCAGCCATCAAGCCGCGAGGATGCTCCTGCTCGCTCCCACTGGCGTTGTACGGCGGCGCTGCAGTGGCGATGGGGAGGAGCGCGGGGAAGGACGGGACTACACCCCCCCCGGTGCCCCAACCCCTGCGATAACCCCCCCCGCCCTCCACCCACATCCCAAAGACCAACACGCGAGTATTTGGCGACCTGGTCGGACGAGGGTGTGGAGTGGCTTTTTGTGTGTGTATGGGGCCCCCGGCGGTTACTGCTCCGGCACGACACCATCACGTGTGCCGCGGCGGCTGGGACCCCCACCCCCACCCCCACCCCCACCCCCACCGGCAGCAGTTACGAGCCCCGGTGGCAACCCGACCGCGGAGTCCTCACCGCCTCCCCCCCCTTGCTCGTCTCCGTTTCCGTCACCTGCGGACACACATACATAAATACGTACAGGGGATCCGGGAGGGAACCGACAGGTGGGTGGGGAACAGCAACTGAAGGGCGAACGGCCAGGGGAGGGCCCCGTGGTGCACACATGCGGCGCGCACGCGGGTTGCAAGTCTGAATCAGGTCGGGCTTAGGTCGTGTCGTGCTGGGGGAAGCCTCAAAGTACCTGCATTAGAATGCGGCCCGTGTGGACATGCGGGCACAAGCCAACCACCCAGACCTCCCCAAGCCGCAGCCGCACTCGTTTACAAAGCCACAACCGGCGGCTGCTGCAACCTAGGAGCCGCCTAGGCCGCTCACTCCTGTCCCCGGAGGCCGCCTGTTCCCCCCCCCGCACGCACACACACGCCCGCTCATACACTCACCCGCCTGCCTGTCCCCCGCCCTGCGTGCAGGTGGTGTATAGGCCTGGTGCCCCGCCTTGACCTTCCGGGGGGGGCCCTGCTGCTGAGCTGCTCCTGATACCCGCTCATCCAGGGGCCCTCCCTGGAGACATGGGAGAAGGGAGAGGAGGGAGTGAAGGTGGGGGAAGGCAGGGGTGTGTGGGGAAACTGGAGCCGGGGTCCGCAGGGGAGCGGTTGAAAGTTGGTTGGACACAGCAACCGAAAGGGAGGCGGAAGGCCTGATCTCAGCGAGCGGGGAGCTGCAGCCTAGTGGGGGAGGTCAAGATGGGGGACATAGGTCGCGTGTCGCGGACTCACCTTGCCTTGACTGCTGCCGGGTGCACCGCCACCGTCCGCCTCTTCATCGCGACGGCGACGCCAGCTGCTGCTGTTACTGCCCCCTCCTCCTCCCCCCCCGGGGTTGTTCTCCCCGGGTTCAACCAGGTCGCGGTCGTCATGCATGAAGCCCCGGTCACCGAAGCGATGCTGCGGAGGGCCAGCGGCGTCAGTGTCAGGCCCGATGGCAGCGCCGCCGCCGCCACCGCCTCCCCGGCCACGGTCTCCCCGAGTGCCGCCGCCGCCGCCACCGCGGCGGTGTTCTCCAACGCCGCCGCCGCCGCCACTCATGCTACCATCCCGCCGGCCGCCACGGCTGCCACCCCCACCCGCCGGCCCCCCACCTCCGCCAGCCGCGGGACCCGACTCTTGGTCCCGATCGCGATCCCGCCCTCGGTCGCGATCCCGCCCACCGCCACCACCGCCACCGCTGCGCTGCTGTTGATCCCTCGTGCCATTGCGTCTGCCGCCGCCGCCTCCACCACCGCCTCCGCTACGGCCGCCGCCTTGTTGCTGCAGCTGCCGCGACGGAGGCCCAGGCTGCGATGATACCCCCGGCAATGCCAAGCCCTGCACCGCCCCTTGCACTGCCCTGTGCAGCTGACTCTGTGCGTCCTGCAGCGCCTGAGCCCCCGGACCCCCCGGGCAGGAGGCGGGTAAGGGGGACGCGGTCCAACTGGCCAGGCCCGCTTGCAGCGAGTCGCCGAGTTGGCCGGCCCAGTCGGGGGGAAGCTCCGCAGCGACAGCAGGCGACTGCATCGGGGTAATCGGCCGTTGAGTGAGTTGGGAGTTAGAGCCTCGTCCGAAGTGGTTGGGGCCGTTGGGGCGAACAGGGAAATAGAAGGGTGGAGGTTGGGAGCGAGGGGAAAGACGAGCCACGAACGACTGAAGCTAAGACCAAGGATAGAGTGAATACGCCAGAAAGCCAGAGGTGAAAGACGAACCACGAACGAGTGAAGCTGCTGCCAGGGCAAGAGTGTACCAGACGTAGAACTGACCAAAAGGCGTTCTTGGGAGGGGGGAAGGGGGAGAAGGACAAGGGGGAACAAAACGAAGCCCACACGCAAACCGCGTAGGGAGCCCTCGTTGGGATATCCCGCAGGTCTAGAAACTGACAGAAATGGGCTCCGGAGCTCCCGGCTGTTTGTCCCTGTGCCGTACCAGCTTCCTGATATGCTCCTCCGCGGCCGCTGCCACCGCCGCCGCCAGTCCGCCAGCCAGACCCGCCAGCCAGGAACCCGCCGCCACCACAACAGCGTTGCAATACTGCCGAGCTGCATCCTCCGCCACGGCCCGCAGCGCCGTTGCCATCTCCGCCACAGAGCTGTCGGAGATCATCACCGCCGAGCCGTTCACATTCCCATTCGTATTCGAGGGTGTCGGAACAGCGGCAGAGTCGCCGCTACCAGCGGACAGCTGCTCGGCGACAGTTGGTTTCGACGCCGACGACACTACCGCCACTGTAGCGGTGGCCGGGTCGAGGGATCGATCGGCGGCTTTCATGGTGTCGCCATCACCATCTGATGCCACTTCCTTGGGGCCACATTGGGCGCCTGCGTCTCCAGCAGCAGCAGCAGCGGCCTCCGACGCGGCGATTGCAACGCCGTTGGTACGAGCATCTGTCGAAGCTGAAGCCCCAGCGGCAGCAGGCTGTGCATGCGCGCCTGGCGTGGATCCCGGCATGATTTCAGAGCCTGCCGTTGCTGGTGGCGCCGGCGCTGGGGATGCGGTTGCCCCATAATGCGTGGGACCGTTGCCGCGGCTAGTTTGTGCCGTGTGGTTATCGGAGCTGACATGAGTTGTGGCGATTACGGGAGTTTCAGTTGTTTGGCTGGTTCGCTGAGCGCTGGCTGTCAAGCCTGGGCTGGCCTCACCTCGCGGCCTGGACGAGCGGGCAGGGAAGTTGGGTGAGGTTCATACGTCAGCATCAGGTCGCACCGCATGTGTGCTGTCGAAAGTTCTTTCAGGTGTAAGAAGACGAACGCTTTACCGTGCATCTTTGGTGGCACGTAAATTCCCATCGTCGGTGGACACTGTGATGGCCGCATTCCGCGCCGGGCTCGGCTCGCTTGGGGCTACCACCCGAGGAAAAACTGCGCCGCGCAGCGACTCCTACATACAGGCAGCGTGAGATTCGTCAGCGGGATCATGTTTCCTGCAGGGACGGAGTTGAGCCATGAGCCCATAGTTTAACGTGCTTGCAACATACATGGCACATATATGTTAGGAGAATGTTACTCACTTCTTCTTCCACTTCATCAGCCCAGTTTGCCCTGTGATGAGAGCAACCGAGCAGGTTAGCCGAGTAGGAATCCACCACGGCAAACACGGCCGATGCGTTAGCTCCCGGTTATACATCGGGAAAGCCATTACAAAAGTGCAAATTCGCGGCTCACCCTGCCCCGAGCATCCGGATGCCGTCGTCGTTGTTCGGTTCTGCTTGCACGCGTAACCCGTCGCTTCTTAGCACCGTAACAATTTACATGTGTAGTAACCGTAGAACAGGATACAGTAACTTTCACACATTAGTTGCCAGCGGATTCATGTTTCTTGCAGGTTGCACGGCAGAAGCCCATGCCTTTCTGGACATGCGAATCGGCACCATCCGTGCGCCACTTCTACTCGTGACTGAAGATGAGCTTGTACGGCGAGATGCATTTCATTGTAATGAAATGGCTATCGCCTTCGGATTTCATTCTCTCTCGTCCCAAGGTTGACTGCCGCCACCCTACCGTGCACCCATTCCAAATCATTTCAGACTTTCTCGCCCCCTTCTATGTAACTCACGTCAAAATCGATCGTGCGATTTCGTCCATCCTCACTCAGGGGCCTTAGGTAACACGCCCGACCGCAGAACGTTGCGCCTTAACACACCTTCACCTCCGCGCGGCGTCTGCGATCTTGTTTTTAAAACGTCTTGGTTTCGTCCCTTTTGCGGTTGCAGTCCTAAGGGAACGAAACGCAGATGGACACGCTACGCAGGTAGCTGCCCGCAAGACCAGCAGTGACTGTCCTCGGAGGCACTGTGCAGTATTTCCAGAATTTTCCTTTCAAATTACAATTTCTGCATACCAATTGCCTTATTTTGCTATTACCAATGCTCAGCACGAGCAGTGGGCCATTTCGGCACCCTCGGCCATGCGAGGCTTTCTTCACTATCTCAGGCTTCTTAGCACACAGATGCATACATCCGCAACGGTTATCAACACAGATCCACACCGCACAACACCCCCCAGCCAGCAACCTCTTCCCCCCGCACAGACAGGTGGCGAGCCGGGCTCCTCGTCAACCAGTCGAAGCCATCCAGCATGTTTACTCTTCGGCAACCCATCCACGCATGCTTGCAAAAGCCCGTCATCTACCTAGCCAGCACCCGATAACAGAAGCGCTGCTCTGCAGTCGCCTCCTAGTGGCCCGCCCCCCCGGGCACCTATCCGCCGACCCGTCAACTACCCCCACAAGACTATCTAGGCCTGCGTGGTTTCATTGAGCGGCGGCGCTGTCTGGTCCCGGATTCGACTGATACCCAGCCCATAGCACCAGCTCCTCACCACAGGAGGAAAAACAGTACTGGGTAGGGACAGTCAAGTATCCCCAACGCATTAACACCCATGTGAATCTAAATCCAGATTTACGATCTTGCTGCGGGCTCCGACCCAGATGGTTCCTGGCGGGGTTCCGACCGAGACCCCGAGGTGGTTCCGGACATGGCTTGAGTGTCACACTCCCGGTGAACATATGGCAGGGCGGCGGGCAACATCGTCAAAAGGATAAAATCCCGAGCAGAGGATCAAAAGAGCAAAGGACAGCTCAAACGCAAGGTAAGTAGAGATTGTGGCAAAGTCCGGAGCTCCCCTAATCCTTTTCTCCTTCCGCCAGCAGGGACAGCCGCGGCAGCCATTTCCCTCCAGACGCGCGCGCATCGTGCGTTTTGTTGCTCTTGTAGTGCTGAACCATGAAGAGGCCATAAAGGAGCTCTCTCCTGCCTCAGTAATGCCTCCAGTCAGCCATCAGGCCTTCATCCAGGCTGTGTTCCTACATCCCTAACTAAGTGAAGCTCGCCATGAACCACCCACCAACCATCACCACCACGCCGCTACATCTACCCGAATCCGTCTTCATTCCCCGTAAGCCAGGGAGTACGTTACCCAGTCCCTCACCCACGAGCTAATCTACCAATCCAAAGGGCCATTGCTATCCGACAGCCAACCCCGGGGTCTGCCTCGACCTAGCCGTTGACCCGCTTGACCTATGCTTAAACAAACCCAAATCGCAAAAACCAGCTGCACGTAATGAGTACGCATAAACATGTTCCGCTTTGACAGCACTTCCCCAAGCACTTGCGATCCTCACAGGCACTTCTGCCCGCGGACCTGTATGAGTTTGTTCCTCTTATCTGCTGTCGCTGCACTCCCACACATCGCCCATACATGTACGTGGAATACCACCCGACACGTCCGATCTCCCGACCTGGCCCACCAGCGACCCCAGCACCGGCCCCAGCCCCAGGCTGAGGGCCCAAAAAACACATCCCCCTCCTAACAGCCCTCCTCCTCCGACACTGATGCACTCAGTCGGGGGTCGATCCTGACGAGGCAAACGGCACGCCACCCTCGCTCATCGCCGGCAGCATGTCGTACAGCTCGTCGTCATCGGCGGGGTCAGCGCTGTCCTCCGGCTCCTCGCCGTCGATGACGCCGCCGGCTCGGATGCGCTGACCGCTGAGTACGGCAGCCAGCTGAGCGCGCAATCTGTCCGATGCGCCGTGTGTTGCCAGCGCGGATAAGAAGGCCTCCGGACCGCCAGCTCGCTCCGCCACCTGGGATGGTGGTGGGTGTATTGTACGTGCGTGCGGAAAAACGGGGAGGCGAAGCAGGAGTTGGTAACGACGGGTGGAAAGGAAGACGGAAAGCCGGGGGCGCGGCGGTAGGGGGGAAGTGGAAGGGGGGCCGAAAGCGGTTGGATTACTGAGAAGAGGAAGCAGCTGCGGCGAGAGGAAAAAAGGGCAGTTGCGCGGCCATGAAGGTGGGGGCAGTAAGAGCAGAGAGATTCGGCGTCTTAACACACCGGTTCATGCATTGTGTCATTCGTTCCCCAAGGGCCCAAACGGACCATGAAAGACCGCAAACCTACAGAGCGGGAGGCGGGTTGTGTTTGTTGTGCAGAAGTGGAGAGGACGCTGCTGATTTCGCGTGAGGACCCCGCTACCGAGAAGACGTAACGAGGACGCGATCTGCACACGGCGTCCACTCAATACGCTTCACTGAATAATCAAGCTGTCATGATCATGCGCGCCTTCAACGCAATGAGACAGACAAGGTTACGTAATCTCTCTCCTTCGACTTCCAGCTCCGCTCTTCTCCCCCCCTCTTCTCAACCCCTGTACTCGCGCCCCCGCCAGCCACCGCACATCCACCCCAGCAACCACCACGCACTCTCACCTTGTTCATCAGGCTCCTCACGCACTCGTGCACATCCACCTTCCGCACCGGATCCGCCCGTGTAATGGCCAGCCGCCGCGCCAGCACCGTATCAGCTGCCAGGTCGGTGGTGAAGTCCAGGGAGTCCAGCTCTGTCTGGTCGGCGGAGAACTCCGAATCGTCAGCCAGTGCCTGAGGGCGGCATCAAGTCGGGTGGGTTACGGCGAGGTGAGGGGGAGTGGGGAGGATGAAGGGATAAGAAACTGGGAAGGATGGGCAGGGCTGGGCTGAGTATGACAACGGCACAAGTGAGAGCCACCTGTACTGCCACACGCACCTGAACTGCCAAGTTACACAACCTCAGCAGCTTTTGCGGCTCGTACAGCTGTTCACAGCACCCAGCCATCAGCAGCGAGGACAGGGACATGGTGGCCATCCGCCGCCGGAAGCGACCCAACATGGACATGGTCTTGACACCTGAGGGGGGTGTATAGGGTGCGGGAGGTAGGGATGGAGTGGGTGGGCGGGGGAATGGGGAAATAACGAACGGGGCCTGTAAACCTCCACCAAGGCCCCAAACAGCCAAGGTGGCGCTGAGAGGATGCATCGGTCCAGGACGTCAAGAAATTGCGTCGCTCATCCAAGCATATGTATATATGAGCATATGTATGTATGAGCATATATACAATATGAGCATATATAGGGTTTGGCACTACTGGTAAGGCGCGACCATTGCCTCCGGGAGATCTCGGGATCGATACCCATTAGGGTCAAAGTCCTTCCGATGGTGGAAGGCATTGCGCCCCTAGTTGATGGACGGTGGTGACCAGGGATAAAGTTAACCTGCGAGCCGACCAGGAACGCAGTTGGGCCGCTGTCGACCCGGCAGATTCCGTTGGATGCTAGTGGTGGGTGCGGAACCTGAGCGATCCACTGAGATGTTGACTAGGGTGACTGGATGAGGGTGCCCCGAAATACCGGGGAAGGCAGGGTTTCGCAGGGTGGCTGCCACGGGCGAAGATACACCCCCCTGTTTCTCACATCATACAAGGAAGTACATGTAGATGAGAATATACACGGACACAATGACGACTAATAGACCTCTAAACAGGCCAAGAAACCATTTGCGATTCAGGAGATACAAGCAGGTGATGGAAAGGAATATGGTGACACAATTTAGCTGGTCAAGCAGTTGTGACGGCTGTACTCAGCATCACACGTCATCTTGTCCTCACCCACAACCTCCTCAAGGAACCGCGCAGAGGCGATCGTGAGCCACCGGTCCAACAGCCGGTCAACAGCCCCGCCGCCGTCGCCGCCTGGGCCGCCCGCGTCCTGGCCGGCGGCACCGCCGTCGCCACCGCCGGCTCCGGCGGCAGAGGCGCCCAGGCCCGCCACCAGCTCGGGGAAGGTGGTGGGAGAGAGCAGCCACAGACGGCCAAGGACTTCCAGGAAGCCCTCGAAAATGTTGATGATTTTGACATTGAGGCCCGCGGAAGGGACGGCAGGGTGCGCCAGAAGTGCCGCCATGGCGCGAAGTGCCGGCGCCACCAATGCCACCACAGGACCGTGTTGTGCCGGCTGCGGCGCTGCCGCCAACGCCGGGAAATTCCCTGGAGGAAACAGCTGCAGCAGTACGTCGATCAGCGCCGCTGCCGCCATCGCCTCCGCGGGCGTCTCGGGGGAGAGCGGGATGGCGACGCCGGAGCCCGCACCGCCGCCTCCTGTGCTTGGAGCCCCGCCTGGCGGCGCACCTGCCGAAGGCGCTGTCGTGCCGGCAGGCGCCGTGGGCACGCCGACGGCCCCGAGTACGGCATTAGCAGTTGAGGTAATGGAAGCCTCCAGTGCACGGCCCATATCGGCAGTTAACGGTCGGAGACTGTCGGCCGCGTCGAGCAGCAAATACGCCTGCACGGAAAACCCAACACACAGACCCGCTCATGCATTAGCCTCTGGACTGCTTTCTGCTTTTAGGAAAACCGGGGCAGTGGCCATCACGGGGTCTGTGCCATGAGACCCCCCCACGGCAGTGAAATGATCTTTTCCAACAGCAAAGCCAGCAAAGCAAAAATGCGTTCACATACGCACACCAAAGCTGTCCCACGCCGCTTCATTTATTTTTGCATCTTCCCCGGTCCTCGGTTCCCTGCGCCCTCCTCTCTGCCCATACCTCCAGCAGCGGCAGCAGCGCCGCCGCGTCTCTCCCCCGCCGCAGTAGCGCCGCCGCGTTGGGCAGTAGCTCCCTCAGCTGGGGGGGTACAGCGGGCAGGGAGGCGATAGTGACGGACCACAAGCGGAAGGCCTCGTCCACCAACACCTCACTCTCCGGGGAGCCTGAGGGACGAGAGATGCAGCAGTAACAGCAGCAATAGCAGCAGCAGTTGCAGTTGCAGGAAGATGAAGAGGTGGGCGGTAGGAGGAAATCATATGATGCAAGACGTAAGAGAACCAGCTGCCCCTCACATCCAAAGCGCCCGGTCAGGAGCGCGCGCGACAGGGTGCGGAAGGGGAGTAGTAGAAGGAAGCCCCAAGACCGCCAACTCGGACTCTGACGCACTATATGTGAACCAGCGGTTGGGGAGGTCATAGGGAAAGGGAGGGGATGATTCACGAAGCCAAGTTGGGTGCGGGCGGGGGTTCTGTTGCGATAAGGACACAGCAACGCCAATATCCACGGGGTGCCGTGCTCACCCACACGGGTCGAGTACTTGAGCAGCGGGAACACCACTCCGCAGATGTTGGGGTCCTCAAGCGCCACCGTCCGCAGCTTGCCTACCAAGTGGGTCAGCACCGCAATCAGCGCACTGTGCAGACGTACAACCGCACCCGCCTCGCCGCCGCCGGCGCTGTCGCCGCGGCCCGCCGCCAACGCGCCAGGCTTACTGCGGGCCGACGCCGAAGGCGTCGTCGCCGTCGCCGTCTGTGACCCTGCAGCTTCGGCATTCACGCCGCCGGCGCCGTTGCGCTTACGCGCTGAGCCGCTGGCCTTGTCCAGGAGGGACGACGAGGCGGCGGCGGAGGCGGCGGCAGCGGAGAGGACCTCCGCTCGGGACCAGACTTGAGGCAGACCAGCGGCGATGATACCCAGATGTGGCCGGATGCGCTCCCCAAGCGCCTAATTAGGCAGGCAGGAAAGCCGCGGAGGCCGTGAAGGCCCTTAGTACAGGGACATGAGCACCATTGTAAGAATAGTGTAACGGAGCGACGGGGGGCTCGGGATAACAGGAACGAGATGGGGTGGGCGGTTAAAAGGCCAGTCCCCTGAGCCAACCTAAAATAGGTGATGCGGATAGTGGGGAAAGACGAACCACGACTCGCGGATGGTGGGGAGTGCGATTGTGAATTGGGTTGCTGATGGCTCCGCAGCACGTATTTTACACATATATACATACACACCTACATGAATGTTTTTCTATGCTTTGGGTTGTTATTGGGCCTTGCCCTCACGTCGTTTGTCTTCCCCCTTACTTGGTCTGGTCTGGTGGCGCCTTTGTGTATATGAAGGTTCCGGGTTCGATTCCTGGTCAGACCCCCGACATTGTTCGGGAGGTCGAGGTTTACTAACGCTGCTGAGGTGTGGAGATGAGGTCTAGTTGATGGACTGAGTTTCGCATGCTGAGATGGTGGTGATGGCTGATCTGTCTCTACGAATGTCGGGTGAGGAGGGGTCTAGTTGACAGGACCCAAACCGCCGTCGGTCGTACGGTATAATCAACTTTCAATATATATCGTCCATGGCCTCCCGGCTTTGACGGACCCCCCCCGTGCGGCATTTGTAACTTGTAACTTACTTGCCCTCTTTCATCCGCGCGGCATGAGGGGTTTTACCTACAACACATCGATACACACATACGCGCGTGGGTGCTTCCTTGCCGCTGCTGTTATTGCTGCTCCGTTCCTCCAGCTCTCACCTCCACCAGCACCGACACCAGCTGCAGCACCCGCACCATGCTCTCCACCTCCCGCAGCCGGGACAGCAGTCCGAAGCAGTTGAGCAGCGCAGCAGCGGTCACCTCGGACGACAGGGAGGCGAGACGGCTCTCCACTCGGGCCGAGGCCTCGGCCATGGCGCCTTCCGGATGAGGCCCAGAAGGTGGAGCAGGCGCAGGAGGCGGGTAGTTGGGTGGAATGAGTGGCAGTAGAAGGGAGAGGGAAAGCTGGGGTTGGCAGTGCCGGAAAGGCCACGAAGCTGGTACGCAGCCGAAACAACATTAAGACGCCATACCATCTCTTGCCTTGCCGCGGACCCCGGTTCAAACGGACCGGATAGGCTCGACGACTCGCAACCAGCCCCACCACGCTTCACCACCTTCAGTCCCTTTACACTCCCAGTCGCCAACCGGCTTTCCAAACACCCAAACCCGCCGCCATAAAGCATCACACGCCACGCCCAGCCTGCCGCACTTGTCACACATGCACATGCATACCCCGAACCCCCTCCCTCCTCCCCGACCAGCCTCTCCCCCGCCTTCCCTGTCTTTCAACAACATCATCCCCCACTTCCCCCCCAGGCTCCCCCTCGATGTGCCACTCACTTGCGTTCTCCTGCAGGTCGGAGTCCCCCCCTTGGGCCCCCGCCGCGTTCTCCGCCAGCTGCATGGCGTCCACCCGCCCCACCAGGCTCCCCGCTGCCCCCCGGCCCGCTGCCGCCCGCTGAGCCGCCCGCAGCTGCTCCAGCGCCGCCTGATCGTCCAACACCAGACTCAACAAACCCAACAGAGATGTCACTGCAGACAAGGCCACCTGGGTTGGGGATCGGGGATGCGGGGGTGGGATAAGGAAAAGGGCAAGCGGCACTAACCACGCCCGCGGGTGAGGTGAAGGAGATCTCCCAGTGTCTTTCGTGATGTGTTTTATGGACATAACACATTTACACATGTATATACATGGAACACACAACCCCCCCCTCACAAGTACCCCTCATGTAGATAAGGGACACCCGGCTCGCTGAGTGAAGCCCTTGAATATATATGTTATAGATTAATATGTATTAACCTTGTATATTATTATATAACCCTCAGCACAGAACATATTGGACGCACGGCGGCTCCCCGGGCCCCTACACCCCTCACCCGCTGTGCCCGCTTCCCCACTCTTCGCGACCCTCACACAGCAACAGGCACGCATCAAGACACCCCCCGCCGCTGGGCCCTCACCCGCCAACCCCTACCACCCAGTAACACCGGTACTTTCCCCACTTCCCCACCACCCGCAGTCACCCACCACCACATCCTCCGCAGCCAGGTAGCATACACACAGCTGGTAGGCCCCCCCCAGCAGCACACCGGGGAGCTCCTGACCGCACACGCCCAGCAGCCACAGCGCACGAGCAGCGAGGACAGCCGCAAGCAGAGCCTGCTCGCCGCCACTGGCGCCACCGCCGATGGCCGTGGGCGGCGGCGGCGCCTGCGCACCTGGCGGCGGCGGCGGCGGTGCATTGGCCGTGAGCAGGGGTGCCAGCTCTGAGGTGTACCAAGCGGCGAAGTTGACGTGGGAAGAGACGTGGTTGAAGCCCTCACCGATGCAGCTGCGCGGGCCGGGGGAGGAGGGAAGGGCGTGGGAAGGCGACGAAAGGGATCAGAAAATCAAGGTACTAATGGAATGCGAATTGCCGGGAGGGCGGTAGGTAGGTAGGAAGGGAGGGAACGCACTAACCCCTATTGCCTCCTCGTATGCGTGTGTGTGTGGAGTGCAGCGGAGAGGGGCTCCCCTGATCAAACCAACGCAGTGGGAGACTCCCCCATACCTCTAAATCTAAAACCATACACACACCACCGCAAAAAATGAACACCACATCAGCTCAACAGACTCCGTTTCCTCCCGCCCACTACCACTCACCCATCCAAACCAACAAAGTCCTCTTGTACACCCTCCACAACGCACACGGCCACGCGGCCCCATGCCCTACTCCCCCAACCCCCAACCCTCAAGTAAACCCCCCGACCCCACTACCATCCCAACCTCCTCAACCCCATCCCCTGCAACCCCCGACCCACCGGTAGCACGCCTCCCTCATCAGCAGCGCCTCCGCACCAGGGGCCCTCTGCTGCAGTGCTGACGCCAGCCCCAGCAGCACCACCGCCACCCCCTCACCGCCGTGCTCCAACATACACAGCAACAGACCCACACCAATGGGCCGGGGCGTGTCGGCATCGGGACCGGACTCGACCTCCATGGTGCTGTAAGGATACGTATGCATACATACATACATGTATACGTACACACGCGCGCGTTGGAAGGGTGAGAGAGGGGAAAGTAGGGAAAGAAATGGATGTAGTGGAAGTCTGATGGAATCTGCTGTGCAGACGCGGCGGTCAAAAGAACGGGGAAGACCCAAACGAGGCTGCGGACTGTGACTCAAAAGGAGCAGCGAGAGAGGGAAAACACATGCAACCGTCACCGCATCCAAGCGGCTTATAAAGGTACTAGGACAAGCCACCAGCAGGGAGAGGTATCTTGTCCGAGGGTATCCTCCCTTGGTTCACGTAGAAACGGGAAACACACACACGCACATACCTCCCCCTCTCCCGGCCCTTCCCCCTCCTCCTCCCTCCTCACCGCGCATACGACTCCGGGTCCTCCCTCCACTCCTCCAGCTCCTCCCCGCTGAGCGCCACATACTTGGACACCAGCGCCTCCACCAGGGCGGTGCAGGTGGGGCCCGACAGCAGAGCGGACAGAGCGGCGTGTGCGCGGGCGGCGCGAGCACGGCTCTCCATCAGCCGGGACAGCTGCTCCGCGGGGAGGCCGGCTGGAAGGGAAGGGGGGAAGCGGGGGGGAAGAGAGAGGCCAGGGGTGGGGGGGAGTCATCGTGTGCTAAGCCATCACGCCTGTCCTAAGCCTGTAAAACCCCACCTTAAAGTGGAGAGTTCCCGGGGGGGGGTGCGGGCTGGTGAGATGGTAACAGGTAACGGGTAACAAGGGAAGAAACGGACGGGACCGGGGACGGTGGTAGCTGTCGTAAGGGGCGAGTAGTGTGTGTGGGGTGGGGGGAGAAGGGGGTGGGGGTAAACATATGCAAGGAAACCAAAGATGGGGAGCCGTGCGGAAGGCGTCCAAAGTCTGAAACCGCCTCAGAGTGCTCACACTGCTGGGGGTGGGGGCCAGGAGGGGGGGAGGCCGACGAGGAAAGCGGGATGTTCCCCGAATGGGACTGTACGGCAGTTAGGGCAACTGGAGGGGGGTTGGGGGTAGGGGTGGTGTGCATACATACACCGCAGCAGGAAGGACGGGGAGAGATATCGGTAGGGATGTGCGCGGGGCGCTGAGGGATTGGAACGACTGGACACCCCCACCCCACCCCACCCCACCTCCCCCGGCCACCCACCTACCTGGCACCGGCGCCTCCACCCACTCCTGCCGGTAGAAGGGCGTCAGCAGGGCCCGGGAGATGAAGCGCACCAGCAGCACCCGTCGCTTGGGTCGCATGGCGCGGACAGTGGCGGCGTCCAGACCGATGAGCGCAGACTGGAACCGGGCGAGCAGGTGGGAATGGTGGAGGGGGGGGCCGGTGCGCGGGTGGTCATGGGGGTGGGTGGCTGTACGGCGGGGAGGGAGATGAAGGAGACGGTGAATGGAGGGAGGGTGGAAAGAGCAAGGGTACAGCGGAGGCGGCGGCGCTGCCTGGCATCGGTACGCAGAGAGGAATGCAAGGGGCAAGGCCTGCCGGCAGCGGTAGGGAAGGAAAAGTGCTACCGCATCAAAAGCGACAAAAGGGATCGGCGGGGTGCTCGCCCCGTCGTGTGGCAGAGGAAGAGGGAGGCGGGGAGACATGGGTAATGATACGCGGCCGCCGCAGCGGCATCAGCATTATTTAAGTCCCTCGTTTAGTCGCCGTTCTGCCCCCAACCCAGCCTTAAATGGAAGCAGCTCGGCCCTACCTGTACGAACAAGTCCAGGAAGTACGGCACGTACTGCGCGAACGGCAGCGCTGCCGTTTCCAGGTACGCGATCGCCAGTGCCGCCAACCGTTCGTACAGCTTGCCGCCCTGTTCCAGCCACTGCTCCCTTTGAGCCGGCGGGATAGCTGCAGCAGCACCGGCAGCAGCAGCAGTAGCCATAGCGGATCAGCAGCAGCGCCCGGGAGAAGGCCGCTAAGTGACATTCGCACCGCAACAGAAAGAGTGCTACAACAAGAAACTAATTTAGGCCCCAGCGTGATGTCACCGCCTAAACCGACCGACCACTTGGCCCCCCCCCTGATGTACATCCTACTCAACCCGGGGTTGAACTCCACAACGCCCCACCCCATCTCCCACCCCATCGCGACATACTCCACAGTCGCTGGAGTCTGTGTGCAGTTGGGCAGTGCGCGGTGGTAAGGGCCCAACCACCCAGACCACCACAACACTGGATCTATGAAAGAATATAAACCAATACCTACTTTGTGGCGGGCCCCGCTGTACGGTGGTACAGCCTACGTGTATTGCCTGCAGTACATCCTCCGTCCCCGGGGCCAGGTCGTCCTGCAGGGTGGGGGTCAGGTAGAGCAGCGCCTGCAGACAGGCCGCTGCCGCTGCGGCGAAGGGCCCCGCGGCGTCCCAATTGAGGGAGCCTGCAGGCCGGAGAGGGAAGGAGGGGGGGAAAATCCTACGATGATAGTGCACAAGTCGAGAAGGGAAAAAACTTCGGGCGCCCAAAGCACCAACCTGAATAAGTATGTAAGTATGTACGTACGTATGTATGTTTTGACCCACCAGGACCACCCGGGCCACATGCACCCTGCTCACGCGCCCACCTTCAAACCCCCTACCCGCCACATACCTTCCATGAACTTGGCTGCGGTCTGCGTGAGCAGCGAGTGCAGCGGTGCAAAGCAGTCCGCCAGCCGGGCCTTGAACAGAGCCCGCTCGGCGTTGATCCGTGCGGACAGAGCAGACAGATCTGACAGATAGACACGTCAACGGTATGTTTGTGTGTGGGGGGGAGGCAGTGCGAAGAGTGAGTGTTGATGGGAGAGAAAAAGGGCCTGATAGGATAGGATAAGATAGGCGGCACGCTGTGCTCGAAGAGTGGCCGAGAGGGGAATGAAGTTGGGACTTCACGCAAATGAAGCTTGCGGCACGTGCGATGACTGGGCGCTGCACCACGGGTACAGCTTCATCACGAGGTATGTTTTCAATTAGGTGAATGACCGAACACGACCAGCGTTGACATACGCCCTGCTTCAGCGGCATTCAAGGGTGACCCTTCCCTCCCTCCCCCACCAGAACTTTTAATATTCAAAAATATCTCTCTCTTCAGCACACCCGGTCCGTCCCCCGCCCCCCCTCCCCCGGCCCCCACACACCCGGTATCGCCAGTGGTGTACTTGCCGCCCCGGGAGCCGGGGCCTCGATGACGAAGCGCTTGGAGCTGAGTCCCTGCAGGACCCTCTTGAGCGCCTTGAGCACCCGGAACTTGATGGCGGGGGCGAGCGGGGCCTCCCAACCGGCGGCGCACAGCAGCATCTGAGGACAGGCAGGGAGCCGAAGGATAGCATGTGCAGAGTCAGGGAGAGGAGGCAGGTGGGGTATCACATGCTAGGAATACAGAACCAGTTCCGGACGTCCAAAGCCACAAAATGCTGGAGTCCAAGGCGAAAGGAGCGAGGGAGGTAGAACGGAAGATGCGGGGGAGGGAGGAGACAAATCAGCACACAGCAGGATGGTACACCGTTCACGAAATGCCCGGGAAAAGAGCGAGATAGAGATGCATAGAGAGATTGATGAGAGGAGTGATGAGCTATACACGCGAGGAAACGGATACTACAGTAGAGAAGAATCAGGAAAGAGGAGAGAGCGGATGATTACGTATCCGTATTTGGGAGGCCAGGCACATCGCGCTGAGGTGCTTCGCCCTGAAGCGCACGAGGGAGAATGAAAATGACCTCCCGCGTACCCGCATCAATACCAATACAACGTCCATGGGCCCCCCGGCTTTTACGGACACACCCGCACTTGTGTGCGGAACTTGTAACTTGTAACGTAAAGAAAGAAACACGAGTAGAGAGTGCCAAGCGCGGTGCAGGCAAAGCGGGCGGAACAGACGGTTCAGACCAGGTAGGCCCCTCGGCCCAGCCTCCCCCTGCGGGGGCCACAGGAGCAAAAGACAGAAGCAATGCCGCCCCTGGCGCCCAGCTGCCTGCCTCCATCACGCGGCTGGGCGGGGCAAGACGTCCACTTCAGGAGACGGAAAACAACGCCGCCTCCTCTGAATCCACACACGCCGACATTCCACCCACACAATTTACCCAGGAGGTGATATTTTCCACACACCCAACCGGAACAGTTACCTGCAGCAGGTTCTCCGCTCGCCCCGGAAAATCAAACCGGGCGATGTTGGTGATCAGCAGGGACAGCTGAAGAGCCACGCGTCCGCTTGGATCTGACGGGAGCGCGTGGGTTCCATTCCACAAGGGGGAAAGTGAAAGAGCAATACAGGCAGGGGGGAATTACATGCAATGCAAATTTGGACGATCCAACCGCCCGGTGGGGGACGGAACGCGGAGGGAAGGCAGCAACAGGGGAGAGCTGCACGAAGAGGTCCTGCACAGCCCAATCGTCATAGAATTGAAGCTGCAGTACTTGCCGATGGACAAAAATCCCGCGAGGCAAGTAACCAAACGGCACGTAGACAGGGCAGCAAAGATGCTTTGCCAGCCGCCCAATTGGGCTCCTGATGCTGCAGAAGTGTCGATGCAGCCGTGGCAAAGGCGTACCAGTAGCCCTCGTCAATTCTCCAAGCACCCAATCCCCCAATCTGCTTGCGTTGCCGTTGCAAAGTTCCAAACCCTCCTTGTCAAGCTGCGGATAGCTCCCGCCGTACCACCGCGAAAACCCGGCTTTCCCTCAGTTCCCGTCCTCCCGAACGTTGTTCTTCTTCCTTGACCGGCATGTAATCCCCTCCCCCCCCCGGCACCACCCACCCACACAGAACCTGCGCGTCGCACTGGCGCCCCGGTTTGCCTCGCCCTTGTACCGTATCCCGACAGCCAGTCTTCATCCTGTCAGGGATCAGCAACGGCCCCGTCTCCTTCTTTCCCCTCACCCTGCCCCCTTCCGCTTGGTCCCGTGCCCCAGCCGGTGCAGGGCCAGCAGCGACCAAACCTGCACAGCCGGACTTACTCCCTCTCTCCCTTCCGCCCCCCCGCGAAAATTCCGTCCTTCCCCCATGTCCTTCCCTTCACTTTCCTCCTCCTGTCCCACCCGCACCCCGCGGCCGAGGGAGCCCCCCTACCCCCCAACCTGTCAGCAGCAGTTGCATGGCTCCGTCCCGCACCATGGCCTTCTCCGTGTCGGGAACCCGCGACCACTCGCGGGTGCCCAGGGTTTTACGCCAGGAGCTGCCCACCGCGTTCTTGGCCACCACCACCGCCAGCAGCCGGATAGGCTGCGAGGACGGGACGGAGGGAGGAATCATATGATGTAAGAAGCAGGAGGCCAACTACCGAGAGATAGCGAAATAGCAGGACCTTAAAGAAATACAGCGCGCGACCGAGCACAAGGTACAGCGGCGGCGGTGAAAAATCGGCGGTGGGCGGACCAAACAGCAGCTATGCTAAGGAAGGGACGACGATAGGGGCAATCTGCAAGGAATACTTACTGCAAATGGCCGAGAGAGACTGGCAGAGATGGGGGAAGTTCAGCTTACCCCCCCAAGTCGATCTTCTGCCCGGGACGGGAAACTGTCCTCCATGCCCCAAGCTCCCGAGATAACCTCTTTTCAACGGCATAAATGCCGTGAATTCTGCGGCCCTCCCCATCACTACAGATGCCCTGGATGCCCAAAGCTACTGCCGCGCCACGCTCCCTCGCCGCCTTCCCCCATGCAGCCGACAAAACAGCAACAACAACAACAGCAACCGGCCGAATGCTTGTCCGCTGCTGTGAATCCCTTCCACCTAAGCCACGCCCTTAGCATGTGGTCGTCGCCACCGCGCCGTCCACTCCAAATCTCCGCAAGGCCCCACTAGGGTTCGGTTCAAAAGCACTACCCTTCGAAAGCGTTGAACAATCCTGAATCCCACCAAAACCTTTACACTCTTCGCAACCCCAGCCCAGGTCCTGGCTGCATTCAGGTGGCCAGGACACACAGCTTACACGGTGGCTCCCATACCCTCCAAAGTCCCCCAGGGTTCGCCTGGCTTAAGCTTAGGACCTGTGAGCTATTCCACAGGTCGGCTTTTGGACAGCCCAGCGCAGCGCCACAGCTGTGCGGCATGTAATGACACAAGGCTGGCTGTAATGACGGCCAGACCTACCGGACTGCGTGGCCGGGGTCCAGCGCTTTTACGGCCAGATGAGCTCCTCCCAGCCCGCGGCCGGCCAGGTCATACAGAACGGGGGACAGCGAGACACTTCCTACTCTGAACCTGGCCGCTCATTTCGCCGCGCATTCTGCCGGATCCCCTAAAGAGATAACGGCTGCCCCACATGAGGTTCGTCGCCCGCGCCGGCTTGGCCCAGTCCACGTGCCACCCGTATTCTGTTAGTTGTTACTTGGGTCTGTTAACCAGGACGCAATTCGCACCACGCACCTCCGGGACCGCGTCGTGCTGCTCCACAATACGCATGAGGCCCGATAGAAAGCCTGGCGCAGCGTCCGCCTCCCAGCCGTGCAAGAGCGCTTCAGCGGAAGTCCGGGTGGCGCGGTCGTTGGAGAGTGCTGCCTGAATGGTGGCAAGGACTTGCTCTACGGAGGAAGGCTCCGGAACCGTCGGCTGGGCGGCGCCAGAACTGCCCACGCCGGGCAGCGCGCCGCTGCTCCCCAGTCCCAGCAGCATGGCTAGGCTGGCTCCGCTACGCGGCAGACGGTGATACCCACGGCCGCGAAATATGCGTGCTTCCAATCGCTGAGCCTACGGCGTGCGATTCGAAGCACTCGAACGCCGTGCGCCTTTGCTGTAAAATGAGGCACCAAGCGATGCGGACCAGCGACGCGGTTCCTTTGAGAGGAATAGGAAAAGATTGCTCTAGGTTGCGCGGCTTCCCGCGATTCCGGCAAGGATGCAAAAGCTCCTGTGAGTCTTACAGGTGACAGCTCTGCAATGAATAACTGTGCCCAGAGGCTAAAATAACAGGACGGTAGCTTGCGTCGGTGTGACCTTGGCAGTAAGCCAGCTTTCGCAAAAGACGCCGCCTCTACCCTCGTGAGGCGTTAAGAGATCAGCTTCATGTGATAACTTTGTACACAAAACTGTTGTGCCCTACGGTCGAATTTAAAGCTTCAGGTACATCAAACACAGGTCTAACCTAATTCTTGACAGTAGATCGTTCGCCAGCGCACTTGTGACAGCGCAACTCGCGGCGCGCTGTAATGCCGTGCACTATTGCCGAAAATGCCCACAAGTTAAGACCGCATGCCCGATTATGAAAAGAGCTCCGTGCAGGGACAAAATGGAGCCGAAATCCATCTACAGCTGATCATTTGGCATATACCAAATCCTTAATTGTGATAATAATTTTGAATTTGTTCACGATCAGGCTTCGCCGGAATGCTGTACGCTCCTCCTGGGATAACCCCGAAGGTTCGGTTGGGCGCTGGCGACTTTATCACGACCTCATTAATTAATTTTTACATCAATGGTGAGATCATACAATAGGAACATTCACGTGCCCATAAGCCGTGATGGTGGCAATTCCTGCTTTCACAGGGGACCCGTGGGCCCAGACAACCTATGCTGCTACGAGGCAGGCCAACCCAGGAAACCCCGATGTTGACCTCCTCATTGAGGAAACACAACATTGACCAAGCGCGGTGTCGCCCTTGCCTTAGCACCTGTACTGCAAGCCACTGAACCAAGCCCTTCTGAAACCTAACCCCCGCGAACACAAGAATGACATTTACAGCCTTTGTGTGCACGGATATGCTGCAGTAGTCGAATTTATGTAGCCAATCACATTCCTTATATACGTGCATAACTAATTGCTGAGCTGCACCTGGGCTGCTGCCGCAGGAAGGTAGCAGCTGTAGTTGGACGAGCAGAGGGTGGTCAAAAAAACCTCGCGCGGCGACCTGGAGAAAGTAGTGAGGAAATGCTCTTGTTGGGCAGTCGGCGCGCACGGTGTGCACTGACGTCAATGTTGGACAACCTGCGCTCATAACTCGATTTCATACACAAGCCTTCGGTCTGGTCTGGGTTGACACTACTGCAATTAGCGGTTTAAGGTCCTGGATTCGATTCCCGGGGAGACCCCCAATTTAGTCAGGAGCGCGAGTTAATGGCTAGCTGCTGAGATGTGGAGTTGAGGTCACAGTTGATGGACCAGATTCGCACGCTGGATTGGTGGCGATTGCCGAACCCTCAGTCTCTTCGGATGTTCGGGTGAATGGATGAGGAGGGGTCCCTGAAGGCTGGATCCGCCGCCTTGGACTTACAGTTCGTATGGCGAAGACAGTGTGGTAGTGGTGGATGGTGCTGTAAGGTGATAAATCGTAGAACTGACAATGTGATAAAGCGGCCCAGAAGCCTCCCACTCTGTAACATTACATTACATTACAAGCCTTCGGACGGAGTTTAACACGAGCGCATTACAGCGGAAAAACTTAGATAGCCAGTGTAAGCTGCCCTTGCTCAGATATTAGTCCCTTCCAAATGGAGTGCCCCGATACCCATGAAACCGTCGGAAATTATGTTTCACTGTAACATAACCAACACTTCCAAGTGAGAGGCAACTTGTCCTGGGTCGTGTTGCTGGACAAGCCGTAAAAGCGATCGGCATTGTACCGGCAACAACGACTCATTCGGCAATGTACCGGCAACAACGACAAATTCAACGGCATGCAGCCAGGTGCAACCCTGCGGCGATTGAACCCTTACGATGTCATGCTCATCAGCGTATGAAGTTCCTACCTACCCACACGCCCTTACGTGAAGGCGAAAGAAATTAAGATTACTCCTGCTCCGCTTTCGCACTGTCAGCGGCGACGCCAAGTCAGAACAGGTTAAGAAACACACATTGTCCACCACAATTAGCCCACCACGTTTACGTCATGTCCGAAATCGCCGTCGACTCCCAGCGGCACATGGACAAAACTCGACGGCCCGATGGGCTTGCGTGGAAATGGTGCGCTTCCAAAACCGCGCGCCATGCCGCCCACGCGTTCCAGACAGCGCAGGATCACCACAACCGAAATGCGGTGGGAAACAGCAGTTGCCATCGTTCCGTGGTGCATTTGTCTTTGCCATTTCAGCTTGCTTAACAGTCGCAAAGGAGGGGGCGTCTAGCAGGTAGAAATGGCAACAAGGAATGAGGCGGCATGGAGGAGCTTACGCCAAGGCCATCTCCCGACCTTCGAAATCACAGGCCCAAATCTTGCCATTCCCACACTGCACGTCCGTCTCTGCCGTCCGCAGTAATTAAACAGAATAATAGGAATCAAGGTTGAATTTGCGTACTGGTGCCCTACCCAACCTCTATCAGCAACCCAACGCATAAGGAAGCGTGCATCACAATATGCATGCCAGATGCAAACCCAACAATACTTGCACCCAATCCCGAAACCGCAGCATTGAAAAATTAGCTACCGCCTCGCACGTGTAACAGAGTGCGATAAATTGTATACATTTCCGCGTGCCAGTAAGTCTAAGTTTTCAACGCAATGCAGAATCCGTCGTAACTTCAGAATTTCAATGCAACGCGCGCCAGTCATTAGTAACCTAGTAGGGTGCAGGGCGTTCATAAGCTCCTGTCCGGCTGATTGGGTAATTCCGGTCTGGGCCACCCCGCCCGCTGCTCTCATAACCGCCTGGCGGATAGCTGCTGCCGCCGCGCTCTCCTCCACTACGGCCTGCGGGCGCCGTGGAAGGTGGCGTACGACCAGATGCGCCGTAACCTCCGCCAGCTCCTGTGCCGCCCGACTTGTAGTTGCCACCGCCGGGCTCATATCCGTACCCACGGTCGTAACTTCTGTCGTGGCCTTTATCGTATCCACTGCCACCACCAGGCCCACCACCACGTTCGTAACCACCACCGCTACCCTCGTACCTCCGATCGTTAATTACATCCCGCCCACCGCTGGGCCCTCGAGTGCCTGCATAAGGCGCGTCGCGAGGTGCGAACGCAAATTCACGGTCGCGACCACCGTAGGGCTCCTTTGACGGCGGGACATACCCTGGCTCCCGGCGGCCCCCATCATAGCCACCAGCATCGTATCGCCCGCCCCTGCCGCCGCCATCCACATCGTACCCTCCTGTCGAGACAAGAGGCGAACAATATGCAGACGTGATACACCAACAAGCTAAGCAACGTACAAAAGGGCCCCGAAGGCGAGCTCAGCAATCCAGCACGTCCTTTCTAAGGGTTATAGGGAGGCATTTGCAGCCTTCATATGCCATGAGGCACACTGGAAATCCAAGTCGTCCTTTCAACCACGACCAACAAACAAGATGCTTGCGGTAAGAGTATGGCACGCACCTGGCCGACCGCCGCCGCCACCGCCGCCCGGATACTCGGCCCTGCCGCCGCCGTACTTGTCAGGGTACCGGTCATCATAACTACCAGCGCTACGCGGAGGAGGCTCGCGCGAGCTGTAGCCGCCTGTTGGTGGATAGTTGCCGCCACTACGCGAGCTGTAGCCACCGCTGGGCCCATACCCTGGGCCATCTCGACCGGCGTAGCTGGGCGGATCGCGCGAAACGTAACCTGGGTCGCGAGGGTTGTAGCTCGCACCGGGTCCATCG
This sequence comes from Volvox carteri f. nagariensis, assembly GCF_000143455.1. NCBI lineage: Eukaryota > Viridiplantae > Chlorophyta > Chlorophyceae > Chlamydomonadales > Volvocaceae > Volvox > Volvox carteri. The sequence continues at coordinate 1,182,963 of NW_003307549.1, read as the reverse complement.
CGGCTGTAGCCACCAGGGTCACGACCTCCTTCACGCGGTGCAAATCCGCCCCCGTCGTAGCGGCCACTGGCAGGCCCATCGTAGCCACCTAGCAACAGACATCATGCAAGTATTTCCCGAACACCGTGAACAGGGCTGCTGGTATGCACGCGCCTGCCTTGCACAACATCCGAAAGATTGCGAGGTTATTTATCTGAACAAAGGGCAGTAACGTGCTGACGACATGCCCTCAACCAGAATGTAAAAGACTTAAATCCATAAATAGGATAACTCACCTACGCGAGGCCCGGGGCTCCGAGCGCCGCCATACTTGTCCGGGTAACGATCATCGTACCCGGCGCTGCTACCACCTCGACCGCCCTCGTATGATCCAGGGTGATACCGGTCGTCGTGCCAACTGCCACGGCCGCGTTCCCCGCGGCCGTAACCGGGGTCATCATACCCACTCCCAGGACGCTCGGAGCGGTGATGAGAGATTCCACCGCCGTAGCTAGGATCGCCACGATCCTCTTCCTATTCGACGAACAGCATTTTTGGCAAAATCTTAGCACAGCAACCATATTGATAGCTAGGCGCTCTCAGATAAAGGACAGAAACGAGATATAGACAGCATTTAACGCACCGGGACGCCTTAGGAGGAGTACAACCCCAGCAAGTTCACATTCCGCTGGCCTCTGCACTCACCAGCGGCACACAGCGTAGCTCGCCTCCTTCCAGACGCATGCCATCCAGTCGCTCGATAGCCTTGCGCCGCTCCTCTGAGGATGTCCACTCGCCCACGCTGCACACCACGGCATAAAATCAAGCACGCATACGGCACAGGGGAAAAGGTTCGCACAACCGTTCCAAGAAAACATGCGTACTCACCATACCGATGCGGCTGTCTATGAGTTGCAAAATTGTTGGTTGATGTGTGTGCTAAGGCCCATTGCAGCTTTCGAAGCATGCAAGTAGCTCCTCCCGTCGCTTCCCGATACGGTTATGTAAAATCACGGAAGTCGGCTGCTCTGAGCTGCTTCCCACCCAACATATTACCAGGTGCGCCTACCTAGTACAATCTGCCTGACGACCAGAGCACCAAGACAACATTAATTACGGAGTCACGTAAAGAAATGGGACGGGCGGCACGTGGCGCAAGTCCCATCCAATGGTAAATATTTGTTTAGAACCACACTTGAACCACCATTAAGAATGCTGTCACAGCTTCGCGGCGGCCCTGCTATCATAGAAACTGCTACCACCAATGCCTCCACCCAAGGAGGGATAAATAGAAGTCTCAAGGAGTACACCACCGGACCGTGCTGGCCGACGCCGTTATTCCAACTCAAATGAAAAACATCTGGGCCCAGGCCCGGAGACACGTGCGTGCGCAAGGACTTGAAGCCCACGAATCCACAAACCAGAGGCGGCGAAAGCTGGGGCCGAAGTAAGCCTTGGCCGTCCCGGCTGCGCTAAGGCCAGTGCAAAGCAAAGGCTGGGCAGGCGATGGAGATAGACCCAAGAGTACAAACCCACATTCCAACAGGCGAACCTGACATAGGTGTGTGTGCGGTTAGTCAATGTGCCCAAGATCAGCCCGCTGTGTCGCTGCTTTTGCACCAAAAAAAGCCAGCTGGACTCAAGAAAGAGGTCCCCATGAACATAGCGGATGGAACCTCTGCAAAAGCCCCGTGACAGTACCCGTATCCAGGGCGCTCCACATTCGCATAGGTGGGTTGTGCGGCAGTAGTATTGCGCAAGAAGTCCTTCAGCTCTCTGCACGCATGGCGGTTGGGTTGTGCATGAAAGTTATGTAAGGGTTGGACAGGATCAAGTAGAGGGAAGCTCCTTAGCGAGGAGCAAGGCAATTGATCACAGTTGCGTAACCCATCTCGGGGTTTGGCGCCTACTATGCTTGCACCGTGTTCAAGTAATGCACGCGTGGGTGATGCGGGGAGGCCAAAAGCCCCAGAAAAATAACCTTGTGGAAGACGCACCTCCAGGTGTAATGCGTTGGCAGTCCCGATATTGTGACGCGGAAACCCTTGCTCTTCGGGCCGGGTGGTTTGTCAAAATGTGGCCTATCGTTGCTATATGGACGCGGCGGAATGTAACGGCCATGGCCAGGATCCCGGTCACGGGGTGGCCCACGGTCAGCCTTTTCGTCTGGGTTCAACGCTTTATTGACTTTGACCTCCTTGCCCCTGACCGTGACGCCGTTCATCTGCAGATAAGCAAATGCAACCTTCTTATCCAAACTGGCAGGGCAATGCGACAGAAAACTGAAACAATAAGTTGTCCTCACCCGCTTGATAGCATATTCATATGCATCGTCGTCCGCAAACGTGACGAACGCATAGCCCTTTGAGCGCTGGGTCTCATGGTCCATCACCAGCTGCACGTTGAGCACCTTTCCCGCACGCGAAAATACTTCCGCAATGTCCTCCTTGGTTGCAGAGAATTCCAAGCCACCAACATAAATCTTGTTGTGATAACCAGTGTCGCCACGCGGATAATCTCTGGAAGAATAATCCCGTGGTGGAAAGTCCTTAGCATAGTCCTTTGTTGGTAGGTACTCTTTTAAAGGAGGATCTCTATCTCTGTCACGATCCCTATCACGGTCGCGGTCGCGGTCACGGTCACGGTCGTCCCTGCCGTCACCTTTGGAAACAGAATTTGGCTCCCGTTCACGGTGTTCTGCTCTGTCCGACATTATAACAAGTTATGCTTGCAAAATACTCAAACGTAAGGTGTCGACTGCCTAAGTAGTGTGGACAGGAAGGGATATAGTGCCACAGCCCTGTTCTTGCGTCCGATCGTACGCAGTTGTACTGCCGGATAACCACAATACCCAAGACCCGCGGCCACAGGAAAGATGAGAAACGATAAGAATACGAAACCAAATAATGTAGCGCCCTGCAATAAATTTCCGGCAACATGAATTAAGAAGCGCGGGTAAACGGCAGCAAGTTGCAACGCCGGACAGACAGTTAGCGGAACTTCTTTTTTTATCACACTTCGGAGTTGAGAGTACCAGCACCTCAACGTGTGAGAGAAAAGTTGGCATAAATGTCGAAAAGGGGGGGGACGGAACAGGCGCTTGCCATAGCTAAGGGCAAGAAAATCCGCGCTGCAGAGGTGTGAATGGCATGAATTGACGTTCGGCTGATAATGCTGTCCGCATCCCTATCAACTTCAAGGATTGGTTGTCATGAATGACCCGAGGGCCAATAGGAGAGGTTTTTACTTTGTCCGCTGCAAACCTCCGCAGGACGTGCTGAAGAAGGTCAAAGCCTTGGCGGCAGAACTTAAAGGCAACAACGAAATTGAAAAGTAAGCCGCCATCGCGTTCGTCAAACCCTAGCGCTGCGCGCACACCAAGCACGCGGCGCAAAAACAAACTCATACCCCTAATGACTCCATTTTCCCCTTCCTCGTATCCCCGCGACGCGGCCTCGTTTCTGTACTTGCTTACCTATCTTCGACTACCCTGATTCCAACCCCCATTTTCCGGCGGCTTTCCCCAAACTCCCCGCCGGCGAAACGGCAGGACCCTGGGCGAATTGAAACTGCCGTACAACTGCCGCGAGGTTGGTTAATACAAAATTACGCGGGCAGGGAATGAGATTCGGTGAGGAAGCGGATCCGGAAGGAACCCGGACGGGGCAGGGACGCGTGCTGCGCTCTTGATGAACCCTTACACTAGCGCATGCAAGTGGCAGATAGAAAGCCTCCATAGTGGCAGATAGAAAGCCTTCGTTCGTTCTGTTTGATCTACGGCGCCAGCTTATCACATACCTACTCACGGAGTACTCCTGCGTCCGAATGCACACAGTGTAACACACGTATCCTTCAATTGCATGCACACGTGCACGTACACACCTCGGCTCAGGACCACACTGTCCGTCGTTCGCATACTGCGCTTCAAAAAGCCCACGCAAAGTATCGCCGGGTTATTGCCGTTCCTAACGTTAATCGACGCCGCTTCTTAGGCGGTTGGGATGGCAAGTGCTGTCGGATGCGATGTGAAAGATGCCGAAGCTCTCATTGCTGGTTTGGGGCCGTGTTGCCAACTGGCATGGCCATGGGTTGTTTTCCCTGACATTGCAGGTGGTGGACAAGGACACGGACGAGGTACTGGCGGAGATCGAGACGGCCATCTACGCAGTGGCTGCCAGTATCATGGATGGGGAGGGCTTTAGCTTTGATATACCCTCCCGAGCCAAGGGGAACCAGGTGGGGTAGCGGGGCTGTGATCCGCGCTGGTTGCCGTAGAGACGGCCTGATCTGGTGTCAGGGGAAAATTGGGCCCCAGGGCCAGTGCTGCTGGGGATGGCCTGGTTGATGTTGTCTGTCCAATCTTGTTGGGTTTAACGCCGCCCAGGGAGGTGAGCGGGGGAGATGCGTATGTGTGGGCAGGCTCCGGCGTCACCGCATTTCACCGCGCATCACGTTCCGAGGCCGTGTGGAGATGTCCCACCTGCAGATGTACGTCCCCGAGCTGGACCGAATCGTGCTACGGGATACGGTGTCCAAGAGGCCTTTCGCAAACACCGCCACTTGCAGGTGCGGCCGCGCAGGGACGGGGACGGCAGTTGAAGAGGGGAACGTAAAGCCTGTCTTGTGCCTTCCTGCTGAACTGTTCATGCTGCGGGGGGGGTCTCTTTCCGATACGGGTTCCCGGCCCTGAGCCCACTGCCCATCTAACCCTTCACGTCCCGCGCGACATCTGCAAAGGGGTAATATAACCTGTTACTCGTCGCCATGTTCAATTCGTCGCCATGTTCCTTGCACATCGCGGGGAGACCCATCTCCTCCCGTTCCTCGCCACCGCTTTGTACTCCGGCAGTTGGTGCTGCGCGGCGTCGGCATGAAGGCCTTTCGGCCTTCGCATGGATTTCTTTTCCCTCCGCTGTTCAGTGGTTCGCCTTACTCCCCTCTCCTGCTTGCTCGTCTTCATTGCCCGCATAGATTGCCTCTCACGACCCGTCCGAATATCGCCACCACCAACCTCCCTCCACCACCCGCGCCCCCACAACCCCCCCACAACCACACACGCGGCACCCGCAGGAAGGCCGCCATCACCGCCCGCATCCTCAGCCTGGTCCACGAGCTGGTGGGCAAGAGGATTCACGTCACCAAGCGTGACCTTTTCTACACGGACGTAAAGCTGTTCGAGGTGCGGAACCTGACCTGACTCCGACTCCTGACTAACGTTTCCCTCCCCATTTCGCCTGCGCGTCCTCCTTCTCGTCGCTCCTTGGCGCCTCGAGCAGGTGATTGTTCCTTGGAGACGATCTATATGTGTTGTAGCCCCGGATGCACAGAAGCGTGCAGATACGGCCCTCCTTGGTGGCTGTGTCCGTGACCCCATACCCCCACTTTTCCACCCGACCACCCGCTGCCGCCACTACCACCCCCGCAGGACCAGTCCCAGTCGGATGCGGTCCTGGATGACCTGGCGTGTATGCTGGGTTGCACCCGCTCTAGTCTGAACGGTGCGTATGGGGGGAGGAGGTTTGGGTGGAGGAAGAGAGGTGGGTGCAAGGAGGGGCATGGCTACGTGCACAGATGTGGACCGTTGTTGGTCGGTTGGGTAGTGCATCCGGGTCGTACGATGAATGGAATCTGCTTTTTCAGAGGTACCGTGAACATTCATCCATGCATCATTCATGACTTGATTTGTTCGTCATCGTCGTCATCGTCGTTGTTGTTGTTATCGTTGTTGTTCCCTGTTGTTCCCTGTTGCAGTGGTGGCTTCCGAGAAGGGGGTGGTGGTGGGTCGACTGAGTTTCCGGGAGGACGGAGACTTCATCGACTGTCAGAGAATGGGAGTGGGGGGGAAAGCCATTCCGCCAAATATTGACAAGGTAGGAGGGCCCTGATCGCTCGGGGTTCAGGCGGGTTGTATGGGGTTTTGTTTGGTATTGGCTTACGACGTTGGGATGTAGGAAGCGGTGAGGATACACACGAGCAATCTTATTGAGGGAAGTAGCCAAGCACGTGGGCTGTGTATGCTGTGCTTGTATATTGAGGAGTGTGTGCCGTCTTTGGAGGAACGCGTGGCGTTGTGTAGATTATGTGAGTGGGGGAGGGGGGTCCACAGGTTGCTGGGCTGGTGTGGGTGGGCGTCAGTTTCCGTACCCCACCTGTCGCTTCCCTTTCCTTTCCCATCCGTCGAATCGGTTGTCTTTCCTTTCTAGAAGCTTCAACACCGGCCCTCTTTTTCCCTTTCCAGCCGCACCACACACGAGCGGCACACGGACGCACGCGCACATGCGTACACCCCCTTGACGGAGTCCGGGGCGCGAGGCCACACGAATGTGCAGTAATGCACTGCCAGCTGGCCAGCTGGTTCCCACCACGAGTCTGGAGCCCACTGTAACCACCACACGCACACACACACACATGCACACACACACGCACATGCACACGCACACAGACGTAAACAGTCATGGTTCCCCCGTTGCACTTCACATGTGATTGTTGCATTGAACAGAGACATACATACACACGCATAACACGACATAACACGCTCCACACGTACATGCACACCTGCACACTTGCGCACAGGTCTCGGACATTTCCTCGGATGCCGCCTTCATCTTGCTGGTGGAGAAGGATGCCGCCTTCATGCGGCTGGCTGAGGACCGCTTCTACAACACCTACCCGTGCATCATCCTCACCGCCAAGGGGCAACCGGATGTGGCTACAAGGTGTGCGAGGTGTTGTCCACTAATGTGAACATATGAGCGTGTGGCTGGGGGGAAAGGTTGCCCGCTGGTAAGGGGGGGCCCCGGTGGAGATGGAGGCAGATAGGCCTAGGGGTTTCACCGGAGTTGGTGAAGCTAATGGCAGGAAGGGGAGAAGGCGGTGAGCTGGGTGAGGTGGAGGGAGGAGGGGGCTTCACCACCTATGCGGACCCAGATCGCCAACTGCTGTGGCAGGCTTCTTACTCTTTCCCATCCACTTTTCTCACCTCTGCTCTCTTCCCACACCCCGTTGTTGGCCACAGATGTGGGGGCCTTGAAAGCAAGTCATGTCCTTTCGCTTATCCGTTCGTCTGTATGTCCGTTCTGTTCGTCCGGTCTATTGTCCCACCCACCGTATAGACATTCGTCACGTCACCGTACACGTCACCATCACCGTGCCGTACATGCAGCAATTCGTTGCACCCGACCCGAATTGTTTCTGTTGGGACACCGCAGGTTGTTTTTGAAGCGCCTGAAGAGCACCCTCAAGATCCCCGTACTGGCACTCGTCGATTCGGATCCGTACGGCCTCAAGATCTTGTCCGTATACATGAAGGTACGACGTGAAGGTGGTGCTGTTGCAGTCTTGCTGCCGGCCTAACTGCGACTGCTGTTGCAGCTCTGCTCCATCCCGGTGTCTAGTGCTACTACTGTACGCCCGTTATCGCTGCTCTACTGGTGTTATGTAATAACCAGTTGCCGCCGCAGTAGCAGCAGCAGCAGTAACAGCTGCTACAGGTGACCTGCAGCTCCCAAGTCCCCAGCACAGGCCGGGTTCTCCCTCATGGCAGCCCGCAATCTGCCGCAAGAGCCCCGAAAGCCACTCCGCCACCGCGGCACACACTGCGGCACGTGTGAACCCTGCACGACTACCCCGTACACGCGGTAACAGATACACGCATTACAATGCACGCAAGCTGTTCTGTTCCTCCAAAGACGCACGCGTGCTCACTTCCACCCCATTCTCGGAGTTTTCCTTTGCCGCCACTCCCTTCCCGGGCCCCCACGGCACACACGCCATGTCCTGTTGCACCATGCCGCTGTCTGGTTATCCCCAAATCTTCTTCTTCTTAGAAACCTGACTTTTGCGCTTCCTACCCTGACCCGTCGTACAGGGTAGCATGAACATGTCGTACGACTCGTCCAACCTGACCACACCAGATATCAAGTGGTTGGGTGTGCGCCCCTCGGACCTGGACCGCTTCAACATTCCGCAGCAGTGCCGACTGCCCATGACGGAGGAGGATATCAAGACGGGACGGAGGCTGGTGGGTTCGCGTGGCTGAGTGGTGTGCACGAACAGAGTCATGTGTCAAGGTTTTTTTACCCGGTCTAGCACTCGCTGTTAACCCGGAAACAAGATCAGGAATAAGAAGGTTAAGGGAAAAGCGTTTGGGGGTAGTGCAGTAGGGCTGGGACTGGAAGAGGGAGAGGGAGAAGAAGCGGCGGGAGGGTGCGTGGGCGCAGGAAGGGAGGGGCGAGGAGAGGAGGAAGGAGGTTTAGGGTTTTGGGGAAACGCAGAGGAGCTCCGAAACTGCACATTGATTTCGCTGTGATGATGACGGAGCTTTGAACATTCCACCACCACACAGCCGCGGTCATTTTTTCCCCCGTGCCTGCATGTTCGCCTGCCTGCTTCTTTGCTTTCCGGCCCCTTCTCATCTCCCACGTCTCGCGAAAACATCCGTCTCCGTGCATCCCACATAACTCGACCCCGTCCACCGCTTTCACCCCTTAAAAAATATATCTGCTGCGCTGTGCGATATCGTATGTTGCATCGTACGCTGCCCGCTGTACTTCAGTTGGAAGAAGACTTCATCCGTGCCAACCCTGAATGGGTGAAGGAGCTGGAGCTGATGTTGGCCACCAAGGTGAAGGCTGAGATCCAGGCCTTGTCGTCTTTCGGTTTCCAGTACCTCACGCAAGTCTACCTGCCGCTGAAGCTGCAGGAGGGCGACTGGGTTTGAGACCTTCAAACGTATAGCATTGTTGTGAAAGCCAATTCCCCGAGAACTGCCTCGCACAGACAGACTGCTTTAGCAGGGCGACAATTAGCTTGAGACATCGTATCGTGGTGCAGATCGAGATCCTGGATCTCGTATCCTGGATCCCGTGGGTTACCTGTAGGGAAGGGAGTCTCGGATGTAGCCCATGATCCTGAATCTGTGCCCTGAATCCTGGGATCTAGGTTACTGAGAGGCCTTAGGTCGGTTAAGGCCTCTATTTTTATCTTGTACATGAACGAATGGTGTTGTTGCTATTCATTGAAAGAGTATAACGGGCCAAGAAGGAGCAGCCATGTCAACAGGTTGACTAACTAGTCCTGCAAACGATAAGTTGTGCACCGTCATGAATAATTAAAAATCCAGGGAGGTGTAAAAACACTGGCGACCCTGGCCCCCCGCTCACCTTCCTAACCTATCCCTCGTTGCACTCTGTAACGGCCCCCGCTGTGCATACAGCTTCCTGGCGCCCTCTCCGTACACATCCCGTACACATCCCGTACACATCCCTCGCAATATAGGCACACACTGGGAGGGTGTAGTGAGGCGCATGGCCATTATCGAACATCGACACAACAGTTCGTACGCACATCGCAGGTCAGCACAATCACCGTTACCGTTACTGCCGCCATCTCATCAAATCCTCCCCCCAAATCCTCCCCTCACATCCGTCTATCACCACCATTATTGTCGAAATCAAGACCCAAACCTCGTTTTTGGATGTGCCAAAAATGAACCGGGAAAAAACTGGAGACATGAAACGAAACACCTAAACCCAAAACCTAGCTCTGGCTCGTTCCTCTCCCGCCATCTGCCCGTCATCTCCTCAGCCCGTCCTGCCCCGGTCCGTGTCGTCCGCGGCGTGTACATAAAGATGGCAGCAGCGCAATCGACGGCAACAGCACCAGCACGCGAACAAGTCAGCAGTCCTGCCTGGGAAAGAAGAAAAGCGCTGCAGTGGCCCCAATAAAAACATAGCGCCTCTCGGCAAAATGCGCACCAAGATTGATATTTCCCCCAACCCCAGATTAACCTCGCGCAAACCCGCGCAGCAAGGCGACCTGTAAGGCCTTCCCGCAGTCTAACCCCCAACCTCCCCACTGCGCCACAAGCCCACAACCACTTTTCCCTACATCCGGATTCCCGCGAACTCGGTGATGCTGCCGCTGCTGCTAACCTTCTCCTGCAGTGCCTTTGAACTGGGTCCACCTGTCCACCAGTCAGTCTGTCTGTCCGTCTGTCCGACAGGCGGGGTGACCGTGATGCAAAGAACCTACACAGAGTGCGCCCTCTCATCGCCTGCCCACCTCCCCCGTGGACATACATACGTACACATATAGACACGTAGCTGTGCATGAGGGCATGAACCCGTCCATCGCAGAGTTATAGTGGACTGGTTGTGTACGTGTGCACGTGAATATATGTATGTCCAAGTCCTCAACCCGGGTGATTGTTATCACACTGAGCACGGACGACACATAGTCACAAATCATGAAAGTACGAACTCGATTAGAGGAAGCCAGCCCATGATATGAGCAGATCTTGATTGAGGCATTTTGAACACGGCACATTTTTCTATTATACTTGATTATGGTTCTTGGTGTTGACATTGATGCCCTTTTACTTCAAGGAAAACACAAGTTCTCCGTTCTTGAGTTGCAGCTGCCATCGACGTACCATCCATATCCGGTTTACTCTCAAGCGAGCCACGACCACTCGACGGATACACCCCTAACGTCACACCAAAACACCGCAGACTCCGCAGTTCAAGGCACACGCAGCCGTACCCATCCATACCCCGCATGCTACGTCATCCGTCGCACGTATATACACACATATACATATTCACACACGTCCACCCCGCCTTGCAATCCATTCCGCTAACCGGCCCCTGATGAAGAAAACGAAACCATCCTAAAATTCCCCCCCTCAAGCTGTGCTCTTTTTTACACATGAGACTGCCTAACCTAACCACATTGACTGGCCCACTCCATCACAGCCCACACTAGGATGCGGGCCATCCATCCCGCACACCGCACCCTGCCTGTGAGAGTGGCCCCCCGGCTCGGCTGCAGCTGCAGCTGGGTAACCCAGCCACCGCATACACTCTAAGGACCACAACACAAGCAGTACTGGCAGCGCTGCAGCGGCAAAAAACTTCCCGGCAGTAGCCATACCTCGGGACTACAGCTTCAGCCCCAGCAACCATAGACAGCCGGCGCTGTTGGCGGCCAGCAGGTGCGGGCTGTTGCGGCGCCATTGGAGAGCAGTGACGAAGTGGTTGGGTTGTTGCTGTTGTTGGTAGTTGGGGCCCTGATGGGGGCTGTGGGGGTGTGGTTGATGGGGGGGTCCGGCGCCGCCACGTTCCGATTCATGCACCCTACAGCGCGTTGGGGTCGGGTTGAGATTGGGGCTGTTGGATGGAGCGGCGGAGAGCAGTAGGGAGGGAGGGGAGAGCGCGCGAGCGGTTTAGGGGGGCGCAGCTCGCAGTTAGGGTGGTTGAGGGGGACCAGAATAGGGAAAGAAGTGGTGGCGGACAGAACGGGTGCGGTGTACGTGCGGGCGGGGTTTGGGTATGCGTGGACGGGCAAGGGAGGGAGGGCAGGTAGAGAGGGGTCCCGAAAGAGGAATGTCGCATGTGCTTGTCGCGGGAGGAAGGCAGCTGGACCGCCGCCTTACCTCAGCGCTGCCGGCCAGCCTGGGAGTCAATGAGCCCCCCTTCTAGGGACCCCTCTCTCCCGCCATACCCCTCCTCCCCCCCAACTCCTCCTCCGCCCCACCTGCCCGCGAAACTGAACCTCAAGGCCGGCTGCGGCAGCGAGCGATGATACACGAACACCTCGTGGCGCTCACTCCCGCACGCCACGTAGTCCCCGTCGGTAGCCAGACCCACGAAATTGCGTTCGTTCACATGGCCACAAAATGTGCGAACCAGCTCCGCACAAACAGGGAAGGGCGTGGAGGTGGCCGAGCCTACGCCGGGAAAACCCGATGCAGCTGCTGTGGCGGCTGTCATAGCGGCAGAGGCGGTTGGATCGTTGAAATGGGCTGTGTGTTGGTAGTGATGGTGCTGGTGGTGCTGGTGGGGTGTTGCAGCTGCGACAGGGGCCGCGGAGGTGGGGGCCCCTGGTACTGGCTGAGCCGATGGAGCTGGAGGTGGTGGGGGCGATAGGGACCACAGTTTGAGGGTATTGTCTGTCGAAGCGGTGACGAGCTCATGGCGGTTGGAGAGCCAACGGACGTACGACACAGCACGACGATGACCCTGCGTTGGCGGTGCGTGCCGCAGGGGAGGAGAGATGGGCCGCGCAGAGGTGGATGGTGGTCGCGAGGTGCTGTCGGTGGAAAAGGGGAACAAGTCCAGCAAGTCTAAAGGGAAGGAAAGGAAGCGCTGCAAGCACGCGCACCAGCGCTGACCGTGTGTATCTACAATTGCACCGCCGCTGCGTTACCGGACTAAAGCTCAATGGTGCTGGGGTTTACACGAGAGGCGGTCAATTCCGATTTTTGGCATCAGGCAAGTGGTTCCCTCCTAGCACGTAGGTTTGTCTATCTGTCTGTCTGTCTGTCTGTTTGTCAACTCCGTCAGCCAGCAGGCCTTCTCCGCACTCCCTTCTACCTACCTACCTACCTACCTGCCTGCCTGCCTGCCTACCTGCCTGCCTACCTACCTAGCTAGCTGCCCCCGAAACCAAACCCAACCCCCTTCACCCCTACGGCCCACCAGCAGGGTGTGCAGGGGCGCAGCCGGCTGCCTCAAGTCGTACACAGCCGCGCAGTGCAGCGCCGAGCCCACCGCCAGCAGGTGCGGGTGGTGCGGGTGGAACTCCACACAGCACACATTGCCGCGGAGCTCCAGGGCCAGGCAGCTGGAGGCCTGCTGGGTGCTCCATAGCTGGGGGTTGGGGTGGGAGGGGGAAGGTGCGGTTAGGGAGGGAGGTGCCGAGACCGGTCAGGCCGACAGATCGTCCAGGTGTATGAGGTGGGTGGGTAGTGAGCGGGTAGGACAGGCACACGCAGACCCGTATGGTGGTGGTGGTGGTTTGGGAATAAGAGTGAAGAGAAAATAACGGGGAGGTGTTTCGAGGCTTGGGGGAAGGGGGAGGGAAATGTGGAAATGTACGGAAGGGAGGCTGCTGTACATTCAGGCACATGCCGAGACGTCAGCAGGAGCACCTGGCCATACTCCCTCCCATCCTCTTGCTTTTGGTCCGTGTATGTATGTCGCCAATGCCACACACACATACATACGCACATATGCATACTACTTTATGCAGGCGGCTGGCAGAGGTTAAGGCCTGACTTCTGCTCCCGGCCGACCCGGGTTCAAATCCTCCTGACGGCTCCTCGGGTGTTTGAGGAGTGTTGAAATGGGAGGTGGCCCCCCATCATATGGACGATGTAGGACGTTATGAAATCAACTTGCGAGCTAACCAGGAACTAAGTTGATGCGCCGTTGATCCGCTAGATTTGGTTATATGCTGGTGGTGAGTTGCCGAACCCAACGAATACATTCTGAAGTCGGATGGGGTGACGGATTAGGGTGCCCCTCTAGCAGGGGAGAGCAGGGACTGCCCCGGGAAAGGGGGCCGCTGGCGAAGTTAACCACCCTGTAACAACATACATACTACCGGATGAACGCACGTGTTCCCGCGGCCAAAACATACACGCACTCCCCCGCCCACCACTTCCCCCCACCCACCCACCTTTACCAGCCCATCATCGCTGCCGCTGGCAAAGTAGTGGTGGCGAGAGGGGTGAGGACAGAAGTCCACCCCCCACACTCGCCGCTCGTGCGCCTCATAGTCCTGGATCTGAAACCCACGCAGTGGCGGCGATTGTGGCGATTGTGGGTACATTGCAGTGGTGTGTCATTGTACGGCGGATACAGTTGATCATCCGGGGGAAAGGGAAAGGGGGAAAAGACGAACCACAAACGAGTGAAGCTGCTGCTAGGGCAAGAGTGTACCAGACGTAGAACTGACCGAAAGGGGGGCAGGGGGGAGCTAACGAAATAGGAAACGAATGGGGGAAAAAGGGATGGGCGCGGATGGAGACCGTGAGCTTGGAGAGGCCTCATGGTAATCAAAACAATTTCAAGTAGTTGCAGAGTCCTGACAGAGCTCAAGAGAAATGCCAATTGTCCTGACATCGGGGGGGGGGGAGTGTAACAGGGGGCGTGGGTGGTTGGAAGGGGGACCTAGGGGAAGCGGGTTTAAGGGGGAAGCTGGAGCCGTACAAGTTGTACTATGACCGGTGGGAAAGGGGAGAGGGGATAGTTAGCCCGAGGGAGGGGCGGAGAGGACGATCCACGCACACACACACACCCCTGCACACAAATGCACCCTCTCCCACCGAACCCACCATTACGCGACCTGTACGCCACCAGCCCTTCCACAACCCCATCTCCACTCGCCTCACCTGCATACCCGCCTCCGTGTCCCACAGAGCCACACCACCCTACCGTACAATACGACATGGGGAAGAGAAAAAAGAAAAGGTTACGAGGAAAAGGGAACGCCGCCGATGCCGGGATGCCGGGATACACGGTGCTGGTGGCTGAGGGGTTGTGACCCCGGGGTGGGTGCAGGGAGGCGGGTGGCACATCAGGGGGTGTGAGGCGCATCATGGCTGGTGAGTGGACTCAGGAATGCATCCGCTTAGAAGCGCCGCCGTAGGGGGCCGACATAAACTTCTGTGTGCTTTCCTAATTTTGACACTCGACAGGTTTCCGACGTTACAGAAAAACAAAGGTAATGAAACGAGAATGACTTTCAACCCTTGGCTCAGGTAAAGAACTTCCCCAATGCCCCCCCCCTGTGTGTGTGTGTATGTCCCCCCCAGTTCCCCTCACCAGGTAGTCGGCCGCCAGCAGGTGCTGTCTCACCCCCCGGGAGTAGCTCAGGCAGCTGAGCTTGGACCGCGCGGTGAGTTCGGTGACGGGACGAGGAGGGGGCTGGTGGGGGTGGTGGGGGTGGTGGCGGGACGATAGCAGGGTCTGAGGGGGGAGGGGAGGGGAGGGGCGGCATATCCCCAGGGCGGGTTGCGGGTGCGTGGGTGGAGGAGGGGACGGGAGGCGGGGGAGCAAGGAGGGGGTTGGGCCGGGGGTCTTAGGGCCCAACGGGAGCACCCAGCGGGGTAAGGGACAGGGGGCTGGCGGGGGAGGGGGAAGAGGGCGGCGGCAGATACACGGCATGGAGATTGGGCGGGGGATACGACTGGCGGTACGACTGTACTGCTCGACATGCGCTCTTGGCGTCATGTGAACGGCGCACTTCACCCGCGCATGCTGACAACCCCTAAGTACCTGATAATCGTACACTAGGATTCGCGGTACGACGCCCGCCGTCGCGAACAGATCTTCAGACATATCAAACTCGATACTGGATAGAATCTGCAGGCCGCCGCCGCCGCCGCCGCCAGCATTGCCGGACGGAATCGCCCCCGCCGCTGCCGAGCCAAGTCCGTGACGTGGAATCTCCGCCAACAGCTCAAGGCGGCTGTACTGCGTCGCCGCCGCCAGTACGGCACTAAAATCCTCCAGGTCCGGGTCGCCGCCGCCGCCGTCGCCGTGCCCGTGAGCTCCGTCGCCCTCGCAGTTGCACTGGCCGCGGGGACCCGCGGGAACCCGGTGGGGGTGGGCACCGCCACACGCACCGGCGGCGCCGCCAGCGGCGGAGGTTGTAATAAGGCCCGCCGCCGCCGGCGCCGCCGCCACCGCCACCGCTGTAGCCCCGCCGCCGATATGCCCTCCTGCCCCTGCCTGGCTCCCCGAGAGCGGGTTCTGGAGGTGCGTTGGAAAGGTTAACAAACCTGGCCAGCCCGGACGCGGGGGAGCTGTAGTAGCAGCTGTAGCAGCAGCAGCTCCTGTGGTTGCTGCTGCTGTTGCTACTGCCAAAGACAGGCTGTTTGGTACCCGTTCTGTCCCGGGTATTGGGTGCAGTTTGGGGTGAAGGGCGCTGCCGGTCCCGCTGACACGTCGGGTGGTGGGGGTCCTGTTGGAGAGAGCGGTTGTGGGACCAAATATGTTTGGGGGTGAGGGGGGGGGGAAACGGTGGTGGTGGGGAGATGACTGAGACCCTGCAGAGCTTTGACGTTTCCTCTTTTCGACTATCTTTTCCGCCAATGCCCACACTGAAATGGCGCTCTTCTCCCATCATCATCCCTCCCACCTATTTGGATATTCCCCCCACACCATCCCCGCGATACCGACCGCCTATTTCCTCCACTACCCAGCTCCACTCCCCTCAGGGCCTCTTCCGCTGCATCCCAGCTATTTGTCTTGGATTGTACCACTACATTGCACCCGCCCCTCCCCCTCCCCTTATTCCCCCTCACCTCCCCGGTGCCCTCATCTTCAGGTAGCACCGCTCCAACAAGTCGAACTGCGACAACATGCGCCGCCGCTTGGCCGCATGGACAGCCGCCAGGTCCTCGCCCTGCTCACCATCGGCCCCCTCCGCTTCCGGCCCCTCCATTGCTGCTGCCGCCAGCCGACCCGGCGGCGGCTGTTGCTGCTGCCCCGCCGCCACTGCCGTACAAGCCGCCGCCGAATCCCGGCCCGAGTGCCTCAACGCTCCGACGGCCTCAACACCGGCACGGCTCAGCACGAAGGCAGGGGTGGCGGCGGCGGCGGTGGTCTCCCCAACGGCGCCCGTCACGACCCGTGGGGCACAACTGCCGCCACCGAGCGCCGCAGCTGGACCCAATGGCAGCGACCGATCACCGCCGTACGGAACGGATGGCGCTGACGGCTCCATGAGGCGACCGCCGCCGCGCCCTCCCGTCAGGGATCCCAATAACCCCGGGCACTGTCGGTGTGCCGGTGGCGGCGGCGGCGGCGGTGGAGGCCGCCGGTCGTGACGTCGTCGCCGCTCTCTGACATCCACTTCATCTTCCTCGCTCGACTCCCCTCTCCTCCCACCGCCATCCTCACCAGCCGCTCGGTGCCGGATGTCGCGGACGAACCTGCCGCCGGTTCCACCACCACCACCACCACCACCACCACTGCCGTCATCACCGTCGCCAGCACTGGCTCCGAACCTCAGCGGTCCGGCCGCGGGGGGCCCTGTTGTTCCCTCTGCAGCTACTGCCGACTGCTGCTGCTGCCGCGGCAGCATATGCCTGGGCCCAGGAGCGGCAGACAACGTCCGGGGGGGAGATGCAGCCGCACTGACCGTGCTGACATCTTCACACCCGCCACCGCTGCTGGCAACGGCATCGCAAGAAGCCGACGCCACCGCCACCTCCGTCTCTGCCGCCATGGCGGCCTCCGCTGCACCCGCCGCCGCCGCTGCTGCTGCCTGCCCTGAAAACAGTAACATGAAATTGTCCGCGCTGCCGCAGCGGGGCATGGCCCGCCGGTCATCTGCTGCCACCGCCATGCCGTACAGCCCGCTGCCGCTGGCGCCGCGGCCACTGATATGGTGCCGCTGGGCTGCCTGGTCAGGCGCCGTTACGGGGCCTCCCCAAGCAACCGCTGCTTCCGCAACCGCCGGCGCCTCCGCCACGGCTTCCCCACCGCCGCCTGTGGCTGAAGGCGCAGATGCGGCCGACACCGCCGTCACCGCCATCGCCGCCGCACTTTCGGAGTCTTCACCGCCCACTGCTGGCTGCGGCGGCTGCTGCCAGGTCCCTTCCGCACCACCGTCACCGTCACCGTCGTCGACGCTGATGCTGCAGCTGGCAGTGCCCGCCGTGGAGGCGCCGGCGGCGCCTCCGCCAGTTGCTGCCGCCAGCGCGTGTTGCACCGCTGCCGCGAACGCCTCTGCCTGCTGTCCGGGCTCGTGCAGACTGCTGGTGTCCAGAGTGACACTGCTGATCCGACCCGCGGGTGTGAGGGTGTGAAGACACCAACTGGCGCGACGAAGAGGAGCCCGGTGCACCTGCCGCGGCCGCGGCTCCTGCAGCTGAGGGCCCACATCTTCCGTCCCATGCTTGGCGCTATCCACCGCCACCGCCGGCAGCGGGGGTTCCTCAAGCCGCCGGTCGGTGTCCAGGTGTCCGGCGGCGGCGGTGCCGCCATCCCCCGTGTCCAGATGCGGGAGGGCGCGGTGGAGCCATGATGTCCAGGAGGTCCCGGTTTGGAGGGGTCGCTGGTGGGGATGGGATCGGCGGGAGGCCGCTGCAGCAGTAGCATCCCTCGCCAGTGCCTCAGCCTCATCCCGGGCAGCTGCTTCACCTGCATCACCACAGTCGCCATTGCCGCCGCCGCCCTCGCCAGCAGCAGCGTGTGCAGCGGCCGCGGCCACATCGGCGGCGGTGACGGGGGCCGCCGCCGCAGCCGGGGTCCCGGAGGCCGCCACCGCCAGGATGTCGTGATCCAAACAGTCCAACTGCTGCCGGAGCTCGGCCATCTGCCGGGCCTTATGCTCTCTGAAGGGACATGAGGCAGTACGGCACGATTAAGGGGTACAACTCCCCGTGGCTTCCCCACACTCTGCCATCCCCCGGGTAAAACCGCCCACGCGACTCCTCTCCAGAAACAGCGCCCCTACGAAACCTCCCCACGGAAAACCTCCCACCTGCCGCCAGCATCTGCTGCCACTCCCTGACCTGTACGTCTGCATGTCACTAAAACACACAGCCCAAGCCCCTCCAATGGACCCAGCTCCGAGACCACACCACTGTCATCGCCATCACCGCCAGTTGCCGCTACCACCGCTTCCCTGGCCCCCCCCCCGTAAACACACAAGCATACCGCCACCCCCACCGCTCTTTCCAATGTATCGCACCTGGCGTGCTGCAGGAAGCACAGCAGCAGGTGCAACGCATCCGAGGACTCCCGCCGCTCGAGCTCCTCACGAGCCTCGTACAGAGCCTCCAACACGGCATCGATGTCACGAAGACGAACACGTCGCCGACTGCTATCACCACCGCCTCCAACACCCCCAGCGCCGCTCTGCGGCAGCAGTGGAGCCGCCATCGCCACCACTGCTGCCGTTGCCTCGGGCTGCCCTCTGTCTGGATGCTGATTCTGTTGGTGGTGCTGGAGGTGGCCGGGGACTTCCCCCACCACCACAGCCTGTCCGGCGGCTAGATGGCGATGGTGATGGTGTTCGTGTCGTGCTCTCTGCCCCGGCGGGTTGTCGGGGGGAGCCAGGTTGTCGGCCAGTAATCGTTGCACCTGGTCCAGAAGGGAGACCCCACCACTGGGGGGGGCGGTGGCGGCCTTGCGGAGGATCTGCGGGTGGGGGTTGGGTGTGGGGGCATACACGTGGCGGGACGGGGACGGGACGGGTGTTTGTGGCGGGGAGCCGGGAGGTTAGGGGGGAGCAGGGGCGTCGCCAGGTCCGGGGGACTGCGGGTCAAGAAAACGCAAACTCAGAATTTGGGGCCGAGTGGGACTTGGCGGATGGGAAAGGCAGCGCAGGGAGATGAGGAGCGGCGTAAAGATTCGGGAAGTAGATGCCCTACCCGGGGGGGGGGAAAGACGCGGGTGTGAGGGGGATCAGAAGACTGAGGGTCTGGGGACTGTGGGGGACCCCCCGAGAGTGCGAGGAGGGGAAAATTGTTGGGCATGCTGGGTGTGGGTATATGCATGTGCATGCTTGCTTATGTATGTGGGGTTATGGGGGATGCTAAGGGTACGTGCGACCGATCTGGATTACAATGGGTGGGATGGCGGGTGGGGTACGGCATTGCACGAGGTGAAGGTAGCTGAGTCGTCAACCTGGCCACAGCTGCCGCAGACTGAGGGGCCACCTCGGGGCCCAGGTCCTTTCCTCCGAATGCTACCCCCCATCAGAATCTAAGCTGGCTGAGTTTTCTTCAAGCCTTTATTTCTGGTTGCGGGTTTACATGAAAGCGAGGGGTTGTCTTCCCCTTCCCTCACCCTTTCAGGGAGGGGACTGGAACTAGCAGCCCTTCCGTCTCTAACGTGACAACGGAAACATGTCCATTCACCCCATGTCTGGCCATGGGTAAAGGAGGATAAATTGGAAGCAGGCTTGCAAGGAATGCGGTAAATGAGGCGGAGGAGTACATGCCTTGTTGAGCAGGAAATTAGGGTAGATGTTGTCGGCAGTCAGGTAGGCGCCGCACGACGGACAGCTGTTCTTATGTTTAAGCTGAGTTGAGATGCATTGGTAGCAGAATGTGTGGCCGCAGGAGGTCACAAAAGGGTCGGCGATGGTCTCCACACATATCGGGCATTGCACGTCGTCAGGCGACAAGCCGAGCGGTAGAACCGCACCGTGGCCGCTTCCACGCCCGATATCGTCATCTGTAATACGCGTGGTAACGGACATGGACCTGTTTGCAGCGTCCGCAAGTCGCAACCCTACCCTAGGCCATCGGTGTTGCCCTTGACCGCGACAGATGCGCGAGTCATAATCCAGCGGACCGTAGCAGCATTTTATAATTCATACTACTACGTTAGGTGAATTTCATCATTCTTCGTTCCTTGTCTGGACTAATATCCACCGCAACATCGCCCGAACTGTGCAGTCCACACAAACTAGTCGTCAGCACAGAAACGGTGTTTTATAAAGCCAAACTTGTTATGTGCAAAATCATGTATGTTGCGAGAAACCACTTGTCGGTAGGACGCATTGGTTGACAGTGCCGTGTACGTTTTTTGGCGCCCGCAGCAGCTGGCTGCAGGACTTAACTGTTTCATACGCTTTTGGTATTGGACAAAAACATCTTACTGTTTAATAATTCACATTATAGCTTAGATTTTATCCATACGCTTGAAGCAAAAGCTCGACCCGCGGGCCAACCCAATTGCGCACGCGACACCCACCATGCCATTGTAGTAGCCCATCCCATTATCAAAGCGAACACGCCCACTAATAACCCGTATCTCCATGGTGCACAACCTCATTATACAAGCATGCCTCGTCCTTCTTGCTCTGGATTGTGATTATACAATGTGCCACCGAGCGTTCATTTCAAACCTAGGATTCGTGGTGGAGGGCATCATGAATTATTAATAGGGTAAGGTCTACACATACATACACCCATCTACCCACCAGCATACACGCACACGTACACACCAGGATGGATCATGTTATGAAAAAGCCAGACCAGATATTTCCCGCGCAAGAGCGATATGCTGCTCATGTCGAGTTTTGATCTCGAGACCTCCCGCTTACTAAACGGGTGCTCTTCCACTGTTGCCCGCTGTTTTAGGTTGCGTGCCCGGGCGCGCGGGTGCGTGCGCGTGCATGCACGTTGAATGCATCCGGGGGCGTCCGTTCGGGTGCGTTCGGGTGCGTTCGGGTGCGTTCGGGTGCGTTCGGGTGCGTTCCCTATCCCTCCCTGTCCTTCCCTATCCCTCCTTCAATTGCACTCATTGCATAAAAAAGCACAGATGCATACATTCGCTCGTGATCAAACTGGCAACCTCCCGATCTTTTCGGTGCTGTCTTAAGTTCGTACGGCATTCCTTCCGACCCGAACGAGGCACGGTCCCGTCGGTCCTGAGGGTGCCGTAGCTGTTGTTCGGGAGTTCGGGTGCGTTCGGGGCGTTCGGGTGTGTCCCTCCCTGTCCTTCCCTGTCCCTCCCTGTCCTTCCCTGTCCTTCCCTGTCCTTCCCTGTCCTTCGATTGCGTATTTGTTAAGTTATAAGTACAGAAATTCTGTCATGAAATCATGAAAGCGTTATAAAGGAAGGAATGTAGCGAATCGTTGTGTATAGTCGGTGAATTATTGTGTGTAAATGTAATTTTCGACGTCCTTGTGTGCAGTAGAGGGTAGGACACACTGTCGGGCAGAGCAATTCTTTTGACTGCCCCGGTCGCACAATTCCCGTGCTTCCCTAATTCGACACCCTGAACACGCTAATTCTGACTGTCCGAATGTCCCTGCCAGGCCAATTCGACACCCTGTCAGCCTAATTCTGACTGTCGGAATCTCCCGCCAGGCTAATTCGTATCCCTGTCAGGCTAATTCTGACTGTCGGAATGTCCCTGCCAGGCCAATTCATATCCCTGTCAGGCCAATTCAAGGGCCTGTCCCGGCAGTAGCAACAGTTTGTCAGGAATAAAATCCAGGCTAATTCTGCGACAGAGCTCTTCCCTAATTCCAGCCCGAATCCTACCCTCCTTGTGCAGTCCGAGGTTGTCCGAGGTTGTTCGTGCTTCGCATATATGCATGCGGTGGTGGTCGTGGCGCTGTGGTCTGTCTATGTTTGTACGTACGTGTACAATGTTAATTTGGTTTTGAAAGGTGAGGGTCGCGGTCGTGGTGGTGGTTGGTACATGTACATGCGTTTGGCCAAGGTGGGTAAGGTTTGGCCAAGGCGGATGAGGTTGGATCGCGGTCGGTAAACGCGCGATCGTAACAAGGTTGTAGGTATGTACGCGTGGTGAAGTGATAGGGTATAAATAGTTGGTATAGTTGGAATACGTATGAAAAATTTACGCTGAAATGTGGATTACTTGTAAAGTGTACTGTTCAGTCTACTAGGTCAGTGTTGAAAAGCATTATATTACTCGAGGACTATGTCAAAAAGGTGAGATGGTGTTGGAGATTGTGAAAGAAGCAAAGAAAGAGCATACAGGAAGGGTGCTTTTTCCTACGTTGTATGCAGGTCACACGAGTCCGTGAGCGGCTCATGGTCGGCTCATGGTCGGTGACGAAAAAGTTGGAGATAGCGTGCAGCAGTGCGGGAAGTTCTTCGGTGACGGTGACGGTCGTGGATGCGGCTGGTTGTAGTACCAGGTACGGGATATATATAGGAGTATAGATAGATAGAAATACTCTGTATGTGTAGATATCGTCCAGGTCGAGCGGGAAGGATGGATAGGGAAGGATTCGTTGTCTGCTTGTGGCAGGTTGTGATGTTGATGGGGTGTTACACTGTGGGCGGCTCGCCCGATAAAGGATGAGCACCGGTGGCCCTGACCGGGCCGAAACACAGCACAGGGAAGGGTGCGCGGCCTTATGTCCGTCTGTTCCTCCGTGCATGCCTCATTCCCTCACTCATGCCAACCGGGACGCTCTCCCAGCCCCTGGCTAGGCAACACAGCGGTGCAGAGGACTGCGAACTGAACTATGTGAGAGCCACACGAAAGACGCCACTTTGCCTGGCCTGCCTATTCATGCGCTCTCGTCCCTCTTGACCACCAATACAAGAACAAATAGTGAACACCACCAGGGGCAGGGGATCTACTCAGGGGGTTCCTCTACACACTCAAAAACCAGGGCCCCATGCAGCCAGCATGGCAAGAGATACATGGAGGAGAAGAGGCCTGAGACGACACACCACAAAAGCTGAGATACTGTTGCACAGAGATGACCATCTGTGTGACCATACACATCTGTGTGACCATACATATCTGTGTGACCTAACCACTGCGCCACACCCACACAGACATGCAGCTTCGCGCGTGCCAAGAATTTGGAGTACACCGTACACCGTACACGTACAAATCGTACAGGACGTGCGTACACACGCACCCCCGACGATTGGGCCAAATACGTATACACCACATCTACAGCCAACGCATGCCCGCCTCATTAGCTCTTTATTTTTCCCGGGCATGTGGCCAGGAAGTGTATATCTGTGTGACCATACATATCTGTGTGACCATACACATCTGTGTGACCATGCATATCTGTGTGACCATACATACCTGCTTGCTGATAGCGTGACGTGACGCGCAATCTGTGGTGGTGTAAGGGGACTTCAACAAGTATGAATGTAAATGCCTGGCTGATTATAATCACTCGCCTGGCTGATTCCTTGTGGCTTGTGGCTTTTGGGTGGTGGGTGCTATCCTTACGCAGCCTTGGCTTGAATGAAAGCACATGTACGAGAGGGATGCAGCACAATGATTCTGATGGCAACGTTTCGCTGGCTGCTGATGCAGCAGCCGCTAGCATGGCCACGACAACAATGAACTGGGGGCTGGTCCAGGCATGTGCAGCGGCGGCAGCACTGGTGGCAATAAAATTCACCCCTGTTAGGCCCGGATGTCGGCACCCACTTGCATCTCACTGGCCACTAGTCGGTCGCTTCACGTTGCACCTGGCAGCAGTCTTGGATATTGGCACGTCAATGCGGTTGTGATTGGCTGCTTGCTGCGTGCATGTATTTGGTTATGTACGTGTCCTGTTAGGCTCTGGTTTAGGTGGAGGCAACCGTTCCCCTGTCGGCTACATGTGCTACATATTTGTAGTGTTCGTCGCGCTGTGTCTCTCAGAAAATGCAGATCCTGCATGCACGAGTGCCATCCATGGTCACAGCCAACAACCAAAACCTCACCGATCTACTCAACCGATGCTAGTCGTTGAATAGCTGCTTTTTGCGGTGATAGCTAGTGTTTCTAGGGTTTTTAGGGTCCTTGAAACCCTAAACGCCTAGAAAAGGCTACAGATGGCTGACTGCAGCATTTCGTGCATTACGAGTACGTGTCCAACGGCAGGGACCAGCAACAGGCACAAGCAAGGGATGAATAATTCCATGCTGCCGCCTTCGTGTTGCTGCTGTGCTGTCCCGGCATGCATGTTCTGGCTAGCTACGACCAAATACCCCATGTACACATGCACCAACGTGTACACGTACACACACATACATACACGCACATGTACACACCAGGATGGATCATGTTATGAAAACGCCAGAGCGGATATGTCCCGCGCAAGAGCGATGTGCTGCTCATGTCGAGTTTTGATCTCCAGACCTCCCGCTTACTAAACGGGTGCTCTTCCACTGAGCTACACGAGCGGTTGTGGGTGGAGGGTGTCGAACCCTCTACCTTAGGATAGTCCAAGTCACAGCACGATAACAGCTATGAGACCTACGCGCTAACCACTGCGCCACACCCACACAGACATGCAGCTTCGCGCGTGGCAAGAATTTGCCGTACACCGTACACGTACAAATCGTACAGGACGTGCGTACACACGCACCCCCGACGATTGGGCCAAATACGTATACACCACATCTACAGCCAACGCATGCCCGCCTCATTAGCTCTTTATTTTTCCCGGGCATGTGGCCAGGAAGTGTATATCTGTGTGACCATACATATCTGTGTGACCATACACATCTGTGTGACCATGCATATCTGTGTGACCATACATACCTGCTTGCCAATAGCGTGACGTGACGCACAATCTGTGGTGGTGTAAGGGGACTTCAACAAGTATGAATGTAAATGCCTGGCTGATTATAATCACTCGCCTGGCTGATTCCTTGTGGCTTTTGGGTGGTGGGTGCTATCCTTACGCAGCCTTGGCTTGAATGAAAGCACATGTACGAGAGGGATGCAGCACAATGATTCTGATGGCAACGTTTCACTGGCTGCTGATGCAGCAGCCGCTAGCATGGCCACGACAACAATGAACTGGGGGCTGGTTGTTGTAGACTTCAGACGACACAACCACATAATGGGGGCATCGAAAGATACCGATTGAGACAAGTGTCATGAATAAGTAGTCATCAGTGACTCCACTTGGGCCTCGCGCCGATAAGGATTCCCAGTACGACTGGGCGGCGCCGTATCCAGAAGCCATAGTTCACAGGAACTACTCTCGCTCGGTCAGACGAAACTGGGACGCAGGTCCCAGCTTTACATAAGTAAAACCCCCGCCCATACGCAGGTATGGACTTCCGCAGTGGTGCGGCATTAAGGTGGCGGACGACTAACAGTAGTCGCTTAGCCGCCGTCGCCCATACACTTCCGCAACAGTGCGGCACTTGAATGGCGGACGACTAACAGTAGTCGTGTTATCCACCGGCGCCTATGGACTTCCGCAACAGTGCGGCATTTGGATGGCGGACGACTAACAGTAGTCGTGTAGCCGCCGGCGCCTATGGACTTCCGCAACAGTGCGGCATTTGGATGGCGGACGACTAATAGTAGTCGCTTAGCCGCCGCAGCTAACAGTAGCCGCAATTAAACTAATATCAGTATTAGTTAATACCTGTAAGCACCAACCGCGGAATTGACGGGTTGTTAGTTAGTAATATTGGAGTTTGGTAAATCGGAGTGGACGAGCTAACCACCGACAGTTAGGTTTCGGCGCCCAAACCATTACAGAAAACCTTTACAGGATACAACACTGGTCCAGGCATGTGCAGCGGCGGCAGCACTGGTGGCAATAAAATTCACCCCTGTTAGGCCCGGATGTCGGCACCCACTTGCATCTCACTGGCCACTAGTCGGTCGCTTCACGTTGCACCTGGCAGCAGTCTTGGATATTGGCACGTCAATGCGGTTGTGATTGGCTGCTTGCTGCGTGCATGTATTTGGTTATGTACGTCAGTCCAAAAAGAAGCCGTCTCCATATAATGAAACTTGTACATCACGTGATATGAAGGCCCCTTTCAGTCCAAATTAAGCTTTTTAATAATGTCCATCGCGCCATATGGACGCGCCTCCAATCCTAACTAGGAAGGCGTGTTCTTATCACATGATGAACAGTGTCTTAATACGGATTTGCTTATAAGCCAAGCCGTCTCAAGACCCTGTCCACCATGTGATACGAACGTGCCTTCAGCCCTAAGAAAAGGCACCTCCACAAAAGAAGACAATGCAGCTGTCCATCACATTGCATGTGCATCCACCCCAAAACAAACGTGCATCCATTACCACCGTCGTTTCTTGGCCCCCTTCCCCTTCGCCTTTGTTTCCATGATCCGCTTCAGTCAAGACGACATCAGGTCCAGAACGGCTGCGCTTTGAGGTGGCCTTTGCTGTCATCATGGCTGTTGCAATCTCCACCGCCCACATCTGTCGCCCACTGCTTCACCATGTCCAAGGTGGTTGACTGCAACAGCAGCGGGACATGTGTCAGTCAGTTAGTTATAGACGTATAGGCTTAGTGGAGTAAAAATGGACAGGTTGTTATACTGAAGCACACAATTAACACGATGTCGCAAAACCATGCATTCTTGGTGAGCACCCAACCAGCCTATTTGTAACCCTGACATGAAACCAACACAAATTTTGACAGGAACTCACTTTCTGATTTGCTGCTAGGTGATCTGGTCCAGCGCTCGACATCCATTGGTCATGGGGTCCGGCTGCTGCTTGAAACAGCTTCAAGACACTGCTCTGCCTCCTCGACACTCAAGAGCTAAAATACATCTGCATTGAAAACAAATAGAGGGGCAAAGAACAATAAAACATTACGTTAGTTATCATGCAGCAGCATCGGACTGCAACCCTTGACGGCGGTAAATAGCTAGCATACATGTCAGAATAACAGATAGAAGCAGGTAACAAAGTTCTGTGATGACGAGTACAGAGTCATGATGTGGCCGCCGGCAATGTGGACCTGGTCAACACAGTCCCGTGACTCACCCAGCCCGAGCAGCTTGAAAATATTGGTCTGCTCCTGTGCCTCCCAGTCACATTGGAAGATTTCATTGTCACCATCGTCAGTAAGAGAGCCCAGCAGACTGGACCTAAGGGCGCCCTCACAGAGAAGAAGCCTCTTCTCAAACTTCAGCCTTGTGGCAAGCTCTTGTCCTCGCTCACTTAAATGAGGTCTAATGGCATAAACATCTGTAGTCAACGCTTTGTGTTGGCAGTGAGTCGCTGTAACAGCGTATTGCGTTTGACATTGAGCATCTAACAGTTAGATGCTCAATGTCAAGCGCAGTAGTAATCGTTGTAAATCTGTACTTACAACAAAATGGAAGAACTATGGCATCTAAGATTAAGGAAGTGTATGCAGGATTTCTTGAGTGTCACCGGTCCACTGCATGCCGTACCTGGATTGTAGCATGCAGTCTGTCAAGGTTCCAGCTATGAAAGAGTCCAGAATGAAACTAAAGCTAATCTAAATTTCATGGATTGATTATGGCATCGAGTAAGACAAATGCTCCAAGGCTGTCACCTGTGAACCTGCCAGCAGCACTTAGTATGTGCCTTGAAAGGAATTCCAAGTGAAACCTCTCTCTGACACCTCTCTATCGACTTCCATGCCCAGCAGCATGCCAGCATACATGGGAAGTTGCAGTCTGAAGCCGGCACGGGAAACCCAAAACGCTATCACCTGAGCATCACATGATAAAAAACAATGCTGACGCACCAGTCCGGACACTCACACAGACGACACCACTGCATGACCTGCCAAGGGCTGCAAACATCTCATTGACACTGACAACCCTCCTAGCCCAGGCCTGTTCTTGTTTCCCATTAGCTCCCATCATTGCAGTGTGCCCAAACAAAACTCCTTCCCTTCCGCTGCCATTGCCGCCATCACCATACCCGCCATCGCCACCACCTGCCATCGTCACCCCTGCCACCATCATCGTCACCACCGTCGCCATTGCCACCGTTGCCATCCCCACCGTCACCATTGCAACCATCACCATCCCTGACGTCACCATCCCCACTGCTGCCGTTCCCCCCATCGCCATCCCTGCCATCGCCGTTCCCCCCATCGCCATCCCTGCCATCACCATTGCCACTGCCGTCGCCATCACCATGGCAGGGATGGCGACGGTGGCAATTGTGATGGCAGGGATGGCGACGGCGGCAATGGCAGCAGTGGGGATGGTGATGTCAGGGATGGTGATGGTTGCAATGGTGCCGGTGGAAATGGCAACGGTGGCAGTGGCGATGACAGGGATGGCGACGGTGGCAGTGGCGATGGCAGGGATGGCGACGGCGGCAATGGCGATGGCAGGGATGGCGACGGCGGCAATGGTGACCATCCCAACCAACGGTGGCAATGGCGACGCTGTCGCCA
>NW_003307549.1:1153156-1154523 GCF_000143455.1 Volvox carteri f. nagariensis | reverse complement strand
ACTCACTTTCTGATTTGCTGCTAGGTGATCTGGTCCAGCGCTCGACATCCATTGGTCATGGGGTCCGGCTGCTGCTTGAAACAGCTTCAAGACACTGCTCTGCCTCCTCGACACTCAAGAGCTAAAATACATCTGCATTGAAAACAAATAGAGGGGCAAAGAACAATAAAACATTACGTTAGTTATCATGCAGCAGCATCGGACTGCAACCCTTGACGGCGGTAAATAGCTAGCATACATGTCAGAATAACAGATAGAAGCAGGTAACAAAGTTCTGTGATGACGAGTACAGAGTCATGATGTGGCCGCCGGCAATGTGGACCTGGTCAACACAGTCCCGTGACTCACCCAGCCCGAGCAGCTTGAAAATATTGGTCTGCTCCTGTGCCTCCCAGTCACATTGGAAGATTTCATTGTCACCATCGTCAGTAAGAGAGCCCAGCAGACTGGACCTAAGGGCGCCCTCACAGAGAAGAAGCCTCTTCTCAAACTTCAGCCTTGTGGCAAGCTCTTGTCCTCGCTCACTTAAATGAGGTCTAATGGCATAAACATCTGTAGTCAACGCTTTGTGTTGGCAGTGAGTCGCTGTAACAGCGTATTGCGTTTGACATTGAGCATCTAACAGTTAGATGCTCAATGTCAAGCGCAGTAGTAATCGTTGTAAATCTGTACTTACAACAAAATGGAAGAACTATGGCATCTAAGATTAAGGAAGTGTATGCAGGATTTCTTGAGTGTCACCGGTCCACTGCATGCCGTACCTGGATTGTAGCATGCAGTCTGTCAAGGTTCCAGCTATGAAAGAGTCCAGAATGAAACTAAAGCTAATCTAAATTTCATGGATTGATTATGGCATCGAGTAAGACAAATGCTCCAAGGCTGTCACCTGTGAACCTGCCAGCAGCACTTAGTATGTGCCTTGAAAGGAATTCCAAGTGAAACCTCTCTCTGACACCTCTCTATCGACTTCCATGCCCAGCAGCATGCCAGCATACATGGGAAGTTGCAGTCTGAAGCCGGCACGGGAAACCCAAAACGCTATCACCTGAGCATCACATGATAAAAAACAATGCTGACGCACCAGTCCGGACACTCACACAGACGACACCACTGCATGACCTGCCAAGGGCTGCAAACATCTCATTGACACTGACAACCCTCCTAGCCCAGGCCTGTTCTTGTTTCCCATTAGCTCCCATCATTGCAGTGTGCCCAAACAAAACTCCTTCCCTTCCGCTGCCATTGCCGCCATCACCATACCCGCCATCGCCACCACCTGCCATCGTCACCCCTGCCACCATCATCGTCACCACCGTCGCCATTGCCACCGTTGCCATCCCCACCGTCACCATTGCAACCATCACCAT
>NW_003307549.1:1152108-1153065 GCF_000143455.1 Volvox carteri f. nagariensis | reverse complement strand
TCCCCACTGCCGCCATTGCCGCTGTCGCCATCCCTGCCATCGCCATTGATCCCGCCGTCGCCAGGAACGGCAACGGTGGCATTGTGCCGTTGCCAGGGACGGCGACGGTGGCAGTGGCGATGGCAGGGATGGCGACGGTGGCAGTGGCGATGGGGGGAACGGTGATGGTGGCAATGGCGACGCTGTCCCCATCCCCTCCATCACCAACCGTCGCCGTTCCCCCCATCGTCATCCCTGCCATCACCATTGCCGCCGTCGCCATCACCATGGCAGGGATGGCGACAGTGGCAATTGTGATGGCAGGGATGGCGATGGCAGCAATGGCAGCAGTGGGGATGGTGACGTCAGGGATGGTGATGGTTGCAATGGTGCCGGTGGGGATGGCAACGGTGGCAATGGCGATGACAGGGATGGCGACGGTGGCAGTGGCGATGGCAGGGATGGCGACGGCGGCAATCGCGATGGCAGGGATGGCGACGGTGGCAATGGTGACCATCCCCACCATCGCCATTGCTGCCGTCGCCATCCCCACTGCCACCATTGCCGCTGTCGCCATCCCTGCCGTCGCCATTGATCCCGCCGTTGCCAGGAACGGTGACGGTGGCAGTGGATATGGCAGAGATGGCGACGGCGGCAGTGGCGATGGGGGGAACGGTGATGGTGGCAATGGCGACGCTGTCCCCATCCCCTCCATCGCCAACCGTCGCCGTTCCCCCCATCGTCATCCCTGCCATCACCATTGCCGCCGTCGCCATCACCATGGCAGGGATGGCGACAGTGGCAATTGTGATGGCAGGGATGGCGATGGCAGCAATGGCAGCAGTGGGGATGGTGATGTCAGGGATGGTGATGGTTGCAATGGTGCCGGTGGGGATGGCAACGGTGGCAATGGCGATGACAGGGATGGCGACGGTGGCAGTGGCGATGGCAGGGATGGCGACGGCGGCAATCGCGATG
>NW_003307549.1:1150554-1152058 GCF_000143455.1 Volvox carteri f. nagariensis | reverse complement strand
GCCGTCGCCATCCCCACCATCGCCATTGCNGCCGTCGCCATCCCCACTGCCACCATTGCCGCTGTCGCCATCCCTGCCATCGCCATTGATCCCTAAAACCCTAAATCCCTTCTGCCCTTCTCCTCTGCTGTTCCCTGCTCTCCCTTGCCCTTCCCGCCGCCCTTTGTGTTTGTATGTGTGTGCCCTCTGCCAGTGTGCTCATGTGTTCACGGACATATGTGTGTATGTATCATGGGTCATAAAGGGACAGCTGGGCATTGAACCCAGACCCACAAGAAGGTGGGTGGCACCTCTGCCCTGTTCCGATTCCCGCCCCACCCCGCGCCAGCACTGCCCTGCCCAGCGCAGCACAGCCCTCCCCTGCACCGCGCCGCGCCGCGCCGCGCCGCCCTCTCCTGCGCCGGCCCACACAGCGCCACCCTCCCCTGCACCGCCCCGTGCAGCGCCACCCTCCCTTCGCAGCGCCACCCTTCCCTGCGCTGCCCCGTGCAGCGCCGCCCTTCCCTGCCCCACCCCGCGCAGCGCCACCCTCCCCTGCACAGCGCCACCCTCCCCTGGGCCCTCCTAGCCGTACGCTACTCTCCCGTGCGGGAGGGCGACGTTGGGCTAGGGGTGCGCAGGGGAGAGTAGCGTACGGCTAGGGGTGCGCAGGGGAGGGTGGCGTTGGGCTATAGGGTGCCAGGGCAGGGCGGCGTTGGGCTAGGGGTGCACAGGGGAGGGCGTCGTTTGGCTAGGGCGGCGCAGGGAGAGCAGCGTACTGCTAGGGGGGTGCAGGGGAGGGCGGCGTTGGGCAAGGGGGGGGCAGGGGAGGGCGGTGTTTGGCTAGGGGCGGCGGAGGGGAGGGCAGCGTTGGGCTAGGGGGGCGCAGGGGAGGGTGTTGTTTGACTATGGGGGCGCAGGGGTGAGCAGCGTTGGGCAAGGGGGGCGCAGGGGAGGGCGGCGTTGGGCAAGGGGGGCGCAGGGGAGGGCGTCGTTTGGCTAGGGGCGGCGGAGGGGAGGGCGGCGTTGGGCTATAGGGTGCCAGGGCAGGGCAGCGTTGGGCTAGGGGGGCGCAGGGGAGGGCGTCGTTTGGCTATGGGGGTGCAGGGGAGAGCAGCGTACGGCTATGGGGGCGCAGGGGAGGGCGGCGTTGGGCCGGGGGGTGATGGGGAGGGCGGTGTTTGGCTATGGGGGCGCAGGGGAGAGCAGCGTTGGTCGCTGTCACCGGAGCTGCCATCACCACCACCCCGCCACCACCCCGTTCACCCCATCCCCTTCACCTCCCCTGCCGTCACCACGGCCGCCATTTCCACCTCCGTCCTCTTCACTGCGGCAATCCCCGCCCCCCCATCTCCGTGGCCGCAATCACCCCCACTACCCTCTCTCTCCCCTGCATTCCCATCCGTTCTCACCTGCACCTCCGTCGCCAACCGTTCCTTCTTCAGTGGCAACAATACGGATCTCCACCTCTCCATCCGCCCCAATGTGTCCAGGTGATCCGTCACCTGGGAATAGCAGGGCATAC
>NW_003307549.1:1147641-1148919 GCF_000143455.1 Volvox carteri f. nagariensis | reverse complement strand
GACGTGTGTGCTAGTTTCGTTTGTTGTACCTGTTTGGTCCGGTTTGTTAGCTTGCGGCTGTGCTCCCGCACCAACCACCGAAGGGCCCGCCGGAACGGGAGCTTGTTGCTGAGGACATTCATCTGCATCATATTGGACGTCGCAAGTTTTAACCATACATAGTAGCTGTCAATGTATTGCAGCAACTTCTCACTGCGTCCAGCGATCATCTCGTTAGGAGCCACGGCATCGAGGCCAAAAAGCTCTGTGCCATTATTACCACCATGAGGCTGGACGCACTGATGCGTGATGACGTGATTATATGCATGAGACGTGCTATGATACTTGCGTCCGCAGGACACACACGTAATTTCAAATTGCGACAACGCATATAGTCGACCGCGGCAGAGGTAACGTGGATATGTTTTAACTGAAGGGGCCATCTTTATTAGCTATTATTACATCTTCAACAGAAAGCAGGACTTGCGAACAGATGCTGTGTGCATTTGTATGTTCTGAAGGGCCCTACAGCCCTTCATTCTGGGACAAGCGCAGACTTAACGAAACCTTACGTTTGGAGTATTTGTACAGTCATAAGTAATTAAAACAATCCCTGGCATGGCGATATTACAAGGCTTTTGCATGCTAAGTGGCCATTTCAGCCGAACTCCGTCGATATGCTCTGAAGGCCCCTCAGCCCTTCGTTATGAAATGGGCACGAATGAGCACGAAACGACAACTAGATGAAGGGGTCCCGGGTATCGAAGGGAAGCTGGTTCCCAGAGTGGTGCATGTATTTGGTTATGTACGTGTCCTGTTAGGCTCTGGTTTAGGTGGAGGCAACCGTTCCCCTGTCGGCTACATGTGCTACATATTTGTAGTGTTCGTCGCGCTGTGTCTCTCAGAAAATGCAGATCCTGCATGCACGAGTGCCATCCATGGTCACAGCCAACAACCAAAACCTCACCGATCTACTCAACCGATGCTAGTCGTTGAATAGCTGCTTTTTGCGGTGATAGCTAGTGTTTCTAGGGTTTTTAGGGTCCTTGAAACCCTAAACGCCTAGAAAAGGCTACAGATGGCTGACTGCAGCATTTCGTGCATTACGAGTACGTGTCCAACGGCAGGGACCAGCAACAGGCACAAGCAAGGGATGAATAATTCCATGCTGCCGCCTTCGTGTTGCTGCTGTGCTGTCCCGGCATGCATGTTCTGGCTAGCTACGACCAAATACCCCATGTACACATGCACCAACGTGTACACGTACACACACATACATACACGCACATGTACACACCA
>NW_003307549.1:1136220-1145904 GCF_000143455.1 Volvox carteri f. nagariensis | reverse complement strand
TACGCGCTACCACTGCGCCACACCCACACAGACATGCAGCTTCGCGCGTGGCAAGAATTTGCCGTACACCGTACACCGTACACGTACAAATCGTACAGGACGTGCGTACACACGCACCCCCGACGATTGGGCCAAATACGTATACACCACATCTACAGCCAACGCATGCCCGCCTCATCGTCGTAGTCCCGACGTTAGACGGACGACGTTTAGTCGTTCCGTCGTCGGGACGGAGACCTTAGGCTGCGGGGGGCGTCCGTCGTCGTAGTCCCGACGTTAGACGGACGACGTTTAGTCGTTCCGTCGTCGGGACGGAGACCTTAGGCTGCGGGGGGCGTCCGTCTGTCTGTCTGTCTGTCTGTCTGTCCGGTCCGGGTGGCCGCTTGGTAAGTTGCCCTTTTTCGCCGCGTCGTTCGCAGTTTCGGAGCTGCGTCTTTTAAGCTAGCTCCGTCGCCGCGTGGGAGCCGCGGTCGCCGGTTCGCTTCCCGTCGTCGTCGCTTTTTTTCGTTTTTTCGCACCGCACCGCACCGCGCCGCACCGCAACGCAACGCAACGCATCGCACTGCAGCACACCTGTGCCCCCGCATTGTGCCCCTGAGCATCGACGTGCGCCGCTTCGTCGTGCGCGCTAGCTCCGATGTCGAGTTGGGGCCGCGGTCGTAGGCTCGATCCCGGCGCTGCTCGGTTGTTTTATTTTTTTCGTTCGGGACCGCGCACCGCACCGCATTGCACTGCACCGCACCGCACCGTGATTGAACGTGTAAATTGCAAAACATTGGCCGCACCGCACTCCGCAATTTGACATACGCCGACTCGCGCATTTTAACGTGTAACCCACCACACAACTCGATGTGCAATTAAACGATGCGCAATTTAACGTGTCCCGAACCACACAATTCGACGCACACTGAAGTGTGCAATTTGACGCGCACCGATCCATGGAATCCAACGCACAGCTCAACCCGCGATTCGACGCACGCTTAAGTGTGCAACTCAACGCGCAATTCGACATGCACTTAGACGCGCAGTTAAACGCACAATTCAACGCGCGATCCAGTCTAGGCGCGGGTATATGAGGCTGCGCCGATGTGCACATATTCGGCTGTCCAACATTGTCCAACGTTGGCTGTACGGACTTTTGTGTAGCTGTGTTGTTCGCGAGCGCCGGTTCACCGCAGTGTGATTGCAACACATACATAAGCAATTGCTTTATTTCTCTTCACGTACGGTCCTGCTTTATTTCTCTTCACGTCCGGTTTTACAAAAGCCGGCCACTGTAAGCTAGCCACGCGATGCTGTGCTATTTGCAGTCGTTTCCTTGCTACTGTATGAATATAATGCATATATATCGCACCTGTATATAGCTATTTCAATCACTCCCGGTAATACGGGTTCCGTCAGTTATGGCGGGCCGCTCAAATGATTCACCCCAGCAAGGTGGGGATCGTAGTCGTGAGCGCTTGGGTACACTAGCCGGCGGTTTTCGTTTTAGAGGGGCAATTATGTCGAGCACGCGGCTCGGTGCGGATGCAGAGCAACAGCCCCGCGGCATGTCAAACACTGCAGCCCGTCAGTACCCAGAGATTACGGCTACAGGGCAGCAGCGTGATGCAGCTGCACGAGCAGTTGGGCGTGAAAACCCGGAGTATAGGGCTACAGAACAGCGGCATAACACCGCTGCACGAGCTGCTGCCCGTCAAGACCCAGAGTACAGGGCCGCAGAGCAGCGACGTGACACCGCTGCACGAGCTGCTGCACGCCAAGACCCGGAGTACAGGGCTGCAGAGCAGCGACATGACACCGCTGCACGAGCTGCTGCACGCCAAGACCTGGAGTACAGGGCTGCAGAGCAGCAACATGACACCGCTGCACGAGCTGCTGCACGCCAAGACCCGGAGTACAGGGCTGCAGAGCAGCGACATGACACCGCTGCACGAGCTGCTGCACGCCAAGACCCGGAGTACAGGGCTGCAGAGCAGCGACATGACACCGCTGCACGAGCTGCTGCACGCCAAGACCCGGAGTACAGGGCCGTACGGCAGCGGCATGATGCCGCTGCTCGAGCTGCTGCCCGTGAAGACCCGGAGCACAGGGCTGCAGAACAGCGGCGTAACACCGCTGCACATGCACAGGCCCGTGATCAGGTGCATGCAATACAGCTTCCACAAGCCACCTTGCTTGAGCGTTTGCGGGACCTCATGCGGTTTCCCTGCTTGCATGAGGGCCAGCACCCTGCGCTGCCTAATTTCCTGCAGGCGATTCCGGAAGGGCACGTGCAGGACTTGCCCGGCGGTCAACTCCCGATGGAGCGGCAGGTGCCATACGAAAAACACCTGCATCTTGCTAGCAGCATGGCCGCCGCGCTGCGTCGGCGCATGCCTTCACGGGTGTGTGCCGTCTGCTCTGAACAGTGTTCAGAGGACCAGTCGGCACTTCGTGCCTGGTTGGAAATTCCCAATGTGGACATATTACGCGCCGACATCATGTGCACTGCCGCCGTGCCGCGTCATGCACGTACCCTGGCTTGGCGGCGCATGCCCTGCACCACCCAAGGTGCTGCACCGCCACCGCCGGATCCGGTTTTGCCGGCACGATATCGTATCGGCAGATCCGAGCGCGGCAGTAGTGCTGGCGCGAGTGCTGACACCGACCGAACGGCATTCGTTGACGAAGATGCGTTGGCGGTTGACAGTGATGGTGCAGGTCATGGGGCTAATGACCCGGACTCACTGGCCAGTGCTGCAGAGGCCTCAGCACAGCTACCGCCAGAATTGCAGCCATACCCACCACGGGTGCAGCCACGACCTTGCCTCGAGGATCCACGAAGTGTGGAGGTGCCATTCTGCATGCGCCTTGATGTGGACTTGCCAAACCGGACCATGTTCCCTGACGATGCTGGCCCCGACCGATTCACTATCTGCACCTCTTGTGAGAAGGCACTGACGGGTGAGCAACTTCTTTGGCCCGTCTACATGTTCTGTCCTTTTTCCGTTTGCTCATGCTGTTCTGCACCTTTGATCCGTCGGGCCGCCTGATTTGTATGGGCGAGATGCCCCGTCTGGGTCATACATGTTGTCATTAAACCCTGCCTAACCGCTGCCCACCTGTCGCCACTCTCGTTGCAGCACGCCGAGTGCCTGAAGCGGCTCTGGCGCGAATCGATCCAGGCGACGTGCCGTCTACCAACCACCTGGGCGACCCGTTGCCCGCGCCCACGTTTGTGGAGAGTCAGCTGTTGGGGCGGGGCCGTCTCATGCAGCAGCTCATGATTGTACATCTCACGGGCCGCCCCCCCGAGGTGTTGCCGTGTGCTGTTCAGTCGCATGGCATTGCGGTTGTAAACCCCGACCCCAATATGCTTCGGGGCCAGCTGCCTGCACGCGTTGCGGATTTGGCAGGCACCTTCACGGTGGTGTGCGTGGATCAAGTCCGAGACCGGCAGGACTTGCTGGATCGTGTCCGCCGTGCACCAGGCCTGAAAGTGCGAGGCAACGTCATCATCGCCTGGGT
This sequence comes from Volvox carteri f. nagariensis, assembly GCF_000143455.1. NCBI lineage: Eukaryota > Viridiplantae > Chlorophyta > Chlorophyceae > Chlamydomonadales > Volvocaceae > Volvox > Volvox carteri. Next base: position 1,142,394 of record NW_003307549.1, on the reverse strand, counting down.
ACGTTTCCTTCAGCATAACGACGAGGATGAAGGTGCGGTGGATGAAGATGCTCTACAGGAGTATGAGCGTATGGGATGCATTGCGCAAGTACCGGAGGCGCTGCTGGACTCTGCAATCGGTCCTACGGATCCAGAAGTCGCTGGTGTACTGCGGAGTACGTTCCTGCATGATCGTACCGGCGCTGCTGGTGTACGACAGCTGCAAGAGACGTTGCAAGGAAACGTCGCTGGTGAGATCCTCCAGGGTGGTGGCGCTTATGGATCGCCCCTCGATACAGGTGCGAATTTTCCTATCTATGGCACTACTGCTGAGTACTGTCAGCTACGGGAGCTGCAAGCCTACATGCGTTCCTTTCCAACTGACGGAATTATTTCCACCTGCTTCACGTGCATCCTTCCGACATTGGTATTTCTGTGCTCCTACGTCCGTTATAGGTCCCAGTGGACACACGGCCGGAACGACCGCCTCTGACACTCGTATAGCAGGTATGTATGTCATGGGTACGGTACGAGCTGTCCAACCTGACGGGCTGGTATGTGCACGACTGCTTCTCTGCACCCGTAACGCCATTGTATTGTACGGCCTATGTACCTATGGGTTTGCACATGCTACGAGTGCTGCTGTATGTGTCATCGATGACACATATCCGGACATGTTAACCCGCCTGTCGGATTCCGGACCACAAACTATTACGTTTCTTACCACCTCCTCATCTGCGGTGTGTGCACAACCGTGCCTATTTTCCACTATAGATGCTGGTGCTACGGGCTTAGCGCCTGTCGCGATCATCGTGCGCCAACCAGCCAATCCTGGTCCTCTCCAGAGTAAGTGAGAATATGCAGATTATCCTATTTGTCCTATTTGTCCTGTTTGTCCTACTACATTCATCGACTGCCCTACTACATTCATCTTGTGCGTATGTTACGATTGTCTTGTCCATCCGCCATGTTAACCTTACGAATCTCCGCCTCCTCTGCCCAACACAGCTGATGCCGACCTGGGCGCTCCAAATGAACTGGAGCTGGTCCTTCCGCAACCAGCTCCTGTTCCGACGGATGGCAGCGACTTTGATAACCGGCCCAACGTGGTGCATGACCTGCTCACCGGGCGTGCACGTCTCGCATTCACTGCTGGTGGCCGTGATGCTCAGGTCCTGGATGACCGTCACCCAGCCATCCTCAACGTCTGCTTCCCGGTGTCCTTTCCATATGGTTTGTCCGGACAGCGACCACTGGGTATGTCGTTCGCCTCATATTGCAGCCACCTCGTACGGCGAGTGCCACGGGCGCAGTTCAGCGGCAACTTGATGCTGCTTGCCCGCATGTACGATATCAATGTTCGGCAGCAGAGCATGGCGCAGGTGGGAGTGGCCCTGCGCATGCGACCACGACTGGGTGAACCGGCGGCACGGGTACCGAGGGATGTGGTACGCACCATGGCAGACATCTTGGCATTGCCGTACCGTCACATCAAGCGACGGCAGCTGCTGTCGCAGCAGTCGCCCGTGGTGCGTGCTCTCCTGGATGGTGCACGTGCCAGCCTGCTGCGAATCGACCTTACAGATGCCTACTACAATGGTGCAAAAGCCATGATGCGTGCGGCTGCCCTCACCATTGGCTGGCCGCCGTTATTCTTCAATCTCAACCCGGCGGACATGCACGCTGGCTGCGCCGTTGTAGCCTCTGGCCAGATTATAGAGTTCGACGATGCTGGTCGTCCGACCCGGATCAGCAGCACGGTGGATAAGTGGCGCCGCGTCAAAGAAGACCCGCACAGCTGTGCTGCACTGCTCGTCGCCACGAAAGAGGTGTTGGTGGAGCAGTTGTTTGGCTTTGCACCTGGAGCAATGCGGCAGACTGACCCTAACTGCTTCTGTGGGGTCGTATTCGAGGTAGTCGTCAAGGTTGAACAGAGCGGGCGATTGGCGCTACACTTGCACGGAGTCCCACCACAGATGCTCATCATGGGTCCCCCAGGCACGGGCAAGACTCAGTTCGTGCAGGCGCTGCTGTGGTACACATACCAGCATGACAGCCCCGACTGGGCCGCCACATGCGCGTACTCCTGGGCCGCCGCGATTGCCTTCAACACTCCAGTGCACCGCAGCCTGTCAACCCACTCCATGTTCGGCATCTCAGCCAGCCAAAGCGGCTCACGTGGCGCCAACCTTCCCAAGCGCGGTGCCCACGCCGGCCTTCAGGTAGGAATCACTCCCCCGCCCAACTAGAAAACCTAACACATACATCCACGCCTCCCATCCCACAACCCTCACACTCCTCTTCTCTGCACACTCCACCCTGCCTTCCCCAGGTCAAACGCAACGTCGGTGACGGGGCTGTCTTCATCGATGAAATTGGCATGCAGAGCCACGAACACCTCGGCGCCATCAGCCACTCATGTACAGCCTACGTACCGCCTCCGCCGCACCTTGGGCCCACCCACCCGAGCACTCGTGTCTTCTCCGGCCGCGCCGCTGCCGGAATCGGCGACCTGCTACAGCATCCTCAACCAGGCGGCTCGCCACCATACTGCTACGCGGCCGCCGTCGAGCGGGACCCCCACTTCAGTCCGTCGGCACCAACCGCCCGGCGCGGGCGAGCCTCCGCTGGTGAGGGTGGAGGTCACCACACGGACGGCAGCAACAATGACAGCAGTGATGACAACGATGACAACAACAACCCTGACACTGCCGTCACCACACCTCGCCCTCATCGAGCCGTACCACAAACACACACCCGCCTACACGATGGCTTCAACCTGTACCGGCAACTCGGTGGCACCGTATTCATGCTGCAGAAACAGCAGCGGCAAGACAACACCCCATCCGGCCAGCAGCTTACCCGGTTCGCGACCATGTTCGGTGGCGGCCAACCCACTGAAGCACGTGTTGCAGATCTCATAGATGCACTCAACCAGCGTGTCATCACGGACTTGTCCGATCTCACGGACCTTGAACCCCGTGTCGTGCTGCAACGTAACGAACCCAGACACGCGCTCAACACACGCCTCCTGATGCTCCAGGCGCGCCGCAAAGGAGCACATTTGGTCAGCTGGAACGCGGACCACGTCCCGGTCAGACAACATGGTGCGACCCAACAACAGCAACTCTCCCACGTCGAAAAGGCAGTCGCAATGCGAGTAAAAGACGCCATCTTCGACCACACCACCGCTGACACTTGGTACTACGAAGGCGCACGCTACACCCTACTCGACACCACTGCTGCCGACGCCGGCGCGTGCCACAACAATGAAGTCGAGGCGTGCGGCCTGCTCACCGACAGCCATGAGCCGCCCGATGACGGCCGTGGCCCGTACTGGCGCCTCCACTACCTGCCCGCAGCCGTCATGGTCCGTCCCATGAAAGGGCATGCGCCCAAAGCGGTGCTGGCGGACTTGGCGGACTTCGCATCCAAGGGTGCTGCCTTCACTGTCGTACCACGGCCCTCACCAGCAGCAAACATCACCGTGCCTGCTGCCAACACCGGCACCACCACCAAGAACGTACGTCGCGTCAATGTGCCACTGGGTGACTACTATGCCGTTACCGACTACTTCGTGCAGGGCCGGAGCTTCAAGGAGGAGTGCTGGGTTGCAGACCTCTCCGTTCCGCCCGGTGGCCTCAAGCGTGCAACCATGTACGTGCTGCTCACACGCTACAAGACCCTCAACCACATACGCCTGCTGCGCCCACTCTCTACCACACCCGACGAACGACGCCGAGTCATCAAAATATTTTTCGCAGCAACAAAGCTGGACCCTGACCTGGCCGCCGAACTGCGCCTCCTCGACCGCCGTGCGACTGAAACCCGCCAACGCTATGCAACCGAGTACCAACACGCCCGACACCTGGAGCAGCGTTGGACCACCGCAACCATCCCCACATGATACAGTGATCACGCGCATCCCGTGACCACCAGCATGGACAGCCAGATTTCTGTGCAGCCGCCACTGGATGGCGTTAAATGCCAGCGTTGAACGGCAACTTTGCCGCACAACGACACACATGCACGGCTGGGTGCATTGCATGCACTTGTGGGTTCAACTCCCACACAAGTCGACAGCGCCCCTCACACACATCACACACTAGACGCGGCCTGCGTCGCCCGCGAGGGGGCCTTTGTCCCCCGTTGCAGCCATGACAAACTTCCTGCTCTGCCCCCTCGCACGTCGCTGCAATGGACCTAGATGCTGCAATGGAGGACGCATGTACACGCTGCACCGGGGGACTACGGCCCCCTCGCGGGCGACGCAGCCCGCGTCTAGTTAGCTCTTTATTTTTCCCGGGCATGTGGCCAGGAAGTGTATATCTGTGTGACCATACATATCTGTGTGACCATACACATCTGTGTGACCATGCATATCTGTGTGACCATACATACCTGCTTGCCGATAGCGTGACGTGACGCGCAATCTGTGGTGGTGTAAGGGGACTTCAACAAGTATGAATGTAAATGCCTGGCTGATTATAATCACTCGCCTGGCTGATTCCTTGTGGCTTGTGGCTTTTGGGTGGTGGGTGCTATCCTTACGCAGCCTTGGCTGAACGAAAGCACATGTACGAGAGGGATGCAGCACAATGATTCTGATGGCAACGTTTCGCTGGCTGCTGATGCAGCAGCCGCTAGCATGGCCACGACAACAATGAACTGGGGGCTGGTCCAGGCATGTGCAGCGGCGGCAGCACTGGTGGCAATAAAATTCACCCCTGTTAGGCCCGGATGTCGGCACCCACTTGCATCTCACTGGCCACTAGTCGGTCGCTTCACGTTGCACCTGGCAGCAGTCTTGGATATTGGCACGTCAATGCGGTTGTGATTGGCTGCTTGCTGCGTGCATGTATTTGGTTATGTACGTGTCCTGTTAGGCTCTGGTTTAGGTGGAGGCAACCGTTCCCCTGTCGGCTACATGTGCTACATATTTGTAGTGTTCGTCGCGCTGTGTCTCTCAGAAAATGCAGATCCTGCATGCACGAGTGCCATCCATGGTCACAGCCAACAACCAAAACCTCACCGATCTACTCAACCGATGCTAGTCGTTGAATAGCTGCTTTTTGCGGTGATAGCTAGTGTTTCTAGGGTTTTTAGGGTCCTTGAAACCCTAAACGCCTAGAAAAGGCTACACACGGCTGACTGCAGCATTTCGTGTATTACGAGTACGTGTCCAACGGCAGGGACCAGCAACAGGCACAAGCAAGGGATGAATAATTCCATGCTGCCGCCTTCGTGTTGCTGCTGTGCTGTCCCGGCATGCATGTTCTGGCTAGCTACGACCAAATACCCCATGTACACATGCACCAACGTGTACACGTACACACACATACATACACGCACACGTACACACCAGGATGGATCATGTTATGGAAAAGCCAGAGCGGATATGTCCCGCACAGAGCGATGTGCTGCTCATGTCGAGTTTTGATCTCGAGACCTCCCGCGTACTAAACGGGTGCTCTTCCACTGAGCTACACGAGCGGTTGTGGGTGGAGGGTGTCGAACCCTCTACCTTAGGATAGTCCAAGTCACAGCACGATAACAGCTATGAGACCTACGCGCTAACCACTGCGCCACACCCACACAGACATGCAGCTTCGCGCGTGGCAAGAATTTGCCGTACACCGTACACCGTACACCGTACACGTACACGTAATCGTACAGGACGTGCGTACACACGCACCCCCGACGATTGGGCCAAATACGTATACACCACATCTACAGCCAACGCATGCCCGCCTCATTAGCTCTTTATTTTTCCCGGGCATGTGGCCAGGAAGTGTATATCTGTGTGACCATACATATCTGTGTGACCATACACATCTGTGTGACCATGCATATCTGTGTGACCATACATACCTGCTTGCTGATAGCGCGACGTGACGCGCAATCTGTGGTGGTGTAAGGGGACTTCAACAAGTATGAATGTAAATGCCTGGCTGATTATAATCACTCGCCTGGCTGATTCCTTGTGGCTTGTGGCTTTTGGGTGGTGGGTGCTATCCTTACGCAGCCTTGGCTTGAACGAAAGCACATGTACGAGAGGGATGCAGCACAATGATTCTGATGGCAACGTTTCGCTGGCTGCTGATGCAGCAGCCGCTAGCATGGCCACGACAACAATGAACTGGGGGCTGGTCCAGGCATGTGCAGCGGCGGCAGCACTGGTGGCAATAAAATTCA
>NW_003307549.1:1132110-1134297 GCF_000143455.1 Volvox carteri f. nagariensis | reverse complement strand
ATGGTGATGAACAACCGTTACCGTTGATGTGCCGAGATGTTGTCTGGCGAAAATCGGTTAGCGAGCCGATGCAGCCAATGTTTTGCGATTTGCGCGTTAAATCGCGGTGCGGTGCGGTGCGGTGCGCGGTCCCGAAAAAAAAACAACAACAATTCATGCACCGGGATCGAGCCGGCGACCGCGGTTCCCAATCAGTGTCGGAGCTAGCGCACACCAGAAGCGGTGAGCTTCGATGCTCCGGGGTGCATTGCGCGGGTACAGGTGTGGTGCGGTGCGGTGTGATGCACTGCCACACGCAGTGTGGCGCGGTGCGGTGCAACGCGGTGCAGTGCGGTGCGGCGCGGACACCGAAGCGGTGCAGGGTGTTGCTCGGGGGCGCATTGCGCGGGCCCAGGCGTGGAGCGGTGCAGTCCGGGACGACGCGGTGCGGTGCACGGTCCAGTCCAGAATGAAAAGAAAAGAACAATAAACGACGACGACGCGAAAAACGAACCACGAGACGATGAAGGCAGCGCTCCCGAACGAAAAATAGAAGAAAGCAGGCGCCGGGCGACGAAGCCAGCGAGCCGCAACGTAAAAAAGGACATAACTACGCACCGGCGCCGGGATCGAACCAGCGACCGCGGCTCCTACTCGACATCGGAGCTAGCGCGCACGACGAAGCGGCGCACGGCCATGATCCGGTGGATTTGCGCGTTTAATCACGGTGCGGTGCGGTGCGGTGCGGTGCGGTACGGTGCGGTGCACGCTCCCGAACGAAAAAAATGGCAAAAATGCGCGGGCGCCGGGATCGAGCTGGCGACTGCAGCTCCCACACGGTGACAGAGTCAGCATGATGATATAGTAGGACGAAGCATAAGGAGGTGAGACATGGCGAGAGGGGTGCGCGGCCTCCATCCAAATAAAAAAAAAAGGTACACGACCGACCGCGCAAACCGTCCCGCGGGTCAGGTTGTGTTGCGCATCACACTTCGGTGCGCGTTGTGTTTCTATTCCTTGCTATTCTTGCTATCGTTTCTACTCACTGCTAGTCGTCGAATCTATTCATTGCTACTGCTTTGCAACGTGGACTGACCTTGTAGCGTGTAGGACGTGCAGACGAGGATGGCGATGAATAGCCATTGATGGTGATGAACAACCGTTGATGTGCCGAGATGTTGTCGTCTGGCGAAAATCGGTTAGCGAGCCGATGCATGTTAAGAGGCCAGCTTCGCGAAATACCGTGCAGCTTATGTCGGCGGCGCAACTAGTTTACAACCGCCAGCTTTAAAGCAACCGCTCAGCCGCGGTACGTATCTGAAAATAAGTAAACCGGATGCGTATATATGCGGTGCAATTATATTGTAGCGAGCCAACGTCCGTGAACAAAACAGCTTCACAAAATGCCGTACAGGCTACACGGACAACGTTGGACAAGCACTGCACACTTCAGTGCGCGTCAAATTGCGTGGTTCGGTGTACATTAAATTGCGCGTTGAATTGCATGTTTAATTGCACGTCGAGTTGTGTGGTGGGTTGCGCGTTAAAATGCGCGAGTCGGCGCATGTCAAATTGCGCAGTGCGGTGCAGCCAATGTTTTGCGATTTGCGTGTTAAATCGCGGTGCGGTGCGGTGCAGTGCGGTGCAGTGCGCGGTCCCGAATGAAAAGACAACAACAACTCATGCACCGGGATCGAGCCGGCGACCGCGGTTCCCAATTAGTGTCGGAGCTAGCGCACACCACAAGCGGTGAGCGTCGATGCTCCGGGGCGCATTGCGCGGGTCCAGGTGTGGTGCGGTGCGGTGCAACGCGGTGCAGTGCGGTGCGGCGCGGACACCGAAGCGGTGCACGGCGATGCTCGGGGGCGCATTGCGCGGGCCCAGGCGTGGAGCAGTGCAGTCCGGGACGACGCGGTGTGCGGTGCACGGTCCAGAACGAAAAGAAATGAACAATAAACGACGACGACGCGAAAAACGAACCACGCGACGACGAAGGCAGCGCTCCCGAACGAAAAATAGAAGAAAGCTGGCGCCGGGCGACGAAGCCAGCGAGCCGCAACGTAAACGTAAAAAAAAGACACAATGACGCGCCGTCGTGCATGTTCTGGCTAGCTACGACCAAATACCCCATGTACACATGCACCAACGTGTACACGTACACACACATACATACACGCACACGTACACACCAGGATGGATCATGTTATG
>NW_003307549.1:1128523-1132040 GCF_000143455.1 Volvox carteri f. nagariensis | reverse complement strand
CCGATTCACTATCTGCACCTCTTGTGAGAAGGCACTGACGGGTGAGCAACTTCTTTGGCCCGTCTACATGTTCTGTCCTTTTTCCGTTTGCTCATGCTGTTCTGCACCTTTGATCCGTCGGGCCGCCTGATTTGTATGGGCGAGATGCCCCGTCTGGGTCATACATGTTGTCATTAAACCCTGCCTAACCGCTGCCCACCTGTCGCCACTCTCGTTGCAGCACGCCGAGTGCCTGAAGCGGCTCTGGCGCGAATCGATCCAGGCGACGTGCCGTCTACCAACCACCTGGGCGACCCGTTGCCCGCGCCCACGTTTGTGGAGAGTCAGCTGTTGGGGCGGGGCCGTCTCATGCAGCAGCTCATGATTGTACATCTCACGGGCCGCCCCCCCGAGGTGTTGCCGTGTGCTGTTCAGTCGCATGGCATTGCGGTTGTAAACCCCGACCCCAATATGCTTCGGGGCCAGCTGCCTGCACGCGTTGCGGATTTGGCAGGCACCTTCACGGTGGTGTGCGTGGATCAAGTCCGAGACCGGCAGGACTTGCTGGATCGTGTCCGCCGTGCACCAGGCCTGAAAGTGCGAGGCAACGTCATCATCGCCTGGGTACGTTTCCTTCAGCATAACGACGAGGATGAAGGTGCGGTGGATGAAGATGCTCTACAGGAGTATGAGCGTATGGGATGCATTGCGCAAGTACCGGAGGCGCTGCTGGACTCTGCAATCGGTCCTACGGATCCAGAAGTCGCTGGTGTACTGCGGAGTACGTTCCTGCATGATCGTACCGGCGCTGCTGGTGTACGACAGCTGCAAGAGACGTTGCAAGGAAACGTCGCTGGTGAGATCCTCCAGGGTGGTGGCGCTTATGGATCGCCCCTCGATACAGGTGCGAATTTTCCTATCTATGGCACTACTGCTGAGTACTGTCAGCTACGGGAGCTGCAAGCCTACATGCGTTCCTTTCCAACTGACGGAATTATTTCCACCTGCTTCACGTGCATCCTTCCGACATTGGTATTTCTGTGCTCCTACGTCCGTTATAGGTCCCAGTGGACACACGGCCGGAACGACCGCCTCTGACACTCGTATAGCAGGTATGTATGTCATGGGTACGGTACGAGCTGTCCAACCTGACGGGCTGGTATGTGCACGACTGCTTCTCTGCACCCGTAACGCCATTGTATTGTACGGCCTATGTACCTATGGGTTTGCACATGCTACGAGTGCTGCTGTATGTGTCATCGATGACACATATCCGGACATGTTAACCCGCCTGTCGGATTCCGGACCACAAACTATTACGTTTCTTACCACCTCCTCATCTGCGGTGTGTGCACAACCGTGCCTATTTTCCACTATAGATGCTGGTGCTACGGGCTTAGCGCCTGTCGCGATCATCGTGCGCCAACCAGCCAATCCTGGTCCTCTCCAGAGTAAGTGAGAATATGCAGATTATCCTATTTGTCCTATTTGTCCTGTTTGTCCTACTACATTCATCGACTGCCCTACTACATTCATCTTGTGCGTATGTTACGATTGTCTTGTCCATCCGCCATGTTAACCTTACGAATCTCCGCCTCCTCTGCCCAACACAGCTGATGCCGACCTGGGCGCTCCAAATGAACTGGAGCTGGTCCTTCCGCAACCAGCTCCTGTTCCGACGGATGGCAGCGACTTTGATAACCGGCCCAACGTGGTGCATGACCTGCTCACCGGGCGTGCACGTCTCGCATTCACTGCTGGTGGCCGTGATGCTCAGGTCCTGGATGACCGTCACCCAGCCATCCTCAACGTCTGCTTCCCGGTGTCCTTTCCATATGGTTTGTCCGGACAGCGACCACTGGGTATGTCGTTCGCCTCATATTGCAGCCACCTCGTACGGCGAGTGCCACGGGCGCAGTTCAGCGGCAACTTGATGCTGCTTGCCCGCATGTACGATATCAATGTTCGGCAGCAGAGCATGGCGCAGGTGGGAGTGGCCCTGCGCATGCGACCACGACTGGGTGAACCGGCGGCACGGGTACCGAGGGATGTGGTACGCACCATGGCAGACATCTTGGCATTGCCGTACCGTCACATCAAGCGACGGCAGCTGCTGTCGCAGCAGTCGCCCGTGGTGCGTGCTCTCCTGGATGGTGCACGTGCCAGCCTGCTGCGAATCGACCTTACAGATGCCTACTACAATGGTGCAAAAGCCATGATGCGTGCGGCTGCCCTCACCATTGGCTGGCCGCCGTTATTCTTCAATCTCAACCCGGCGGACATGCACGCTGGCTGCGCCGTTGTAGCCTCTGGCCAGATTATAGAGTTCGACGATGCTGGTCGTCCGACCCGGATCAGCAGCACGGTGGATAAGTGGCGCCGCGTCAAAGAAGACCCGCACAGCTGTGCTGCACTGCTCGTCGCCACGAAAGAGGTGTTGGTGGAGCAGTTGTTTGGCTTTGCACCTGGAGCAATGCGGCAGACTGACCCTAACTGCTTCTGTGGGGTCGTATTCGAGGTAGTCGTCAAGGTTGAACAGAGCGGGCGATTGGCGCTACACTTGCACGGAGTCGCACACCTCGAGTGCTTCGCACTGGACAACCTTCAGGCGTTATTCTGTGGACCCAATTGCAGAGCTCTGGCGCTTGCATACGCGCTGTGCGAAATGTGGTACCCCTCCCCACACTATGCTCCAACACCGGACAGCGGGATGCAGCCTCTGGTCATGGGTATGTCTGATGTGGAGGCACAGCAGCGCGGTCTACCCGTGCCAGCAGTGCAGGCGGACTGCCCGCCTGCCGCATACGACTTCGAACGACTCGCAGAGTGTGCAAATGGCGGACTGCCGCCTCAATCACGACATGCCGCTTGCCGTGCCCATCACGCTGCCGTCATACGCAGTACCCTCACCCACAGCCACAGTACAACGTGCAAGCGCCACGGCTGCCGCGGCACCGATGACAGCTGCGGCATGGCCTTTCCCCGACTCATCCGCACAGCCTTTCAATGGATCGGTACCAGTGGCCTATTCTTGCTGCCCCGCCTGGCACCCAACCTCGTGCCGCACATGCCTGCCATTGCCCTCGCGTTCGGCTGCAATCATCTGATGTCCCTGGCCTGCGAAGTCGACCGGGAGTACACAGCTGACATCGCTGCCCAACTAGCGCGCCCCGCCAATGAACGCGGTGACTGCCCCCTCTTGCAGCCCGCCATCAACCGTGCCCGTGACGCTGCGTACTACAGCTCCAAGTACACCGCGAAGACGATCGAACGCAGCCAGGCGCAGCTCACTTGTGCCGCCGTGGGGCGCATGCAAGACTTCATGATGGCAGGTCACCAGCCCAGCGCCACCGGTGATGGACCCAGCGCGTTCGGCAACCTGTGTGCCGCAGTGCACCGCATGACGGCCACCATGACGGCCGGCATGGCGCTGGTCGCCTTCAAGTTGTCGGGCCACAATACGTTCGAAGCGTCCTACAAACGCAACTATCTGCCGGTAGGTGCCTTCACTGCACTGGCGGCCGAATCCGTCGTAGAG
>NW_003307549.1:1127113-1128192 GCF_000143455.1 Volvox carteri f. nagariensis | reverse complement strand
GTGTTCGTCGCGCTGTGTCTCTCAGAAAATGCAGATCCTGCATGCACGAGTGCCATCCATGGTCACAGCCAACAACCAAAACCTCACCGATCTACTCAACCGATGCTAGTCGTTGAATAGCTGCTTTTTGCGGTGATAGCTAGTGTTTCTAGGGTTTTTAGGGTCCTTGAAACCCTAAACGCCTAGAAAAGGCTATACACGGCTGACTGCAGCATTTCGTGCATTACGAGTACGTGTCCAACGGCAGGGACCAGCAACAGGCACAAGCAAGGGATGAATAATTCCATGCTGCCGCCTTCGTGTTGCTGCTGTGCTGTCCCGGCATGCATGTTCTGGCTAGCTACGACCAAATACCCCATGTACACATGCACCAACGTGTACACGTACACACACATACATACACGCACACGTACACACCAGGATGGATCATGTTATGGAAAAGCCAGAGCGGATATGTCCCGCGCAAGAGCGATGTGCTGCTCATGTCGAGTTTTGATCTCGAGACCTCCCGCTTACTAAACGGGTGCTCTTCCACTGAGCTACACGAGCGGTTGTGGGTGGAGGGTGTCGAACACTCGACCTTAGGATAGTCCAAGTCACAGCACGATAACAGCTATGAGACCTACGCGCTAACCACTGCGCCACACCCACACAGACATGCAGCTTCGCGCGTGGCAAGCATTTGGCGTACACCGTACACCGTACACCGTACACGTACAAATCGTACAGGACGTGCGTACACACGCACCCCCGACGATTGGGCCAAATACGTATACACCACATCTACAGCCAACGCATGCCCGCCTCATTAGCTCTTTATTTTTCCCGGGCATGTGGCCAGGAAGTGTATATCTGTGTGACCATACACATCTGTGTGACCATGCATATCTGTGTGACCATACATACCTGCTTGCTGATAGCGCGACGTGACGCGCAATCTGTGGTGGTGTAAGGGGACTTCAACAAGTATGAATGTAAATGCCTGGCTGATTATAATCACTCGCCTGGCTGATTCCTTGTGGCTTGTGGCTTTTGGGTGGTGGGTGCTATCCTTACGCAGCCTTGGCTGAACGAAAGCA
>NW_003307549.1:1121729-1123412 GCF_000143455.1 Volvox carteri f. nagariensis | reverse complement strand
CATGGGCGACAATGGCAAAGTCATACGCGGGTGCCGGCATGGATCCATCTGGCTGAGGCGCGCGGATGGCTGGGGGGCGGCCAGCGGACGCTGCGGGGGGGGCTGGCTGGACTCCATTGTCACCATTGCCAATGTCTTCATCTGTGCCCGAGGCGCTGCCAGGTTCTGCTTGAGTCAGGCCGTCATCCTCTTCTGCAGTAGCATCTGTCATGCTGTCATCACCAGAATTCGTTGCTGCCGTTGATGTTTCCATGGGCGTCGGTGCAACTGCCGTTGGTGTGGTGGGTGCAGCCGTGACCAGGGGTGTCTGCCAGAAGACTCGTCGCTCTTTGTCCTGAATGTCGTAGTAAGGCTCAGGCAGCCACATGCTGCAGAGGGCGTGTGCCAGCGCCAGAGTGCGGCAGTTGGGCCCCTCAAACAGGGCCCGCATTTTGTCCACGGTATCGCTGCCAGGTGCACCATGCCGTGCAAGTGCAGGGCGAGGCGTCCACTCTGCTCCACCTTGATGCAGATGTGGAACACGGTGCCACAGAAGCAGTCGGGGTTGCTCTGCCGCTTGTCGCCAGGTTTGAAACCAAAAAGGATGTCCATGAAGGCGAGCTTAACCGCGTTGAGGAGTGCTTGGCTGGTGTAGGGGTTGTTTTGCACCCGCCGCCACTTGTCCATGACACGCTCCTCCCGCAACGGAGCACCATCCTCGCCAAATTCCAAAAATTGCCCAGCGGCCACGACTGCAGCCGCACTGTGCAAGTCGGCGGGGTTGATGTTAAACATGAGGAGTGGCAGCCCGGTTGCGGCGGCTACACCACGTAGATTGGCGTGCATGTTGCAGTAATAGGCATCTGTCATGTCGATGTGTGCGACCGTTCACCGAAGAGAGGTGACGAGGGCGTGCACGAGAGGTGACGTGTCTTGGAGCAAGCGGCGACGATCCGGGTGCATCTTCGGCAAGGCCAGGATGTCCACCATCGCTTTGACAGCCTCTCGCGGGATGGCACCCACTGCATCGATGTCTTGCTGGCAGCTCTTCACTCTGTTCAGACGGTGATGTTCTCCGGCAACGATGCAGCAGAGCGTGGGATGGCGTCCACCCACTGATCGAGTGATGGGTTCGCCACGGCTATCCCGTGCATTGTGACGGTGATGGGCTGCAAGTCAGACGGCCGGTTCTTGACCTTGAGCCTGTAGATCTGCTGCTGCACATGGCCCAGCCCCAGTATGTTGGCTTCCAGCACGGTAGGCCACTCCAGACGCTGCCCGTCCTGATTGATTTCTGGCACGTCTCCACCATCATAGCGTGCGAGAGCAGCCTCCGGGATGCGTCCGCCTGGATGCGGAGGCAGCAGCCACAGGCAGGGCAGACCAGTCAGAATAACCAGTGCGGTTGTGTGCGTGCATGCATGAACACCCAGCACACATGATCCGCAACGAAAGCACTGCATGCAAATTCTCATGTTAGTGTTTAGTGCTTACATTCCAAGGCATGAATGCAGTCGTTGCACATCATGATGATGTCGTCGCCAGCCCCGTTGGTGTGCACCGTACAATTCTCCCCAGAGCGCTCCACACGCATGCAGTACGGCACTAGCCACACACCCGGAGCAGTGGGATCCGGCCGTGGCTCCATGCCAGGTCGTGGCGGCCACGAAGGGAGCATCCATTCCTCATGCTGGCCGTCCACGT
>NW_003307549.1:1112346-1115340 GCF_000143455.1 Volvox carteri f. nagariensis | reverse complement strand
TGAGGATCCCCGTTTTGCGATTTGCGCGTTAAATCGCGGTGCGGTGCGGTGCGGTGCGCGGTCCCGAAAAAAAAACAACAACAATTCATGCACCGGGATCGAGCCGGCGACCGCGGTTCCCAATCAGTGTCGGAGCTAGCGCACACCAGAAGCGGTGAGCTTCGATGCTCCGGGGTGCATTGCGCGGGTACAGGTGTGGTGCGGTGCGGTGTGATGCACTGCCACACGCAGTGTGGCGCGGTGCGGTGCAACGCGGTGCAGTGCGGTGCGGCGCGGACACCGAAGCGGTGCAGGGTGTTGCTCGGGGGCGCATTGCGCGGGCCCAGGCGTGGAGCGGTGCAGTCCGGGACGACGCGGTGCGGTGCACGGTCCAGTCCAGAATGAAAAGAAAAGAACAATAAACGACGACGACGCGAAAAACGAACCACGAGACGATGAAGGCAGCGCTCCCGAACGAAAAATAGAAGAAAGCAGGCGCCGGGCGACGAAGCCAGCGAGCCGCAACGTAAAAAAGGACATAACTACGCACCGGCGCCGGGATCGAACCAGCGACCGCGGCTCCTACTCGACATCGGAGCTAGCGCGCACGACGAAGCGGCGCACGGCCATGATCCGGTGGATTTGCGCGTTTAATCACGGTGCGGTGCGGTGCGGTGCGGTGCGGTACGGTGCGGTGCACGCTCCCGAACGAAAAAAATGGCAAAAATGCGCGGGCGCCGGGATCGAGCTGGCGACTGCAGCTCCCACACGGTGACAGAGTCAGCATGATGATATAGTAGGACGAAGCATAAGGAGGTGAGACATGGCGAGAGGGGTGCGCGGCCTCCATCCAAATAAAAAAAAAAGGTACACGACCGACCGCGCAAACCGTCCCGCGGGTCAGGTTGTGTTGCGCATCACACTTCGGTGCGCGTTGTGTTTCTATTCCTTGCTATTCTTGCTATCGTTTCTACTCACTGCTAGTCGTCGAATCTATTCATTGCTACTGCTTTGCAACGTGGACTGACCTTGTAGCGTGTAGGACGTGCAGACGAGGATGGCGATGAATAGCCATTGATGGTGATGAACAACCGTTGATGTGCCGAGATGTTGTCGTCTGGCGAAAATCGGTTAGCGAGCCGATGCATGTTAAGAGGCCAGCTTCGCGAAATACCGTGCAGCTTATGTCGGCGGCGCAACTAGTTTACAACCGCCAGCTTTAAAGCAACCGCTCAGCCGCGGTACGTATCTGAAAATAAGTAAACCGGATGCGTATATATGCGGTGCAATTATATTGTAGCGAGCCAACGTCCGTGAACAAAACAGCTTCACAAAATGCCGTACAGGCTACACGGACAACGTTGGACAAGCACTGCACACTTCAGTGCGCGTCAAATTGCGTGGTTCGGTGTACATTAAATTGCGCGTTGAATTGCATGTTTAATTGCACGTCGAGTTGTGTGGTGGGTTGCGCGTTAAAATGCGCGAGTCGGCGCATGTCAAATTGCGCAGTGCGGTGCAGCCAATGTTTTGCGATTTGCGTGTTAAATCGCGGTGCGGTGCGGTGCAGTGCGGTGCAGTGCGCGGTCCCGAATGAAAAGACAACAACAACTCATGCACCGGGATCGAGCCGGCGACCGCGGTTCCCAATTAGTGTCGGAGCTAGCGCACACCACAAGCGGTGAGCGTCGATGCTCCGGGGCGCATTGCGCGGGTCCAGGTGTGGTGCGGTGCGGTGCAACGCGGTGCAGTGCGGTGCGGCGCGGACACCGAAGCGGTGCACGGCGATGCTCGGGGGCGCATTGCGCGGGCCCAGGCGTGGAGCAGTGCAGTCCGGGACGACGCGGTGTGCGGTGCACGGTCCAGAACGAAAAGAAATGAACAATAAACGACGACGACGCGAAAAACGAACCACGCGACGACGAAGGCAGCGCTCCCGAACGAAAAATAGAAGAAAGCTGGCGCCGGGCGACGAAGCCAGCGAGCCGCAACGTAAACGTAAAAAAAAGACACAATGACGCGCCGTCGTGCATGTTCTGGCTAGCTACGACCAAATACCCCATGTACACATGCACCAACGTGTACACGTACACACACATACATACACGCACACGTACACACCAGGATGGATCATGTTATGGAAAAGCCAGAGCGGATATGTCCCGCGCAAGAGCGATGTGCTGCTCATGTCGAGTTTTGATCTCGAGACCTCCCGCTTATTAAACGGGTGCTCTTCCACTGAGCTACACGAGCGGTTGTGGGTGGAGGGTGTCGAACACTCGACCTTAGGATAGTCCAAGTCACAGCACGATAACAGCTATGAGACCTACGCGCTAACCACTGCGCCACACCCACACAGACATGCAGCTTCGCGCGTGGCAAGCATTTGGCGTACACCGTACACCGTACACGTACAAATCGTACAGGACGTGCGTACACACGCACCCCCGACGATTGGGCCAAATACGTATACACCACATCTACAGCCAACGCATGCCCGCCTCATTAGCTCTTTATTTTTCCCGGGCATGTGGCCAGGAAGTGTATATCTGTGTGACCATACATATCTGTGTGACCATACACATCTGTGTGACCATGCATATCTGTGTGACCATACATACCTGCTTGCCGATAGCGTGACGTGACGCGCAATCTGTGGTGGTGTAAGGGGACTTCAACAAGTATGAATGTAAATGCCTGGCTGATTATAATCACTCGCCTGGCTGATTCCTTGTGGCTTGTGGCTTTTGGGTGGTGGGTGCTATCCTTACGCAGCCTTGGCTTGAACGAAAGCACATGTACGAGAGGGATGCAGCACAATGATTCTGATGGCAACGTTTCGCTGGCTGCTGATGCAGCAGCCGCTAGCATGGCCACGACAACAATGAACTGGGGGCTGGTCCAGGCATGTGCAGCGGCGGCAGCACTGGTGGCAATAAAATTCACACCCTGTTAGGCCCGGATGTCGGCACCCACTTGCATCTCACTGGCCACTAGTCGGTCGCTTCACGTTGC
>NW_003307549.1:1110699-1111823 GCF_000143455.1 Volvox carteri f. nagariensis | reverse complement strand
TCGGGGGGGCAGCATCGGAGAGGCCGGGGGCGTGAGATAAGTCCAGAGCGGGCGTCGGGCCCACGGAAAGGGCGGAGGGGTTGGGCCCCCGAGGGGCAGGAACGGACGGAAGTAAGGTAGTTGACGAGCCGAGGAGGGGCGCCCCAAGTAGGGCCGGGGAAGGCAAGGAAAGCCTGCCCGGCACCGGACAGGCAAGGGGCGAGTCCTGCAGTAAGGTAGGCAACCGTAAGAGAGGGCCAGAGAAAAGGATGCGCAGAGAGAGGGGGCGCGCACCGGGTAGGCAGAAGACACAGTCGGATGAGGAGGATTCGCATAGACGAGGCGTAACAACGGCGAAGGAGGTCGCCGCTTCTGTGGAGAAGCAGAGGCTGGGTGGAGGCGAAGGTGAATGGCAAAGTAGCGACGAGCGAAGTTACCTGTGGCACGAGCCGAACTAGAGGCAACGCGGCGGAGTCTTGGGAACGAGGTAGAGAATATGAATGGTAGGTAAGAGAGTCGGCATGAGGCTGGAGGCTTACGTTTTCTGCTGTCGATGACTGCATTAGGTTATTTTCGTACTCTCTACTCGATTGCCGTGCGAGCGGGTAAATAGGCAGGCGGCTGGCAGAAGTTAAGGCCTGACTTCTGCTCCCAGTCGACCCAGTCGACCCGGGTTCAAATCCGCCTGCCGGCTCCTCGGGTGTTTGAGGAGTGATGAAATGGGAGGTGGCCCCCCATCATATGGACGGTGTAGGACGTGATAATATCAACTTGCGAGCTGACCAGGAACTAAGTTGATGCGCCGTTGATCCGCTAGATTTGGTTGGATGCTGGTGGTGAGTTGCCGAACCCAACGAATACATTCTGAAGTCGGATGGGGTGACGGATTAGGGTGCCCCTCTAGCAGGGGAGAGCAGGGACTGCCCCGGGAAAGGGGGCCGCTGGCGAAGTTAACCACCCTGTAACAACATACACGCACACGTACACACCAGGATGGATCATGTTATGGAAAAGCCAGAGCGGATATGTCCCGCGCAAGAGCGATGTGCTGCTCATGTCGAGTTTTGATCTCGAGACCTCCCGCTTATTAAACGGGTGCTCTTCCACTGAGCTACACGAGCGGTTGTGGGTGGAGGGTGTCAAAC
>NW_003307549.1:1108763-1109934 GCF_000143455.1 Volvox carteri f. nagariensis | reverse complement strand
GATGTCGGCACCCACTTGCATCTCACTGGCCACTAGTCGGTCGCTTCACGTTGCACCTGGCAGCAGTCTTGGATATTGGCACGTCAATGCGGTTGTGATTGGCTGCTTGCTGCGTGCATGTATTTGGTTATGTACGTGTCCTGTTAGGCTCTGGTTTAGGTGGAGGCAACCGTTCCCCTGTCGGCTACATGTGCTACATATTTGTAGTGTTCGTCGCGCTGTGTCTCTCAGAAAATGCAGATCCTGCATGCACGAGTGCCATCCATGGTCACAGCCAACAACCAAAACCTCACCGATCTACTCAACCGATGCTAGTCGTTGAATAGCTGCTTTTTGCGGTGATAGCTAGTGTTTCTAGGGTTTTTAGGGTCCTTGAAACCCTAAACGCCTAGAAAAGGCTATACACGGCTGACTGCAGCATTTCGTGCATTACGAGTACGTGTCCAACGGCAGGGACCAGCAACAGGCACAAGCAAGGGATGAATAATTCCATGCTGCCGCCTTCGTGTTGCTGCTGTGCTGTCCCGGCATGCATGTTCTGGCTAGCTACGACCAAATACCCCATGTACACATGCACCAACGTGTACACGTACACACACATACATACACGCACACGTACACACCAGGATGGATCATGTTATGGAAAAGCCAGAGCGGATATGTCCCGCGCAAGAGCGATGTGCTGCTCATGTCGAGTTTTGATCTCGAGACCTCCCGCTTACTAAACGGGTGCTCTTCCACTGAGCTACACGAGCGGTTGTGGGTGGAGGGTGTCGAACACTCGACCTTAGGATAGTCCAAGTCACAGCACGATAACAGCTATGAGACCTACGCGCTAACCACTGCGCCACACCCACACAGACATGCAGCTTCGCGCGTGGCAAGCATTTGGGCGTACACCGTACACCGTACACGTACAAATCGTACAGGACGTGCGTACACACGCACCCCCGACGATTGGGCCAAATACGTATACACCACATCTACAGCCAACGCATGCCCGCCTCATTAGCTCTTTATTTTTCCCGGGCATGTGGCCAGGAAGTGTATATCTGTGTGACCATACATATCTGTGTGACCATAAACATCTGTGTGACCATGCATATCTGTGTGACCATACATACCTGCTTGCCGATAGCGTGACGTGACGCGCAATCTGTGGTGGTGTAAG
>NW_003307549.1:1091790-1108502 GCF_000143455.1 Volvox carteri f. nagariensis | reverse complement strand
GTAGTGTTCGTCGCGCTGTGTCTCTCAGAAAATGCAGATCCTGCATGCACGAGTGCCATCCATGGTCACAGCCAACAACCAAAACCTCACCGATCTACTCAACCGATGCTAGTCGTTGAATAGCTGCTTTTTGCGGTGATAGCTAGTGTTTCTAGGGTTTTTAGGGTCCTTGAAACCCTAAACGCCTAGAAAAGGCTACACATGGCTGACTGCAGCATTTCGTGCATTACGAGTACGTGTCCAACGGCAGGGACCAGCAACAGGCACAAGCAAGGGATGAATAATTCCATGCTGCCGCCTTCGTGTTGCTGCTGTGCTGTCCCGGCATGCATGTTCTGGCTAGCTACGACCAAATACCCCATGTACACATGCACCAACGTGTACACGTACACACACATACATACACGCACACGTACACACCAGGATGGATCATGTTATGGAAAAGCCAGAGCGGATATGTCCCGCGCAAGAGCGATGTGCTGCTCATGTCGAGTTTTGATCTCCAGACCTCCCGCTTACTAAACGGGTGCTCTTCCACTGAGCTACACGAGCGGTTGTGGGTGGAGGGTGTCGAACACTCGACCTTAGGATAGTCCAAGTCACAGCACGATAACAGCTATGAGACCTACGCGCTAACCACTGCGCCACACCCACACAGACATGCAGCTTCGCGCGTGGCAAGCATTTGCCGTACACCGTACACCGTACACGTACAAATCGTACAGGACGTGCGTACCGCGCTGCGCCGCGAAGGGGACCGTAGCTTCGACTCCCAGGGCAGCTGTGGGTGTGTGGTGGGTAAGGTGCTGTGTGGTGCATAGGTGAGAACGGTATTAATGTGGGGAAGCAGTGGCGTGGACTCAGTTACATTACATCTGTGACGGAGGGTGGCTTAGTAGCAAGCCACAGCCAGCAGTGTCGTAGCAGAAGGCATTCTCGAGGTTCACATCCGGCATCCAACAGCAACGACCCATAACAGCAAGAGAGGCAGTTCCTCACCGCAGGCTGCCATGTAAGAAGTTGCACAATCACACAACAGCAGGCATGCGATAACTTTAATTCGAAGCCTGAGCATCAAATTGATTCGCAGATGTGAAAGAACACAAACATTTCTAGGTTCGCAGTCTCAGCGCGTGGTAACGATCTTGCGGACGTTCTCAAGGCTCGCAATGGTCAGATCCGTGCCCTGCAGCTTTACATGCAGATCTGCCGTGAAAGCCGCATTGACGGCTTCGCAGGCGGAGGTGATGTCGTCCGGCGTGGTGTCGGCGAGTGGGGTGAATGAACGGGCTGCACTAGATTCCATCCAGTTCTGAGCCACGTTGGCGGTAGTGAGTCAGAGCCGTCACAGCAGCACCCGGCTGCTCCGGATTGTCATTGTGAAAAACCAGTAGGGTATCAGCTGCTGCTTCCAAGCTGTTGATGTTATCATGGTCATCCCGGAGCACAATGGCCATGAACAGGCCTGTGCTCAGGAATGTGTTCTCATACGTGGTCTCGAACGTTTCGTGAAATGTTCGGCACGATCGTGTCCTGCCAACTTGAAGGACGCCATGGCCATTCCGATGGTCAGGCTGGCTGTCGTACGGTTCGCCGCGGAGATAAGGTTTCCGATGCCCTTGCATCGGTCCTCGTGGGCGGCTGCGGGGTCTCCACCACCAGCAGCTGCAGTGTCAAGGAAGTGGCGGCTGATCATGATCATGCGGTTCAGCCATGTGACTTGGCTCTGCGACGTGGCCTTGGCGACATACTTGGTGGCATAGTGCGTGGTTCGGTGGGCCACAACCTCTGCTTGCACAAGGATGTCCTCCAGGACCTCGGGGTCACACATGGGGACCGGCAGTACAAGCTGTTCCTCCACTGTTGCGATGTACTGACGGTCGAGCTCGCAGGCCAGCGTGAAGACGTTGTTGCAGCCCAGCACCATTGTGACAGCGGGGCAATGGGGCACAATGTTGGGGCCGTATCGGGGCAGAACGAACAGGCCGCTGTCGCCCACCCACTTGAACTCACACCGGATGTGGCGTGGGTAGGCCATGCCGCAGTCTCCATCCACGCCTGCACAGCCGAAGCGTTTGCAGGTGTCGGTGTGTTTATGGGTGCAGGACCCCACGACACCCGCCACAAGGTGCTGGGTGCAGCGTTCCAAGCACACTTTGGGTGTAAAGGTATCAGTGGCTTCACCCCCGGTCCCACACGGCTTGCCACGGGCGACAATGGCAAAGTCATACGCGGGTGCCGGCATGGATCCATCTGGCTGAGGCGCGCGGATGGCTGGGGGGCGGCCAGCGGACGCTGCGGGGGGGGCTGGCTGGACTCCATTGTCACCATTGCCAATGTCTTCATCTGTGCCCGAGGCGCTGCCAGGTTCTGCTTGAGTCAGGCCGTCATCCTCTTCTGCAGTAGCATCTGTCATGCTGTCATCACCAGAATTCGTTGCTGCCGTTGATGTTTCCATGGGCGTCGGTGCAACTGCCATTGGTGTGGTGGGTGCAGCCGTGACCAGGGGTGTCTGCCAGAAGACTCGTCGCTCTTTGTCCTGAATGTCGTAGTACGGCTCAGGCAGCCACATGCTGCAGAGGGCGTGTGCCAGCGCCAGAGTGCGGCAGTTGGGCCCCTCAAACAGGGCCCGCATTTTGTCCACGGTATCGCTGCCAGGTGCACCATGCCGTGCAAGTGCAGGGCGAGGCGTCCACTCTGCTCCACCTTGATGCAGATGTGGAACACGGTGCCACAGAAGCAGTCGGGGTTGCTCTGCCGCTTGTCGCCAGGTTTGAAACCAAAAAGGATGTCCATGAAGGCGAGCTTAACCGCGTTGAGGAGTGCTTGGCTGGTGTAGGGGTTGTTTTGCACCCGCCGCCACTTGTCCATGACACGCTCCTCCCGCAATGGAGCACCATCCTCACCAAATTCCAAAAATTGCCCAGCGGCCACGACTGCAGCCGCACTGTGCAAGTCGGCGGGGTTGACGTTAAACATGAGGAGTGGCAGCCCGGTTGCGGCGGCTACACCACGTAGATTGGCGTGCATGTTGCAGTAATAGGCATCTGTCATGTCGATGCGTGCGACCGTTCACCGAAGAGAGGTGACGAGGGCGTGCACGAGAGGTGACATGTCTTGGAGCAAGCGGCGACGATCCGGGTGCATCTTCGGCAAGGCCAGGATGTCCACCATCGCTTTGACAGCCTCTCGCGGGATGGCACCCACTGCATCGATGTCTTGCTGGCAGCTCTTCACTCTGTTCAGACGGTGATGTTCTCCGGCAACGATGCAGCAGAGCGTGGGATGGCGTCCACCCACTGATCGAGTGATGGGTTCGCCACAGCTATCCCGTGCATTGTGACGGTGATGGGCTGCAAGTCAGACGGCCGGTTCTTGACCTTGAGCCTGTAGATCTGCTGCTGCACATGGCCCAGCCCCAGTATGTTGGCTTCCAGCACGGTAGGCCACTCCAGACGCTGCCCGTCCTGATTGATTTCTGGCACGTCTCCACCATCATAGCGTGCGAGAGCAGCCTCCGGGATGCGTCCGCCTGGATGCGGAGGCAGCAGCCACAGGCAGGGCAGACCAGTCAGAATAACCAGTGCGGTTGTGTGCGTGCATGCATGAACACCCAGCACACATGATCCGCAACGAAAGCACTGCATGCAAATTCTCATGTTAGTGTTTAGTGCTTACATTCCAAGGCATGAATGCAGTCGTTGCACATCATGATGATGTCGTCGCCAGCCCCGTTGGTGTGCACCGTACAATTCTCCCCAGAGCGCTCCACACGCATGCAGTACGGCACTAGCCACACACCCGGAGCAGTGGGATCCGGCCGTGGCTCCATGCCAGGTCGTGGCGGCCACGAAGCTTAAGGGAGCATCCATTCCTCATGCTGGCCGTCCACGTCTTGTGGCCGTGTCGCATCCACTCCTGCTTCTTCATCGGAAAGAATAGACTCCTGCTTGTCGTCAACACCATCTGTCTCACGCCGACATCACTGTGGCAGACTAGATGGGCCCGCCTCATGCGGTGGAAAGTCTTCCGGGAAGAGCCATATGCTCCAGTGTTGCCAAATGGTCCCGCGCCTGTTGCAACGAACTGTGCTGCTGGGTGGGCTGGCGGTGCTCTTGGTCATCCGAACCACCAGAGTCCCCTGTCGTACCAGGACGCTTGGTGAGCCCCGTCTTCTCCGTAGAATGCCCATTGAGCCACATCTTTCGGAAGCCCCACGGCAAAGCTGGCTCGGGTGGTGGTGGGGCTCTGGCGGCTGTCACTGGTAGCCATGCGACGACTTGAGCTGGACGCGCCACTGCCAGCGTTCTCCAAACATCTGCACGCAACTGGTGCACGTTGGGGATGTCACCAAACCGGTAGCCGTGTGCCTGTACCGCGGACTTCATCTCGCTGCAGCAGGTGCAGACACAGGATGGCATGTTGTTTTTGACAGTGGCATCAAGCTGTTCGGCGACTCGGATCTGTACCCTAAACCCTAAACCTTAAACCCTAACAGAAGCTGTTAAGGGAATTACAGTGGGCAGAGGCTGACCCGCAGGAACATCTTGCACATGTTCTGGCCATGAAGCTGTACTGCTGTCTAACCAGGCACCCATACGAGGCTTGGTGGGGTTTGTCGGCCGCCTGAACACCCAGAAGGCAGCATCCAAAACTGCCTCCACAAGGCTACCCCTGCTGCGGTGGGTGTGTTGTGGTGTGTGCTCCTCAGATGACTGTTGCCGAATCACACGGGCTTGATGCTTTCGAGCTGCGTCCACTGTTTGGTCTGCCGCCACTTGCTCAGGTGTTCGGTTGGCTCGCACCTCTGCTACCCGAGCTGCATGTGCTGCTCGATGCGTGGCCACTTGCTCAGGCGTTCGGTTGGCTCGCGCCTCCGACCACCACGCCCACCGAGCAGTAGCTGCTGCTCGGTCCGCCGCCACTTGCTCAGGTGTCCGGTTGGCTCGTGCATCTGCCCATCACGCTGCAGCTGCTGCTCGATCCGCCGCCGCCGGTTGGCTCGCGCCTGCACCTTTCTGGTTGCATCCGCACTGGACAGCTGGGGTGTCGGGGGGGAAGGTGTGGCTTGAGTCCGGCCTGTCAAGCTCAGAAGCCACGAGCCTCCACCTGCAACTGTACCTAACCGCCGACGTCCTGCATGATGTCAGGAAGAGGATTACTAGTCTACAGCCCATGCAGGAGATGGAGCAACATCACGGGCATCAGTCTCAACCAGGACTCCTTACCGGAAGCAGAATTGTCCATAGAAATGGCCGGTCAGACTGATGTCGCGACAGGTTATCCTCCTATCCTCAAGGAATGCAGTTGAGGGCCAATGGAACACAGTACATTGATACAATATGGATGTATGTTGCGCAGCACCGCTGTTTTGTAGAATTTTTTCCTGAATCCGTATGATAAATTTATCCTGGATCCGTTTGACAAAATTGATAAATGCACTCGAGGGCCAATGGCACACATTACTTCTATACAATAACTGTGCTGCACAGCATCGCTGGTTGATAGAATGTATTCTGAATCCGTATGATTCTATAGAATTTCTGCGACTGTATTTATCCCGGGGAATGTTGCGGTGTGCGCGACTTCACGTCATTTCGTGGCGGAGCCATTGTAGTCTAGTTTTCCACTGCAAGTCCTGTCCCACAGTGGAACTACATGGATATACCCACAGCCACGCCCAGGCGTACCTGGTTATCCTAATATTTTGTGATAAACGTTTAACCTTGCAAGTTCAAGTCGAACAACACAACTACGCGCGTCTGTTGTTCGTTACCCACCACCGCACCCAGTCGTCCCCATGGCCTGATGGCCCAGTATCCGTGTGTCCCCGCCCACATGTTCAAGGTTCACATGCACGCGTCCACGCTTCATGCACACGCCCATGTTACATCCTCATGTCCCGCGTCCACGCGTCCATGCTACATCCACGTGTGGCTACATCCACGGTGCCACGGTCCCATGTGCCCACGTGCCCACACGCTCACGCGTCCATGTGCCCTTGCATCCTCGCGTCCTCACGTCCTGGTGTCCTCGCGTCCTCGCATCCTCGCGTGCAACTCGCGTGCGACCCGTGATTTGAACCCGCGACCTGTCGTCCTCGCGTCCTCGCGTTTCGAACCCGCGACCTCTGGTTGTGAAGAGGGGGCGCGCTAACGGACTAGACGCGGGCTGCGTCGCCCGCGAGGGGGCCGTAGTCCCCCGGCTGGGCGGCACGAGTACGACGGTCCGTGCGTGTACTACAGACGTGTGGGAGTCGAACCCACAAGTGCAAGGGATGCACGAAGGGGAGCAGCGTCGTCGTCATGACGCGTGAGTACACCAGCCAGTGGATGGTGTTGACTGCGGCAATCTTGTAAGCAGTGTACACGACACAATAAATAAATAAATAAATTAATAAAGAAAGAAAGAAAGAAAGAAAGAAAGGAAGAAAGAAAAAGACAGACAGAGACAGACAGACAGACAGACACAGACAGATGAGTATTGTGTGAGAAGGTGGCGGTGCCGAAGAAGTCGTCGCTGTCATGCAGCAGTTACCGAACTATGACGAGTACTTCGCAGACGATAGTGACCATGTGGTGTACGCTGCATACGACTGCTTAGACGTTGACGTTTGCCGCACAAGTACGCAGGGTAGCGCAGGTATGCCGTACAATACGTGCAGAGGCGTGGGGGAGATATCGCTGCCACGTTGTGTGGCCGTGTTGGTGTTCGGTGCGTTGGTCATAACTGCCAACGTCATGGCGGCGGTGGGGGTTGGGCAGGATCGTCCGCTGCAGCAGTTTAGGCGCACGGCTTGCTTTTGGTTGGATATCTTCGTAGGCCAGGAATGCCGAGGAATGCATGACATACGAAGATATCACACCGATGTGATATTTTCGTACGCCAGTAATATTTCGGCCTTCATGGCATACGAAGATATCAAGCTGAAGGCGAGCCGTGGAGGCGAAGTGCTACAGCGGACAATCTTGCCCAGCCGCCACCGCCGCCATGACGTTGGCAACGATGCTCACGACCAACACGCCGAACACCAACACGGCCAAGCAACGTGGCAGCAATAGGTGCTGTGTACCGCCCAGCCGCCATGACCGGGAGTCTGGCCGCCGCTCCTTCATCTCCAGTTGGAAGCCGCCTCCAAGTCGAGGCGGCAACAGCGCAGTTACCACCGCCTCAACAAGTAAGCAAAGTAGTGCAGTCAAAGGCGCACGGAGCAGGGACAGTCGTGCTGTCCGGCGAGGCAGTGGTGTTATCATGGTACGGTAGCGATGCAGCACGTCATATGTACACACACAGTAGTACACCGGGCTACACCACACCGCCCTGCTGTCCAGTCGTTGTGGATCAAAGTCATACCGGGTCAGTAACCAGGTAAGATGTGGGTCCACACCTTGCGGATCCGCGTCTTACCGGGTTACTGACCAGGTATGACTTGGATTCAGAAGGACCGCATAGCAGCCAGCAGCAGGTGCGTGTGGCCGTGTGAGTGTGTGTGGTGTCGGGGGGGGAGTTTTGCATGCACCATTAGCGTGCCATAATAACACCACCGGCTCAGCGGTTAAATAGCTATGTGACGACACCGCTGTTGGTCTACCACGTAGGCATTGTTATGTACGATTGCAAAGTGTATGTAGGCTTGCCGGTGTATGCCATGACATGCGCCGATGCATAACCTGTTATGCCCTGTCATCGTGTCGAACCCCGACCAACGAAATCGTAGAATCGCCTGCAGCAGCGTCGGAGACTGTAGACCTTGTGCCGGTCCTAGAATTTCGAGGGTCGTGGTTCGAGACGAAGACAGT
This sequence comes from Volvox carteri f. nagariensis, assembly GCF_000143455.1. NCBI lineage: Eukaryota > Viridiplantae > Chlorophyta > Chlorophyceae > Chlamydomonadales > Volvocaceae > Volvox > Volvox carteri. The sequence goes on along the minus strand of NW_003307549.1, from coordinate 1,100,703 downwards.
GACGGGGCAGAACATAAGAGAGGAAGTTATGCGTCGGCGTATGTCAGGGCAGAAATGATGGTGCATTAAAGAGCGCACGGAGCACGAACGTGTGCACTGAGTGACATGGGGGCTCGTATTAGTACGGTCACGATAACGTAGGCGAAGGAGGACCGAGAGGGGCCGGAGGTTGGACCGGGAACATACCTGTCGAGTGCATGGTGAATGGCAGAAGCCGTGGTGCCTGCATGGTCGCGTGATCGGCAGCAGCCAGCACCGCCGCATAGGCGACAGGACGGTGTACTGGCACGACATCCGTCGTGGCGACGTGCTGCTGTGGCGCTCGTAATTCGCGTCCATCTGTTACTAGGGCCCTCATTGTCGACCAAGCGGGGCCTATACCGCATGACCTGCCATGGGTGGACAGCAGCGACAACATGTTAGAAAGGAACGGGATATATACAATACACAAACGGCTGGATACGTGTGTTAGTGCAGGGGACTGCAGACACACGGCAGCGGCAATCCGGAAGGGAGGTTAGACAGTCAGACGGTCAGACGGAATAGCGCAGGTGCAATCATACGGGCAACACGGAGTGACATGGGTGCGGATACTAGTACGGTCCGGGAACATACCTGCCGAGTGTATGGTGAATGGCAGAAGCCGTGGTGCCTGCATGGTCGCGCGATCGGCAGCAGCCAGCACCGCCGCATAGGCGACAGGACGGTGTATCGGCACGACATCCGTCGTGGCGACGTACTGCTGTGGCGGTTGAAATGTGGCTCCAGTTGTATCCAGTGGTGCTCGTACGTGGCGTCCGTGTGTTATTAGGGCCCTCGTTGTCGAGCAAGCAGATCCTATACCGCATGAGCTGCCATGGGTGGACAGCGGTGACAACATGTTAGAAAGGAACGGGATATATACAATACACAAACGGCCGGAAACGGGGAAGGCAGTGGTACCGGAATTGGTACAAATCGCACCATAGCAGCGTACGTGGGGTATCACAGCTGCCAACACCGGATACACGACCGCCGTGTGGAAATAGAGAGTGGCAGTGAAGAGCTGCCGAAGGGTGTCGAAGCATCATTATGATGTCCTTACGAAGAGGCCTGAAGGCACGCTAAGGTGATCACATATGTACCTGCCATATACGCCAGAGCCGCTTCAGGCAATAGGCATTTCGAACGGACGGACGAGCGGTAAGATTGACGGATGGGGCCCCGTATGTGTTAGCGCAGGAGAAAGCTGACACACGGCAGCGGCAACCCGGAAGGAATGACGGACAGTCAGACGGTCAGACGGAATAGCGTGGGTGCAATCATACAGGCAACACGGAGTGACAGGGTGCCGTGTATTTATAATTTAGACGTAAGACTACGCGGGCAGTGCATCGTACTGCACCACATTTGATGCGCTGACACATATGGACGCCAACTCGTCGCACACTTACCGCGCGCGATGGAGACCTTGCAGGAAATGCTTGGTATGGAAATGTCCGGCAACAGGAACCACGACGCACGCAAATCTGCAATGCATTGCAGCGGCGATGCGTCACGGTAGTGCGGAAGCAGGGCCGGATATTGCGACAACTCGCTATGTCGGAATAGTAAATAAGATAAATAATAAACAGCAAGATGAACACCGGTAATACAGACTAATTATCGCGGCCGCGTACCACTTGCATAGGCATGCAATATATGTACATCTCATAAATAGCAACGCAAAGGATGTACAAGGAGAACTGACATAAAATAGTTTGCGCGTGCACAAGAAGAAACGACAGCAAAGTTGCCGTACACATCTTAACACGACGTGACACCGCGGACATCGTGCACTACGGTGCGAACGCACATAGACGCGGCCTGGCCGTACACTTACTGTGCCTACCGAAGATGTCTCAAAAGTAGTATCAAAAGTAGCATGGGCAGTGTCCGGAGTAGTGGCCGTAACGCACGCAAACCTGCAATACAAGGCAACGGTGATGCGGCACTGTTTTCCGGAAACACTACCGCAACTCACAACGATGAGTCGCTATGTCGCAGTAAAGGACGTATGTACATAAAAAAGAGAACCGGCACAGAACGAGTTAATGCAAAACAATGTATGTCGTACACTTGCCGACACGGTGTGCTGCGACGGACAAGTGGTAATGTGCCGACACACGTACACGTGTGTTGCATCATAACGCACACTTACCGCGCCTACTGGAAGCCACCGAAGAGAACAGCACGAAGGCTTGCCGGAGCAGCAGCTTCAACGCATGCGAACCTGCACGACAGTGTGAAGGTCGCGCGGAGACAAGCCCAGAAGTCGTTATGTCCAATTCGTTATGTCCAACCATCATGTACACGAGTGGCATGCGCACAGCAGAGCATGCTGCAGGGAGAGCGGGGAAGCGGCGAGAGGCGGATAGGAATGAGACACGTACGAATGTCAACACGGTACAGCATTCGTGCCTGAAAACCCTAACTTATACCAGCGAAACCGGTTATACCATTCATATACTCACCAGCGTAGGTGCGAGGGACGCCGCCAACTTGTGTGGGAGTCGAACCCACAAGTGCACAGAATGCACCCAGCCCTGCAAGTGTGTCGTTGCGCGGCTAGACAGCCGCTCAACGCTGGCATTTAATGCCATCCAGGGGCGGCTAGATGGAAGTGAAGGGAGGGGACAGGTGCAAGGCATAGCGAACCTGGACGACGTGTAGTGGACGGCAGCGCAAGTGGATGAACACGCAAGAACGAGTCATTCCTGCAGAGCTGTGATAAACATAGTTCGACCTTCTGTCTTGGTGGTGATGGTACCGGTGATGGTGAATGAGTCGTAAGCAGCATACGCCATACGATCATTATCGTCTGCGAAGCTGGCGCTGCCGAAGAACTCGTCGTAGTTCGGTAACTGTTGCATGACGGCGATGCTGTCGGTGCATACCGGATAACTGCGGCTGCCGACCGTGAGGACGAGCGGGAGGACCGGCAGTGAGCCGACTACAGTGACAGAAGTGGGGTTGGGTGACAGGGTGGCCGAGGCGTGTGGACCGTCCGACGGTAAAACAAGGGCACTGCGGCTACGCTGCTCCCAAGCCAATACCATATCACTTGTGTCGGCGGGCACGATGGCCGCGGTAGTTCGCTGAACAGCCGCCTGGAAGGTGTGCACTCGCTTGGGAGGGCGTTTGCCGGGGGCACTTGCTGCTGCTACGAGCGAGCCGCTGAGGAAGACGCTATTCATATAAGCTTTGTTAGAGGAGGGGCTGATCCTGGCACCATACATGTAAAGGGGCGTGCTGCTGTCGGCCGCTGCTTGTAGCTGAGCAATGAAGTCGTCGGGAGCGGACTCCCTGATGGCGAGCTCCACACGTCCGGCATCGGGACTGTCACCGTTGCCGCACGCAACCCACGCCTTAAACTTGCGGAACGGCCCGCCCCGGAACATCCCGCCGTGCGGGATGAGCAGGAGGGCGCTGCCATCTGAGATGTGCTTGTCTTCGGGGCGGGCCCTGTCGCTGTCGACATCGTAAGCGGGGAACCGAAGCCTGGCGCTGTAGAGCAGTGGGACAGCGGAGGAGGGCTCCACGGAAATCCGCGTCGCCGAGGAGACTTTAAACTGCCCCACCGTCACCCCAGCGAACCGAGAAGTGATGTAAGGCAGCAGGGAAGCTGAATCCACGTTGATGAACGTGACGCGGTGGCCGAACGCGTGGCTGCTCTCCAGCCTGCCGAGGATGACATCGTCAATCTGCATGATTACTATCCCCTGGCCGGCGGTATTCACGCCCGCGATGAAGCTGCCGTAGCGGCTCTGGGCGCCGGCAAACAGCCGGTCCTCATTGGTTTCCGTGGGGCCGGCCGTAAACGTCACATGAAAGGTGACGCTCCTTGAATCCCTACGTGTTGCAAACAGGCGTCAAATGGGGAGCGGTACACGGTATTTAAGGTACATGCGAGCGGTGATGAACGTGACGGAAGACATCTGTGCTTAAGAGACAGCGGCCAAATATGATAGATGCGTATATTTCGCACCGTCAGAGGTGGAGGCACAAAGTCGGGTCAAAGTCGGGAAGTACCTTACTGGTGTCAACACGCTCTATGCGCGTAGCAGCTCGCTTACGTGGCGGCGACGGGGGGGCCGACCGTCGATGTGCTGCTCTGCGACGCAGCAGTGTCCAGTTTCTGACGCTTGGCGTCAGGTGGGTCGATACTACTGCGGAAGTTAAAGTTCAGAAAGTCACAAGACGGGATCGGATAAGTTTCGCATAACACATAACACAAAGCAGGGGATGCAACAACGGAGAACACGAAACAAGGCAATGCAAGGGATACGAGCAACATATTTACGCATTATACCAGCGCAAACCGACCTGGTGGTGACCAGGGTGCGGCATCGCAGATTGTAGGACGTGCTAGAGTCCAGGCGTTGCCGCTTGGCGTCCGGCGAATCCATATCGCTGCTGGTACTAAACAGGTAAGCGGTGGAGACACTTGGAATAGGAAGGCTTGCAAAGAGGTGCGTCTGAAGAGTGCAGGATAAGTGGGGAGGAATCGGCGCGCTAACAATTATACAAACCGCGGCGGCGTGTCATATAGATGACAGATGTCCGAGGATCGGCAGACGCAGACATTGGACGCGCATGCACCGCGGCTGCGAGACCGGTGTAGCTGCCAACCCGCATCATTGCGGCGGCCTTCGACGAGTTCGAAACAGGAGTACATTTATATAGCAAAGACATACGTGCTTAGGCGATGATGCGGATTGCTGCCAATTCGTGTGATCGCGGCCGCACCCAGCGAAATCCGTCCGAAGCAGAAATCGGCAGACGCGGACATTGGACGCGCATGCACCGCGGCTGTGAGGCTGGTCCAGCTGGCAACTCGCGTGATTGCGGTGGCCTTGAACGAATTCGAAACATGAGTACATTTATATAGGAAAGACAGACGTGCTTAGGCAATGATGCGGATTGCTGGCAATTCGTGTGATCGCGGCCGCGTCCAGCGAGACCGAAGCAGAGATGGATGCTGACAAAGGCGCGGATAGCTGAGATTTCGCGTCAGTAAATTGGTGTATATGCAAGAGGATCTGTCACGGGCGCGGTGCGGTGCGGTGGGCGTGTCGAATGACGTTAACACGGTGCGGCGCGCATTGCACTGTGCACGGTCCGAAAATATATATAAGAATAGAAGAAAACGGTCCGAAAATATATGTCAAAATAGAAGAAAATAGACGAAAAAAACATGCATCAAAGCTAGCGAGCCGCAACGCAAAAAGGACCCAAGGACGCGCCGGCGCCGGGGTCGAACCGGCGCCCGCGGCTCCCACTCAACGTCGGACCTAGCGCGCCCGACAAAGCTAGAACGGCCATGCTCGGGAGCGCGTTGCGCGGGCCCAGGTTTGGCGCGGTGCGGTGCCATCCATAGTAGTCCGGTGCGGCGCGCTGCGCCGAACGAAACAACAAAACCGCAAAAAGCGGCGACGACGACGGGGCGCGAACCGGCGACCGCGGCTCCCAAGCGGCGACGGAGCTAGCCTAAAAGCTGCGGCTCCGAAACCGCGAACGACACCCCAACTAGACGCGGGCTGCTTCGCCCGCGAGGGGGCCGTAGTCCCCCGGCTGGGCGGCACGAGTACGACGGTCCGTGCGTATACTACTACACCCGTGTGGGAGTCGAACCCAGAAGTGCAAGGGATGCACCCAGCCGCGCGGGCGTGTCGTCGGACGGCTAGAGAGCCGTGCAACGCTGGCATTTAACGCCATCCAGTGGCGAGGCAGACGAACTGTTGGACGTGTCAGGTAGTGTTGGCTGCGGAGGTCCAACGTTCCTCTAGGTTTCTGGCGTGTTTGTACTCGGTCGTATAGCGTTCACGGGTTTCGGTTGCACGGCGATCGAGGAGGCGGAGTTCGGCCGCCAGGTCGGGGTCCAGCTTGGTTGCTGCCATGAACTGTTTGACGACTCGTGTTCGTTCGTCGGGTGTGGTAGAGAGCGGGCGGAGGAGGCGGATGTGGTCGAGTGTCTTGTAGCGGGTGAGCAACACATACATGGTTGCATGCTTGAGGCCACCGGGCGGGACGGAAAGGTCCGCGACCCAGCATTCTTCCTTGAAGCTACGGCCCTGTACGAAGTAGTCGGTGACGGCGTAGTAGTCACCAAGTGGTACATTGACTCGACGTACATTTTTGGTGGTGGTGCCGGTGTTGGCGGCTGGCACGGTGATGTTTGCTGCCGGTGAGGGCCGTGGTACGATGGCGAAGGCAGCACCTTTGGTTGCGAAGTCCGCTAAGTCTGCTAGTATCGCTTTGGGCGCGTGCCCTTTAATGGGACGGACCAAGACAGCTGCAGGTAGGTAGTGGAGGCGCCAGTACGGGCCGCGGCCGTCGTCGGGCGGTTCACGGCTGTCGGTAAGCAGGCCACACGCCTCGACTTCATTGTTGTGGCACGCGCCGGTGTCGGCAGCAGTGGTGTCGAGTAGGGTGTAGCGTGCACCCTCGTAGTACCAAGTGTCGGCGGTGGTGTGGTCGAAGGTGGCGTCTTTTACTCGCATTGCGACAGCCTTTTCGACGTGGGAGAGTGGCTGTTGTTGGGTTGCACCATGTTGCCTAACCGGGACGTGGTCCGCGTTCCAGCTGACCAAACGCGCTCCTTTGCGGCGTGCCTGGAGCATCAGGAGGCGTGTGTTGAGCGCGTGCCTGGGTTCGTTCCGTTGCAGCACGACACGGGGTTCGAGGTCTGTGAGATCGGACAAATCCGTGATGACGCGTTGGTTGAGTGCGTCTACTAGATCTGCAACACGTGCTTCAGTGGGTTGAATGCCGCCGAACATGGTTGTGAAGCGGGTAAGCTGCTGGCCAGATGGGCTGTTGTCTTGCTGCTGCTGTTTCTGCAGCATGAATACGGTGCCGCCGAGCCGGGTTTTGACGGGCAGCAGCTTGTGCAGTGATGTTCTGTTGCTGCTCCGCAGCCCTGTAGTCCGGGTCTTGATGGGCAGCAGCTCGTGCAGCCGTGTCCCGGTGTTGTTCTGCAGCCCTGCGCCCCGGATCCAGATGAGCATCCCGCATCCGGGCTGCATCTACGCTGAGGTGCGTGTTCGACGCTCTTGTCCCTCTAAAACGAAACCCGCCGCCCAGTGTACCCAGGCGCTCATGACTGCGTGTCCCAGTCCGCTGGGGTGAATCATTCCGTCGGTCCACCATAACTGACAGAAGCTGTTTCCGGTCGCAATACCGCGTGTGGAGATAAGTAATCCGGGTGCGATATATATGCAATACAATCCTACAGTAGCGAACCGACTCCTGCAAAGAGCCCAGCTTCGCAAAAGGCCGTCAACTTACGTTGGCGGTGCCACCGACTAGTTTATGGCCGCCGACTTTCGTGTGATTCAGTTCTGAGCCGTAGTACCGTACATGAAGAGAAATAAAGTAAAAGTGTATGTCTGCGATGCAATCCTAATGTAGCGAGCTGACGGCCGTGGACAAGTTCATTTCACAAAAGGCCGTACAGTTTACACGGACAACGTTGGACAACCGCAGATGCACACTTCGGCGCACTCCTCGTCCATCACTGAATTGTGCGTTGAACCGCGCATCGATTTGTGCATTTAATTGTGCGGTTCGGTGCGTGTTTAATTGCGCGTTGAATTGTGCATCGAATTGCGCATCGAATTGCGCGTTCAATTGCATGCTTCGGTGCGCATTGAATTGCGCGTTGAATTGCACGTTTAATTGCATGTCGAGTCGTGTGGTGGGTTGCCCGTTAAAACGCGCGAGTCGACGCATGTCAAATTGCGCAGTGCGGTGCAGTGCGGTGCGGTGCGCTGCATAACGAAAAGAAAAAAAAAGCGACGACGACGGGAAGCGACCGGCGAGCTGGACTCCCGCGGCGACGAAGCTAGCGCTCCCGAACGAAAAAAACAAAAGAAAGACGCGCGGGTGCCGGGATCGAGCCGGCGACTACGGCTCCCACACAGCGATAGAGCTAGCGCGCACCACGAAGCGGTGCACGGCGATGTTCCGGAGCGCATTGCGCGGCCTCAGGTTTGGTGCGGTGCGATGCGGTGTGGTGCGGCGCGGTGCGGTGCGGTGCGAAAAAACGAAAAAAAGCGGCGACGGCGGGGCGCGAACCAGCGACCGCGGCTCCCACGCGGCGACGGAGCTAGCCTAAAAGGCGCGGCTCCGAAACCGCGGACAAAAAGGCGAAAAACGGCAACTTACCAAGCGGCCACCCGGACAGACAGACAGACAGACTAGACGCGGGCTGCGTCGCCCGCGAGGGGGCCGTAGTCCCCCGGCTGGGCGGCAGGAGTACGACGGTCCGTGCGTGTACTACACCCGTGTGGGAGTCGAACTCACAAGTGCAAGGGATGCACGAAGGGGAGCATCGTTGTCGTCATGACGCGTGAGTACACCAGGCAGTGGATGGTGTTGAGTGCGGCAATCTTGTAAGCAGTGTACACCACACGATGAGTATTGTGTGAGAAGCTGGCGGTGCCGAAGAAGTCGTCGCTGTCATGCAGCAGTTACCGAACTATGACGAGTACTTCGCAGACGATAGTGACCATGTGGTGTACGCTGCATACGACTGCTTGGACGTTGACGTTCGCCGCACAAGTACGCAGGATAGCGCAGGTATGCCGTACAATACGTGCAGAGGCGTGCGGGAGATATCGCTGCCACGTTGTGTGGCCGTGTTGGTGTTCGGTGCGTTGGTCATAGCTGCCAACGTCATGGCGGCGGTGGGGGTTGGGCAGGATCGTCCGCTGCAGCAGTTTAGGCGCACGGCTTGCTTTTGGTTGGATATCTTCGTAGGCCAGGAATGCCGAGGAATGCATGACATACGAAGATATCACACCGATGTGATATTTTCGTACGCCAGTAATATTTCGGCCTTCATGGCATATGAAGATATCAAGCTGAAGGCGAGCCGGGAGGCGAAGTGTA
>NW_003307549.1:1090707-1091740 GCF_000143455.1 Volvox carteri f. nagariensis | reverse complement strand
CGTCTTACTGGGTTACTGACCAGGTATGACTTGGATTCAGAAGGACCGCATAGCAGCCAGCAGCAGGTGCGTGTGGCCGTGTGAGTGTGTGTGGTGTCGGGGGGGGAGTTTTGCGTGCAGCAGTAGCGTGCCATAATAACACCACCAGCTCAGCGGTTAAATAGCTATGTGACGACACCGCTGTTGGTGTACCACGTAGGCATTGTTATGTACGATTGCAAAGTGTATGTAGGCTTGCCGGTGTATGCCATGACATGCGTCGATGCATAACCTGTTATGCCCCGTCATCGTGTCGAACCTCGACCAACGAAATCGTAGAATCGCCTGCAGCAGCGTCGGAGACTGTAGACCTTGTGCCGGTCCTAGAATTTCGAGGGTCGTGGTTCGAAACGAGGACAGTGACAGGGGAGAACATAAGAGAGGAAGTTATGCGTCGGCGTATGTCAGAGCAGAAACGATGGTGCATTGAAGAGTGCACGGTGCACGAACGTGTGTACCGTCCGCTGAGGCAGCGGTGTTATCAACGTTAAATTCTAAATGTTCTACACAGTTTAATATTAAATACAGTCACCATCTGCGTCGGGGACTGTACAGCCTACTTAAGCAGCGCCAGCTTCACAGACGATAACGACCGTGTGGCGTACGACTAACGACTAGACGACTAACGATTAGACGCCGACGTTCGCCGCACAAGTACACAAGGTAGCGCAGGTGAAAGCGCACGGTGCACGAACACTTGTGTTGTCCGCTGAGGTAGCGGTGTTAATTTGGTACGGCACCGATGCAGCCCATCACACACACACACACCACCACACCCACCTGCGAATGGCTGCTGTGCACGCCTTCTGGATGCAAGTCCTACCGGGTTACTGACCCCGTACGACTTGGATCCAGAAGGAGTGGACAGCAGCCACCCGCAGGTATGCGTGTGTGGTGGTGGGCGGGGGGGGGGGGACGGGGAGGTTTGCATGGACAGGTACCGTAGCATAACAAGACCACCGGCTCAACGGTCAGCGTTAATTAGGTATGCAGT
>NW_003307549.1:1085206-1086203 GCF_000143455.1 Volvox carteri f. nagariensis | reverse complement strand
CAGCCTGCCGAGGATGACATCGTCAATCTGCATAATTACTATCCCCTGGCCGGCGGTATTCACGCCAGCGATGAAGCTGCCGTAGCGGCTCTGGGCGCCGGCAAAGAGGCGGTCCTCATTCGTTTCTGTGGGGCCGGCCGTAAACGTCACATGAAACGTGACGCTCCTTGAATCCCTACGTGTTGCAAAGGGGCGTCAAATGGGGAGCGTTACACGATATTCAAGGTGCACGCGAGCGGCGATGAACGTGACGGAAGACATCTGTGCTTAACAGGCAGCGGCCAAATATGCGCGCCGGAGCTGATAGATGCATCTATTTCGCACGGTGAGAGGCGGAGCGTAAGTACCTTACTGGTGTGAACACGCTCTTTGCATGTAGCAGCTCGCTTACATGGCGACGGCGGGAGGGCCGACCGTCGATGTGCTGCTCTGGGACGCAGCCGTGTCCAGCCTCTGACGCTTGGCGTCCGGTGGGTCGATACTACTGCGGGAGTTGGTCGAAGGTGTAGAAAGTCAGGAGATGGGATCGGATAAGGTTCGCATAACGCATAACAAGGTGTCGCATATGTTCGCATAACGCATAACGCATAACGCAAAACACGGGACGCAGCAACGCAAAGGATGCGAACAGCGTATTTACGCACTAGAGCAACGCAAACCGACCTGCTGGTCACCAGGGTGCGACATCGCAGATTGTAGGACGATGTAGGCTCTAGGCGTTGTCGCTTGGGGTCCGGCGAATCCATCCGGCTGCGAGCGTATGTCTGAAAACAGGTATGTCTGAAAACGGTGGAGGCACTTGGAGTAAGCAGGCTTGCAAAGAGGTAAGTGCAGGATAAGTGGGGAGGAATCGGCGCGCTAACAATTATACATCCGCGGCAGCGTGTCGTATAGATGACAGATGTCCGAGGATCGGCAGACGCGGACATTGGATGCGCACGCGCCGCGGCTGCGAGCCTGGTCCAGCTGCCAGGTCGCGTGATTGCGGTGGCCTTGA
>NW_003307549.1:1078821-1079115 GCF_000143455.1 Volvox carteri f. nagariensis | reverse complement strand
ACCATACACATCTGTGTGACCATGCATATCTGTGTGACCATACATACCTGCTTGCCGATAGCGTGACGTGACGCGCAATCTGTGGTGGTGTAAGGGGACTTCAACAAGTATGAATGTAAATGCCTGGCTGATTATAATCACTCGCCTGGCTGATTCCTTGTGGCTTGTGGCTTTTGGGTGGTGGGTGCTATCCTTACGCAGCCTTGGCTTGAACGAAAGCACATGTACGAGAGGGATGCAGCCCAATGATTCTGATGGCANCGTTTCGCTGGCTGCTGATGCAGCAGCCGCTAG
>NW_003307549.1:1075621-1078771 GCF_000143455.1 Volvox carteri f. nagariensis | reverse complement strand
TAGCATAGCATATCGTGTACGGCATAGCGTAGCATGTACGGCATAGCGTGTACGGCATAGCGCGTACGGCGCGTACGGCGCGGTCATGCTACACGTGGTCATGTTGTAAGTTTTAATGCGGAGAGTTCCACACGCGAAGTAGAACACGCGTACGGCATAGCGTGTACGGTGTACGGCGTATGGCGCGTACGGTGTACGGCGTATGGCGCGTACGGCGCATGGCGTATGGCGCGTACGGTGTATGGCGTATGGCGCGTACGGCGTATGGCGTATAGCGCGTACGGCGTATGGTGCGTACGGCACAGCGCGTACGGCGCCTACGGCATGTCGCGTACGGCGCATATGGCAGAATAGATGCTACACGCGGTCATGTTGTAAGTTTTAATGCGGAGAGTTCCACGCGCAAAGTAGAACACGCGTACGGCATAGCGCGTACGGCGTACGGCGCATGGCGCGTACGGCATGGCACGTACAGTGTACGGTGTATGGCGCGTACAGCGTATGGCGCATACGGCACAACGCGTACGGCGCGTACGGCATAGCGCGCACGGCGCGTACGGCGCGTATGGCTTAGCGTGTACGATAGCGCGTACGGCATAGCATAGCGTGTACGGCATAGCATAGCGCGTACGGCACAGCATAGCGTAGCGTGTACGGCATAGCATAGCGTAGTGCAGCATGGCATAGCGTAGCGTAGCATAGCATAGCATAGCATGTACGGCATAGGACATAGCATAGCTATGCTATGCTATGCTATGCCGGTAAGGTAGGGTAAGGTGGTACCGTTACCGTTGAAAACTGGTGCACGGCACCAGCACCACCACCTGACACAAGGACCTTCGACCACGGAAGGAATGCCGTACACGCTTAAGACATGTAATTGCGCGTTGTACTGTGTGTTGGATTGCGTGTACGGCTTTCCTTGAACTGCACATTGCACGGTGCATTGAATTGCGTGCACCAGTGCACGTTTGGTTGCACATTTCGGTGCGTGTTGAATTGCGTGCTTCAAATCAAATCATTGCGTGCTTCAAATCAAATCGAAGACAGCGATTTTCCTGACGAAGAGCTAAACATACATTAGATATGTACCTGGTACACTCCGATGCTCCGGAGCGTGTTGCGCAATCCCAGCTGCGGTGCTGTGCGGTACGGTGCGGTGCGCGCTCCCGAACGAAAAAATAGATAAAAATGTGCAGGCGCCGGATCGAGCCTGCGACCGAGGCTCCCACGCGGTGATGGAGCTAGCGTGCGCAACGAAGCGGTCTGCGCCGATGCTCAGGGGCGCGTTGCGCGACCCCAGCTGCAGTGCAGTGCGGTACGGTGCGGTGCGCGCTCCCGAACAAAAAAAAGGAAAATACGCATAGGCGCCGGGATCGAGCCGGCGACCGCGGCTCCCATACCGTGATGGAGCTAGCACAATGACATAGCACGACAAAGCACGACGAGCCGAGACATGACCCACACGGTGCAGTGCGCGGCCCCAAACAAAATAATAAAAAAAAACACGGTACACGACAGCGAACGCGACCGACCGCGCAAACCGTCCCGCGGGTCAGGTTGTGTTGCGCATCGCACTTCGGTGCGCGTTGCGTTTCTATTCCTTGCTATTCTTGCTATAGCATAGTTTCTACTCACTGCTATTCGTCGTTTCTATTCGTTGCTACTGCTTTGCAACGTGGACTGACCTTGTATCGTGTAGGACGTGCAGACAAGGATGGCGATGAATAGCCATCGATGGCGATGAACAACCGTTGATGTGCCGAGATGTTGTCGTCTGGCGAAAATCGGTTAGCGAGCCGATGCACGTAAAGAGGCCAGCTTCGCGAAATACCGCGCAGCTTATGTTCGCGGCGCGACTAGTTTACAACCGCCAGATTTAAAATAACCGCTCAGCCACGGTACCGTATATGAAAATAAGTAAACCGGATGCGTATATATGCGGTGCAATTATATTGTAGCGACCCAACATCCGCGAACAAAACAGTTTCACAAAATGCCGTACAGCCTACGCGGACAACGTTGGACAAGCACTGCACACTTCAGTGCGCGTCAAATTGCGTCGTTCAGTGCACGTTAAATTGCGCGTTGAATTGCACGTTTAATTGCATGTCGAGTTGTGTGGTGGGTTGCGCGTTAAAACGCGCGAGTCGGCACATGTCAAATTGCGCAGTGCGGTGCGGCCAATGTTTATCGATTTGCGCGTTCAATCGTGGTGCTGTGCGGTGCGGTGCAGTGCGGTGCGGCGCGGTGCGCGGTCCCAAATGAAAAAAACAAAAAAATGAGAGGGTGCCGGGTCGAGCCTGCGACCGCGGCTACCATTCGACATTGGACCTAGCGCACACCACAAGCGGTGCGCCCTGATGCACCACGGCGCATTGCGCGGGTCCAGGTGTGGTGCGGTGCGATGCACTGCCCGCGCAGTGTGGCGCAGTGTGGCGCGGTGCGGTGCAATGCGGTGCGGTGCGGTGCGGCACGGACACCGAAGCGGTGCACAGCGATGCTCGGGGGCGCATTGCGCGGGCCCAGGCGTGGAGCGGTGCAGTCCGGGACGACGCGGTGCGGTGCACGGTCCAGAACGAAAAGAAAAGAACAATAAACGACGACGACGCGAAAAACGAACCACGCGACGACGAAGGCAGCGCTCCCGAACGAAAAATATAAGAAAGCGGGCGCCGGGCGACGAAGCTAGCGATCCATAACGTAAAAAAGGACAAAAAGACGCGCCGGCGCCGGGATCGAACCAGCGACCGCGGCTCCCATTCGGCGTCGGAGCTAGCGCGCCCGTCGAAGCAGCGCACGGCCATGCTTCGGATCGTGTTCCGCGGGCCCAGGTGTGGTGCGGTGCGGTGCGTTGCGGTGCCGCGCGGTGCGAAAAAACGAAAAAAAGCGACGACGGCGGGGCGCGAACCGGCGACCGCGGCTCCCAAGCGGCGACGGAGCTAGCTTAAAAGGTGCAGCTCCGAAACCGCGAACGACACGGCGAAAAACGGCAACTTTCCAGAAATTCCGAACGGACACGGACTAGACGCGGGCTGGTTCGCCCGCGAGGGGGCCGTAGTCCCCCGGCTGGGCGGCACGAGTACGACGATACATGCATATACTACACTCGTGTGGGAGTCGAACCCACAAGTGCAAGGGATGCACCCA
>NW_003307549.1:1072952-1075571 GCF_000143455.1 Volvox carteri f. nagariensis | reverse complement strand
TTACCGTTGAAAACTGGTGCACGGCACCAGCACCACCACCTGACACAACGACATTCGACCATGGAAGGAATGCTGTGGAATGCCAGTGCTGGAGCTAGCATGCACAATGAAGCGGTGCGCGGCGATGCTCCGGAGCGTGTTGTGCGACCCCAGCTGCGGTGTGGTGCAGTACAGTGGTGTGCCCGCTCCCGTACGAACAAATAGGAAAAAACGTGCAGGCGCCGGGATCGAGCCGGCGACCGCGGCTCCCACGCGGTGATGGAGCTAGCGTGCGTAACGAAGCGGTCCACGCCCATACTCCAGGGCTCGTTGCGCGACCCCAGGTGCGGTGCGGTGCGGTACGGTGCGGTGCGCGCTCCCGAATGAAAAAAAAGGCAAAAACGCAGGGGCGCCGGGATCGAGCCGGCGACTGCGGCTCCAACACGGTGGCAGAGTCAGCACGGTGATATAGCACGACGAAGCATGACGAGGCGAGACATGACGCGCGCGGTGCGGTGGGCGGCCTCAATCGAAATAAAAAAAACGCGGTACACGACCCAGCGAACGCGACCGACCGCGCAAACCGTCCCGCGGGTCAGGTTGTGTTGCGCATCACACTTCGGTGCGCGTTGTGTTTCTATTCCTTGCTATTCTTGCTATCGTTTTTACTCACTGCTATTCGTCGTTTCTATTCATTGCTACTGCTTTGCAATGTGGACTGACCTTATATCGTGTAGGACGTGCAGACGAGGATGGCGATGAATAGCCATCGATGGTGATGAACAACCGTTGATGTGCCGAGATGTTGTCGTCTGGCGAAAATCGGTTAGCGAGCCGATGCATGTAAAGAGGCCAGCTTCACGAAATACCGCGCAGCTTATGTCGGCGGCGCAACTAGTTTACAACCGCCAGCTTTAAAGCAACCGCTCAGCCGCGGTACCGTATCTGAAAATAAGTAAACCGGATGCGTATATATGCGGTGCAATTATATTGTAGCGAGCCAACGTCCGTGAACAAAACAGCTTCACAAAATGCCGTACAGCCTACACGGACAACGTTGGACAAGCACTGCACACTTCAGTGCGCGTCAAATTGCGTGGTTCGGTGTACGTTAAATTGCGCGTTGAATTGCATGTTTAATTGCACGTCGAGTTGTGTGGTGGGTTGCGCGTTAAAATGCGCGAGTCGGCGCATGTCAAATTGCGCAGTGTGGTGCAGCCAATGTTTTGTGATTTGCGCGTTAAATCGCGGTGCGGTGCGGTGCGGTGCAGTGCGGTGCGGTGCGGTGCGCGGTCCCGAACAAAAAAACAAAAACAACTCATGCACCGGGATCGAGCCGGCGACCGCGGTTTCCATTCAGTGTCGGAGCTAGCGCACACCACAAGCGGTGAGCGCCGATACACCAGGGCGCATTGCGCGGCTACAGGTGTGGTGGGGTGCGGTGTGATGCACTGCCACACGCAGTGTGGCGCGGTGCGGTGCAACGCGGTGCAGTGCGGTGCGGCGCGGACACCGAAGCGGTGCACGGTGATGCTCGGGGGCGCATTGCGCGGGCCCAGGCGTGGAGCGGTGCAGTCCGGGACGACGCGGTGCGGTGCACGGTCCAGTCCAGAACGAAAAGAAAAGAACAATAAACGACGACGACGCGAAAAACGAACCACGCGACGATGAAGGCAGCGCTCCCGAACGAAAAATAGAAGAAAGCGGGCGCCCGGCGACGAAGCCAGCGAGCCGCAACGTTAAAAAGGACAAAACGACTCGCCGGCGCCGGGACGAACCGGGGACCGCGGCTCCCACTCGACGTCGGAGCTAGCGCGCCCGACGAAGCGGCGCACGGCCATGCTCCGGGGCGCGTTGCGCCGCCCCAGGTGTGGTGCGGATGCGGTGCAATCCACGTGCGACGCGGCGCGCCGAACGAAAAAACGAAAAAAAGCGGCGACGACGGGACGCGAACCGGCGACCGCGGCTCCCAAGCGGCGACGGAGCTAGCGAAAACGACGCAGCTCCGAAACCGCGAACGACACGGCGAAAAAGGCCAACTCTCCAGAGGCTCGACCAGACGGACGGACGGACAGACGGACGTTAAGCTGGGGTAAGGTCTCCGTCCCGACGACGGAACGACTAAACGTCGTCCGTCTAACGTCGGGACTACGACGACCGTACACGTACAAATCGTACAGGACGTGCGTACACACGCACCCCCGACGATTGGGCCAAATACGTATACACCACATCTACAGCCAACGCATGCCCGCCTCATTAGCTCTTTATTTTTCCCGGGCATGTGGCCAGGAAGTGTATATCTGTGTGACCATACATATCTGTGTGACCATACACATCTGTGTGACCATGCATATCTGTGTGACCATACATACCTGCTTGCCGATAGCGTGACGTGACGCGCAATCTGTGGTGGTGTAAGGGGACTTCAACAAGTATGAATGTAAATGCCTGGCTGATTATAATCACTCGCCTGGCTGATTCCTTGTGGCTTGTGGCTTTTGGGTGGTGGGTGCTATCCTTACGCAGCCTTGGCTTGAACGAAAGCACATGTACGAGAGGGATGCAGCACAATGATTCTGATGGCAACGTTTCGCTGGCTGCTGATGCAGCAGCCGCTAGCATGGCCACGACAACAAT
>NW_003307549.1:1056279-1072901 GCF_000143455.1 Volvox carteri f. nagariensis | reverse complement strand
AAAAGAAAAAAAACGACAACGACGGGAAGCGACCGGCGAGGTGGACTCCCGCGGCGACGAAGCTAGCGCTCCCGAACGAAAAACACAAAAGAAAGACGCGCGGGCGCCGGGATCGAGCCGGCGACCGCGGCTCCCACACAGCGACAGAGCCAGCGCGCACCACGAAGCGGTGCGCGGCGATGCTCCGGAGCGCATTGCGCGGGCCCAGGTGTGGTGCGGTGCGATGCGGTGTGATGCGGCACGGTGCGGTGCGGTGCGAAAAAACGAAAAAAAGCGACGACGACGGGACGCGAACCGGCGACCGCGGCTCCCACACGGCGACGGAGCTAGCGAAAACGACGCAGCTCCGAAACCGCGCACGACACTGCGAAAAAGGGCGACTCTCCAGAAATTCCGAACAGACACGCGGACGCCCCCCGCAGCCTAAGGTCTCCGTCCCGACGACGGAACGACTAAACGTCGTCCGTCTAACGTCGGGACTACGACGACGGACGCTAAGCTGGGGTAAGGTCTCCGTCCCGACGACTAGACGCGGGCTGCTTCGCCCGCGAGGGGGCCGTAGTCCCCCGGCTGGGCGGCACGAGTACGACGGTCCGTGCGTATACTACTACACCCGTGTGGGAGTCGAACCCAGAAGTGCAAGGGATGCACCCAGCCGCGCAGGCGTGTCGTCGGACGGCTAGAGAGCCGTGCAACGCTGGCATTTAACGCCATCCAGTGGCGAGGCAGACGAACTGTTGGACGTGTCAGGTAGTGTTGGCTGCGGAGGTCCAACGTTCCTCTAGGTTTCTGGCGTGTTTGTACTCGGTCGTATAGCGTTCACGGGTTTCGGTTGCACGGCGATCGAGGAGGCGGAGTTCGGCCGCCAGGTCGGGGTCCAGCTTGGTTGCTGCCATGAACTGTTTGACGACTCGTGTTCGTTCGTCGGGTGTGGTAGAGAGCGGGCGGAGGAGGCGGATGTGGTCGAGTGTCTTGTAGCGGGTGAGCAACACGTACGTGGTTGCACGCTTGAGGCCACTGGGCGGGACGGAAAGGTCCGCGACCCAGCATTCTTCCTTGAAGCTACGGCCCTGTACGAAGTAGTCGGTGACGGCGTAGTAGTCACCAAGTGGTACATTGACTCGACGTACATTTTTGGTGGTGGTGCCGGTGTTGGCGGCTGGCACGGTGATGTTTGCTGCCGGTGAGGGCCGTGGTACGATGGCGAAGGCAGCACCTTTGGTTGCGAAGTCCGCTAAGTCTGCTAGTATCGCTTTGGGCGCGTGCCCTTTAATGGGACGGACCAAGACAGCTGCAGGTAGGTAGTGGAGGCGCCAGTACGGGCCGCGGCCGTCATCGGGCGGTTCACGGCTGTCGGTAAGCAGGCCACACGCCTCGACTTCATTGTTGTGGCACGCGCCGGCGTCGGCAGCAGTGGTGTCGAGTAGGGTGTAGCGTGCACCCTCGTAGTACCAAGTGTCGGCGGTGGTGTGGTCGAAGGTGGCGTCTTTTACTCGCATTGCGACAGCCTTTTCGACGTGGGAGAGTGGCTGTTGTTGGGTTGCACCATGTTGCCTAACCGGGACGTGGTCCGCGTTCCAGCTGACCAAACGCGCTCCTTTGCGGCGCGCCTGGAGCATCAGGAGGCGTGTGTTGAGCGCGTGCCTGGGTTCGTTCCGTTGCAGCACGACACGGGGTTCGAGGTCTGTGAGATCGGACAAATCCGTGATGACGCGTTGGTTGAGTGCGTCTACTAGATCTGCAACACGTGCTTCAGTGGGTTGAATGCCGCCGAACATGGTTGTGAAGCGGGTAAGCTGCTGGCCAGATGGGCTGTTGTCTTGCCGCTGCTGTTTCTGCAGCATGAATACGGTGCCGCCGAGCCGGGTTTTGACGGGCAGCAGCTTGTGCAGTGATGTTCTGTTGCTGCTCCGCAGCCCTGTAGTCCGGGTCTTGATGGGCAGCAGCTCGTGCAGCCGTGTCCCGGTGTTGTTCTGCAGCCCTGCGCCCCGGATCCAGATGAGCATCCCGCATCCGGGCTGCATCTACGCTGAGGTGCGTGTTCGACGCTCTTGTCCCTCTAAAACGAAACCCGCCGCCCAGTGTACCCAGGCGCTCATGACTGCGTGTCCCAGTCCGCTGGGGTGAATCATTCCGTCGGTCCACCATAACTGACGGAAGCTGTTTCCGGTCGCAATACCGCGTGTGGAGATAAGTAATCCGGGTGCGATATATATGCAATACAATCCTACAGTAGCGAACCGACTCCTGCAAAGAGCCCAGCTTCGCAAAAGGCCGTCAACTTACGTTGGCGGTGCCACTGACTAGTTTACGGCCGCCGACTTTCGTGTGATTCAGTTCTGAGCCGTAGTACCGTACATGAAGAGAAATAAAGTAAAAGTGTATGTCTGCGATGCAATCCTAATGTAGCGAGCTGACGGCCGTGGACAAGTTCATTTCACAAAAGGCCGTACAGTTTACACGGACAACGTTGGACAACCGCAGATGCACACTTCGGCGCACTCCTCGTCCATCGCTGAATTGTGCGTTGAACCGCGCATCGATTTGTGCATTTAATTGTGCGGTTCGGTGCGCGTTTAATTGCGCGTTGAATTGTGCATCGAATTGCGCATCGAATTGCGCGTTCAATTGCATGCTTCGGTGCGCATTGAATTGCGCGTTGAATTGCACGTTTAATTGCATGTCGAGTCGTGTGGTGGGTTGCCCGTTAAAACGCGCGAGTCGACGCATGTCAAATTGCGCAGTGCGGTGCAGTGCGGTGCGGTGCGCTGCATAACGAAAAGAAAAAAAAAGCGACGACGACGGGAAGCGACCGGCGAGCTGGACTCCCGCGGCGACGAAGCTAGCGCTCCCGAACGAAAAAAACAAAAGATAGACGCGCGGGCGCCGGGATCGAGCCGGCGACTACGGCTCCCACACAGCGATATAGCGCGCACCACGAAGCGGTGCACGGCGATGTTCCGGAGCGCATTGCGCGGCCTCAGGTTTGGTGCGGTGCGATGCGGTGTGGTGCGGCGCGGTGCGGTGCGGTGCGAAAAAACGAAAAAAAGCGGCGACGGCGGGGCGCGAACCGGCGACCGCGGCTCCCACGCGGCGACGGAGCTAGCCTAAAAGGCGCGGCTCCGAAACCGCGGACAAAAAGGCGAAATACGGCAACTTACCAAGCGGCCACCCGGACAGACAGACAGACGAGGCGCGGTCCCTGCGGTCCCGAGGGTGCCGTAGCTCTCGTTCGGGTCCGGTCTGCATATGCTTGCACATCGCATATGCTTGCAAATCGCATATGCTTGCACATCGCATAATATGCTTGCAAATCGCATATGCTTGCAGATCGCATATGCTTGCAGAGCGCATATGCTTGCACATCGCATAATATGCTTGCAGATCGCATCTGATTGCAGATCGCATATGCTTGCAGATCGCATATGCTTGCAGATCGCATACGCTTGCAGAGCGCATATGCTTGCACATCGCATATGCTTGCAGATCGCATACGCTTGCACATTCCATATGCTTGCAGAGCGCATACACTTGCAGATGGCATATGCTTGCAGATCGCATATGCTTGCACATCGCATATGCTTGCACATCCCAAGTGCTTGCAGATCGCATATGCTTGCAGATCGCATATGCTTGCAGATCGCATTTGCTTGCAGATCGCATCTGTTTGCATACTGCATTGCTTGCATACCGCATATGCTTGCAGATCGCATATGCTTGCGGATCACATATGCTTGCAGAGCACATATGCTTGCACATCGCATATGCTTGCAGATCGCATATGCCTGCAGAGCGCATATGCTTGCACATCGCATATGCTTGCACATCGCATATGCTTGCAGATCGCATACGCTTGCACATCCCATATCCTTGCAGAGCGCATATGCTTGCAGCCAGCATACGCTTGCACATCGCATCTGCTTGCAGACCACATATGCTTGCAGATCACATATGCTTGCAGAGCGCATATGCTTGCACATCGCATATGCTTGCACATCGCATACGCTTGCAGATCCCATATGCTTGCAGAGCGCATACGCTTGCACATTGCATATGCTTGCAGATTGCATATGCTTGCATACTGCATATGCTTGCAGATCTCATAATGGCATATGCTTGCAGATCGCATAATGGCATATGCTTGCAGATCGCATAATGGCATATGCTTGCAGATCGCATAATGGCATATGCTTGCAGATCGCATAATGGCATATGCTTGCAGATCGCATAATGGCATATGCTTGCAGATGGCATGATGGCATATGCTTGCAGATCGCATAATGGCATATGCTTGTAGATCGCATATGCTTGCAGATCGCACATGCTTGCAGATCGCAGATGGCATATGCTTGCAGATCGCATATGCTTGCAGATCGCATATGCTTGCAGATCACAGATGGCATATGCTTGCAGATCGCATATGCTTGCAGATCGCATATGCTTGCAGATCGTATATGCTTACAGATCGCATATGCTTGCAGATCGCATATGCTTGCAGATCGCATATGCTTGCAGAGTCGCATATGGCATATGCTCGCAGATCGCATATGGTATGTGCTTGCATATCGCATATGGCATATGCTTGCAGATCGCATAATGGCATATGCTTGCAGATCGCATATGCTTGCAGATCGCATATGGCATATGCTTGCAGATCGTATAATGGCATATGCTTGCAGATCGCATAATGGCATATGCTTGCAGATCGCATAATGGCATATGCTTGCAGATGGCATGATGGCATATGCTTGCAGATCGCATAATGGCATATGCTTGTAGATCGCATATGCTTGCAGATCGCACATGCTTGCAGATCGCAGATGGCATATGCTTGCAGATCGCATATGCTTGCAGATCGCATATGCTTGCAGATCACAGATGGCATATGCTTGCAGATCGCATATGCTTGCAGATCGCATATGCTTGCAGATCGTATATGCTTACAGATCGCATATGCTTGCAGATCGCATATGCTTGCAGATCGCATATGCTTGCATATCGCATATGCTTGCAGATCGCATATGGCATATGCTCGCAGATCGCATATGGTATGTGCTTGCAGATCGCATATGGCATATGCTTGCAGATCGCATAATGGCATATGCTTGCAGATCGCATATGCTTGCAGATCGCATATGGCATATGCTTGCAGATGGTATAATGGCATATGCTTGCAGATCGCATAATGGCATATGCTTGCAGATCGCATAATGGCATATGCTTGCAGATCGCATAATGGCATATGCTTGCAGATGCATGATGGCATATGCTTGCAGATCGCATATGCATATGCTTGCAGATCGCAGATGGCATATGCTTGCAGATCGCATAATGCATATGCTTGCAGATCGTATATGCTTGCAGATCGCATATGCTTACAGATCGCATATGCTTGCAGATCGCATATGCTTGCAGATCGCATATGCTTGCAGGTCGCATATGGCATATGCTCGCAGATCGCATATGGTATGTGCTTGGATCGCATATGGCATATGCTTGCAGATCGCATAATGGCATATGCTTGCAGATCGCATATGCTTGCAGATCGCATATGGCATATGCTTGCAGATCGTATAATGGCATATGCTTGCAGATCGCATATGATGGCATATGCTTGCAGATCGCATAATGGCATATGCTTGCAGATCGCATAATGGCATATGCTTGCAGATCGCATAATGGCATATGCTTGTAGATCGCATATGCTTGCAGATCGCATATGCTTGCAGATCGCATATGCTTGCGGATCACATATGCTTGCAGAGCACATATGCTTGCACATCGCATATGCTTGCAGATCGCATATGCCTGCAGAGTGCATATGCTTGCACATCGCATATGCTTGCACATCGCATATGCTTGCAGATCGCATACGCTTGCACATCCCATATCCTTGCAGAGCGCATATGCTTGCAGCCAGCATACGCTTGCACATTGCATCTGCTTGCAGACCACATATGCTTGCAGATCACATATGCTTGCAGAGCGCATATGCTTGCACATCGCATATGCTTGCACATCGCATACGCTTGCAGATCCCATATGCTTGCAGAGCGCATACGCTTGCACATTGCATATGCTTGCAGATTGCATATGCTTGCATACTGCATATGCTTGCAGATCTCATAATGGCATATGCTTGCAGATCGCATAATGGCATATGCTTGCAGATCGCATAATGGCATATGCTTGCAGATCGCATGATGGCATATGCTTGCAGATCGCATAATGGGATATGCTTGCAGATCGCATAATGGCATATGCTTGCAGATGGCATGATGGCATATGCTTGCAGATCGCATAATGGCATATGCTTGTAGATCGCATATGCTTGCAGATCGCACATGCTTGCAGATCGCAGATGGCATATGCTTGCAGATCGCATATGCTTGCAGATCGCATATGCTTGCAGATCACAGATGGCATATGCTTGCAGATCGCATATGCTTGCAGATCGCATATGCTTGCAGATCGTATATGCTTACAGATCGCATATGCTTGCAGATCGCATATGCTTGCAGATCGCATATGCTTGCAGGTCGCATATGGCATATGCTCGCAGATCGCATATGGTATGTGCTTGCAGATCGCATATGGCATATGCTTGCAGATCGCATAATGGCATATGCTTGCAGATCGCATATGCTTGCAGATCGCATATGGCATATGCTTGCAGATCGTATAATGGCATATGCTTGCAGATCGCATAATGGCATATGCTTGCAGATGGCATGATGGCATATGCTTGCAGATCGCATAATGGCATATGCTTGCAGATCGCATAATGGCATATGCTTGCAGATCGCATAATGGCATATGCTTGTAGATCGCATATGCTTGCAGATCGCATATGCTTGCAGATCGCATATGCTTGCAGATCGCATATGCTTGCAGATCGCATACGCTTGCAGATCGCATATGCTTGCAGATCACATATGCTTGCAGATCACATATGCTTGCAGATCGCATATGCTTGCACATCGCATATGCTTGCAGATCGCATATGCTTGCGGATCACATATGCTTGCACATCCCATATACTTGCAGATCGCATATGCTTGTGAATCACATATGCTTGCAGAGCACATATGCTTGCACATCGCATACGCTTGCACATCGCATATGCTTGCAGATCACATACGCTTGCACATCGCATATGCTTGCAGATCGCATATGCTTGCAGATCACATATGCTTGCAGATCACATACGCTTGCACATCCCATATGCTTGCAGAGCGCATATGCTTGCACATTGCATATGCTTGCACACCGCATACGCTTGCAGATCACATATGCTTGCAGAGCGTATACGCTTGCACATTGCATATGCTTGCAGATCGCATATGCTTGCAGATCGCATATGCTTGCAGATAGCATATGGCATATTCTTGCAGATCGCATATGGCATATGCTTGCAGATCGCATATGGCATATGCTTGCAGATCGCATATGGCATATGCTTGCAGGTTGCATATGCTTGCAGATCGCATATGCTTGCAGATCGCATATACTTGCAGATCGCATATGCTTGCATATGAGATCGCATATGCTTGCAGGTCTCATAAGCTTGCATATGAGATCGCATATATATAACATTAAAACATACTGCACCTTGCATATTGCATATTGCATATTGCATATTGCATATCGCATACCGCATATCGCATATCACAGCATATCACAGCATATCACATATCGCTGCATATCGCACATCGCTGCATATCACATATCGCTGCATATTGCATATCGCTGCATACATATCACATACATATCGCATATCACTGCATACATATCGCAGATCGCTGCATACATATGGCAGGCGGCAGGCAGAGGTTAAGGCCTGACTTCTGCTCCCAGTCGACCCAGTCGACCCGGGTTCAAATCCGCCTGCCGGCTCCTCGGGTGTTTGAGGAGTGATGAAATGGGAGGTGGCCCCCCATCTTATGGACGGTGTAGGACGTGATAATATCAACTTGCGAGCTGACCAGGAACTAAGTTGATGCGCCGTTGATCCGCTAGATTTGGTTGGATGCTGGTGGTGAGTTGCCGAACCCAACGAATACATTCTGAAGTCGGATGGGGTGACGGATTAGGGTGCCCCTCTAGCAGAGGAGAGCAGGGACTGCCCCGGGAAAGGGGGCCGCTGGCGAAGTTGACCACCCTGTAACAACATACATATGGCATATCGCTGCATACACATACATATCGCACATTGCTGCATATCGCATAGCATATCGTTGCATACATATCGCAATCGCATATCACTGCATATCGCATATATCGCTGCATATCGCATATTACATATCGCACATATGCATATATGCATATATGAAACATATGAAACATAAAACATAATTTTGCTCGGGATCGAACCGGCGACCTTCCGTTCTTTTCGGCGCTGTCTTAAGCGCGTACGGCACGCTCCCGACCCGGAATTTCCAAAACGCTCCGGACAACCGGACATCGAACTCGGCATAGGCCTCCGCTCATAACATATGAGCTACGGCGACAGACTAGACGCGGGCTGCTTCGCCCGCGAGGGGGCCGTAGTCCCCCGGCTGGGCGGCACGAGTACGACGGGGTCTTGACGGGCAGCAGCTCGTGCAGCTGCGTCCCGCTGCTGCTCTGCAGCCCTGTACTGCGGATCTTCACGGGCAGCAGCTCGTGCAGCCGCGTCTGCAGCCCTGTACTGTGGGTCTTGACGGGCAGCAACTCGTGCAGCTGCGTCCGCAGCCCTGTACTGTGGGTCTTGACGGGCAGCAGCTCGTGCAGCCGTGTCCCGCTGCTGCTCTGCAGCCCTGTACTGCGGGTCTTGACGGGCAGCAGCTCGTGCAGCTGCGTCCCGCTGCTGCTCCGCAGCCCTGTACTGCGGGTCTTGACGGGCAGCAGCTCGTGCAGCCGTATTCCGCTGCTGCTCTGCAGCCCTGCCCGGATCCAGACGACCATCCCGCAGCCGTGCTGCATCCGCAGGAAGGTGTGTGTTCGACGCAATTGTCCCTCTAAAATGCAGGCCGCCAGCCAGTGTGCCCAGGCGCTCACGACTGCGAGCCCCAGTTTGATGGGGTGAATCATTTGGTCGATCCACCATAACCGACAAGAGCCGCCTTCAGTCGTAATACAATCCTATAGCACCAAACTGACGCCTGTAAACAGCCCAGCTTCGCGAAAAGCCGTGCAGCTTATGGCGACGGCGCCACCGACTAGTTTACAGCCGCCGGCTTTCGTGTAACTCAGTGCTCAGCCGCCGTATGTGAAGAGAACATATGTGAAGAGAAACAAAGCATTTGCGTAGTCTGCGTTGCTGTCATACTGTAGCGAGCAGACGCCTGTGAACAAAACAGCTTCAAAAAAAATCGTACAGCTTACATGGACAACGTTGGACAACCACAGATGCGCACTCCAGAGTGCACCTCGTCCACCACTGGATTGCACGTTGAATTGCACATTGGAGTACGCGTTCAATTGGTCGTTGAACTGCACATTGGATTGCGTGTCGAATTGTGTGGTTAATTGCGTGCTTCGGAGCATGTTGAATTGCGCGGTTCGGTGCGCGTTAAAATCCGCGTTGAATTGCATGTTAAATCGCGCCAGTCGGTGCGTGTTGAATTGCGCGGTGCCGTGCGGCCAATGTTAAGCGAATTGTGCGTTTAATTGCGCACGTTTAATTCCGCATCGAATTGTGCGCGTTCAATTGTGCAACACTGTGCAGTGGGATGCGGCGCGGTACTGCGAGGCGGACAATGTTCATTGTGCCTCGAATTGCGCGTTCCGGGTGCATACTTCGATGCGTGTTGAAGCGCGCATCGTGGGCGGTGCGATGCGGTCATTATATGGCGCTGTGCGGCCATCAACATGCGTCCCCACCTCTGCGTGCTCCTGCGGAAAACACTCGGGTACCAGAATCGAACCGGAGATCTTGACTACCACTCGGCGACGGACCTAGCATTCGGAACAAAGCTCCGAATCATGATAATTGCGTGCTGCGGCCCGACCATGGACGTGCAGCGCTCCAGCCCCCACAACGCGCGCCCCTACGACGCGCGAAAAAAACACGACGAGGGTGATCCCGGCGCCCGCAAACACGCCGCGGTGCGCGTGGCGCATCGATGCTTCGGTGCGCGTTGCACTGCGCCGTGGCAGCACCGAGGTGCTGCGGTGCGGTGTGGTGCAGTGCGGTGTGATGCGGTGCGGTGCGAAGCAGTGCGGTGTTGCATGTTGAATTGCGCGGTTTGCTGCGCGTTGAACCGTGCGGCGATTTGTGCGCACAATGAAGCGGTGCACGCCGATGCTCTGGGTGCGGTGCGGTGTGGTGCACAACCAGGTGCGGTGCGGTGCATGCTCCCGAACAAAAAGACGCAAAAACGTGACGGAGCCGGGATCGAGCCGGCGACCGCGGCTCCCGCTCGGCGACGGAGCTAGCAGGGACGCTGAAGCTCCGAAACCACGAAAGAAACGGCGAAAAAGGGCAACTTTCCAGATGGACACGGACAGACAGACGACGACAGACACTAGACGCGGGCTGGTTCGCCCGTGAGGGGGCCGTAGTCCCCCGGCTGGGCGGCACGAGTACGACGATACATGCATATACTACACTCGTGTGGGAGTCGAACCCACAAGTGCAAGGGATGCACCCAGCCGTGCGGGCGTGTCGTCGGACGGCTAGAGAGCCGTGCAACGCTGGCATTTAACGCCATCCAGTGGCGAGGGTCCTGCATGGAAGCGGCCATGGAAGCGGCGTTGGTGAGGGGTGTGCGCGGGGTAGGACCGGCACTGCAGGCTCTGACTCTTCTGGATTGACTAATGTTGGCGTGTCAGGTGATGGCAGCGGCTCAGCCTGCATGACTCAGTCGCAGGAACGCTATGCGATCGAGTATGAAGTGCCTTTGATGACCGTTGGTAGACAGTCTGTTACCATCACAGTCGTGACCACGAGAATTACATCGCGCATGCACTTAACAGCAGCATGGATATTTGAATAGAGTGACACTGCAATGCACCTACCACTGGACGTAGTTAATTGCTAACGGTGGCAGCAGCCAGAGCGGCGGCCATGATGCGTGTGCGGCAGGGGAGATATTGCTGCCACGTTGTTTGGCCGTGTTGGTGTTCGGTGCATTGGTCATCATGGCGGCAGATCATGGCGGCAGGTTCGTTGGCTGCAGCAGTTTAGGCGCACGGCTTGCTTTTGGTTTGATGCCTTCATAGGCCATGAATGCCGAGGAATACATGACATACGAAGGTATCACACTGATGTGATAACTTCGTACGCCAGTAGTATTTCGGCATTCATGGCCTATGAGGACATCAAACCGAAAGCGAGCCGTGGAGGTAAACTGCTACAGTGGACGATCCTGCCCAGCCGCCGCCGCCGCCATGACGTTGGCAACGATGCTCACAACCAACACACCGAACACCAACACGGCCAAGCAACGTGGCAGCAGTAGGTGGTGTGCAACGCCCAGCTGCTATGACCGGGAGTCTGGCCGCCGCTCCTTCACCTGCAGTCGGAAGCCGCCTCCAACTCGAGGCGGCCTCCACCGCCGCCAGGATGTTGGCAGCGATGGTCACGACCAACACACCGGATACCAACATGTTCAAGCAACGTGGCAGCAATAGCTGGCCTCTGCCGTCGGACTAATCGGGCCTTTGCTGTCCGTGTGCGAATCGGACCTTTCGTCTAGATCAAACAGAGTGTATCCACTAGGCTCACGTGATCACATACGTACCTGCCATACACACCAGAGGCGCTTCAGGCAATATGCATTTAGAACGGACGGACGAGCAGTAAGATCCGGGGTTCCAGATGTGTTAGCGTAGGGGACTGCAGACACACGGCAGCGGCAATCTGGAAGGGATGACAGACAGTCAGACGGTCAGACGGAATAGCGCGGGTGCAATCATACGGGCAACACGGAGTGACATGGGGGCGGGTACTAGTACGGTCACGATAATGTAGGCGAAGGAGGACCGAGAGGGGGCGGAGGTTGGAACCGGGAACATACCTGTCGAGTGCATGGTGAATGGCAGAAGCCGTGGTGCCTGCATGGTCGCACGATCGGCAGCAGCCAGCACCGCCGCATAGGCGACAGGACGGTGTGCTGGCACGACATCCGTCGTGGCGACGTGCTGCTGTGGCGGCTGAAATGTGGCTCCAGTGGGGCTCGTACGTCGCGTCCGTGTGTTACTAGGGCCCTCGTTGTCGACCAAGCAGAGCCTATACCGCATGACCTGCCATGGGTGGACAGCGGTGACAACATGTTAGAAAGGAACGGGGTATATACAATACACAAACGGCCGGAAACGGTAAAGGCAGTGGTACGGGAATTGGTACAAATCGCACCATAGCAGCATACGTGGAGTATCACAACTGCCAACACCGGATACACGACCGCCATGTGGAAATAGAGAGTGGCGGTGAAGAATATACGAAGAGGCCTGAAGGCACGCTAATGTGATCACATATGTACCTGCCATACACACCAGAGCCGCTTCAGGCAATAGGCATTTCGAACGGACGGACGAGCGGTAAGATCAACGGATGGGGCATCATGGGTGCAATCATACGGGCAACACGGAGTGACAGGGGGGCGTGTATTTAGAATTTAGACGTAAGACTGCGCGGGCAGTGCATCGTACCGCACCACATCTGATGCGCTGACACATATGGACGCCGACTCGTCGCACACTTACCGCGCGCGATGGAGACCTTGCAGGAAATGCTCGGCATGGAAATGTTCGGCACCAGCAACCACGACGCACACAAATCTGCAGTGCATTGTAGCGGCGATCCGTCACGGTTGTGCGGAAGCAGGGCCGGATATCGCGACAACTCGCTATGTCCGAAAAGTAAGATAAATAATAAACAGCAAGATGAACACCAGTAATACAGACTAATTATCGCGGCCGTGTACCACTTGCATAGGCACGCAATATATGTACATCTTATAAATAGCAACGCAAAACATGTACAAGGAGAACTGACATAAAATAGTTTGCGCGTGCATAAGAAGAAACGACACCAAAGTTGCCGTACACATCTTAACATGACATGACACAGCGGACATCGTGCACTACGGTGCGAACGCACATAGACGTGGCCTGGCCGCACACATACTGTGCCTACCGAAGATGTCCCAAAAGTAGTCTCAAAAGTAGCATGGACAGTGTCCGGAGTAGCTGCCGTAATGCACGCAAACCTGCAATACAACGCAACGGTGATGCGGCACTGTTTAAACAAAATTTTCCGGAAACACTACCGCAACTCACAACGACGAGTCGCTATGTCGCAGTAAAGGACGTATGTAAATAAAAACGAGAACCGACACAGAACGAATTAATGCAAAATAATGTATGTCGTACACTTGCCGACACGGTGTGGTGCGACGGACAAGCGGTAATGTGCCGATGCACATACATGTGGGTTGCATCATAACGCACACTTACCGCGCCTACTGGAAGCCACCGAAGAGGACAGCACGAAGGCTTGCCGGAGCAGCAGCTTCAACGCATGCGAACCTGCACGACAGTGTGAAGGTCGCGCGGAGACAAGCCCGGAACTCGTTATGTCCAATTCGTTATGTCCAACCATCATGTACACGAGTGGCACGCGCACAGCAAAGCATGCTGCAGGGAGAGCGGGGAAGCTGCGAGAGGCGGATAGGAATGAGACACGTATGAATGTCAACACGGTACAGCATTCGTGCCTCAAAACCCTAACTTATACCAGCGAAACCGGTTATACCGTTCATATACTCACCAGTGTAGGTGCGAGGGATGCCGCCAACTTGTGTGGGAGTCGAACCCACAAGTGCACAGAATGCACCCAGCCCTGCAAGTGTGTCGTTGTGCGGCTAGACAGCCGCTCAACGCTGGCATTTAACGCCATCCAGGGGCGGCTAGATGGAAGTGAAGGGAGGGGACAGGTGCAAGCCATAGCGAACTTGGACGACGTGTAGTGGACGGCAGCGCAAGTGGATGAACACGCAAGAACGAGTCATTCCTGCAGAGCCGTGATAAACGTAGTTCGACCTTCTATCTTGGTGGTGGTAAGGCGGTACTGTTACCGTTGAAAACTGGTGCACGGCACCAGCACCACCACCTGACACAACGACATTCGACCATGGAAGGAATGCCGTGGAATGCCAGTGTTGGAGCTAGCATGCACAATGAAGCGGTGCGCGGCGATGCTCCGGAGCGTGTTGTGCGACCCCAGCTGCGGTGTGGTGCAGTACAGTGGTGTGCCCGCTCCCGTACGAACAAATAGGAAAAAACGTGCAGGCGCCGGGATCGAGCCGGCGACCGCGGCTCCCACGCGGTGATGGAGCTAGCGCGCGCAACGAAGCGGTCCACGCCGATACTCCAGGGCTCGTTGCGCGACCCCAGGTGCGGTGCGGTGCGGTACGGTGCGGTGCGCGCTCCCGAATGAAAAAAAAGGCAAAAACGCAGGGGCGCCGGGATCGAGCCGGCGACTGCGGCTCCAACACGGTGGCAGAGTCAGCACGGTGATATAGCACGACGAAGCATGACGAGGCGAGACATGACGCGCGCGGTGCGGTGGGCGGCCTCAATCGAAATAAAAAAAACGCGGTACACGACCCAGCGAACGCGACCGACCGCGCAAACCGTCCCGCGGGTCAGGTTGTGTTGCGCATCACACTTCGGTGCGCGTTGTGTTTCTATTCCTTGCTATTCTTGCTATCGTTTTTACTCACTGCTATTCGTCGTTTCTATTCATTGCTACTGCTTTGCAATGTGGACTGACCTTATATCGTGTAGGACGTGCAGACGAGGATGGCGATGAATAGCCATCGATGGTGATGAACAACCGTTGATGTGCCGAGATGTTGTCGTCTGGCGAAAATCGGTTAGCGAGCCGATGCATGTAAAGAGGCCAGCTTCACGAAATACCGCGCAGCTTATGTCGGCGGCGCAACTAGTTTACAACCGCCAGCTTTAAAGCAACCGCTCAGCCGCGGTACCGTATCTGAAAATAAGTAAACCGGATGCGTATATATGCGGTGCAATTATATTGTAGCGAGCCAACGTCCGTGAACAAAACAGCTTCACAAAATGCCGTACAGCCTACACGGACAACGTTGGACAAGCACTGCACACTTCAGTGCGCGTCAAATTGCGTGGTTCGGTGTACGTTAAATTGCGCGTTGAATTGCATGTTTAATTGCACGTCGAGTTGTGTGGTGGGTTGCGCGTTAAAATGCGCGAGTCGGCGCATGTCAAATTGCGCAGTGTGGTGCAGCCAATGTTTTGTGATTTGCGCGTTAAATCGCGGTGCGGTGCGGTGCGGTGCAGTGCGGTGCGGTGCGGTGCGCGGTCCCGAACAAAAAAACAAAAACAACTCATGCACCGGGATCGAGCCGGCGACCGCGGTTTCCATTCAGTGTCGGAGCTAGCGCACACCACAAGCGGTGAGCGCCGATACACCAGGGCGCATTGCGCGGCTACAGGTGTGGTGGGGTGCGGTGTGATGCACTGCCACACGCAGTGTGGCGCGGTGCGGTGCAACGCGGTGCAGTGCGGTGCGGCGCGGACACCGAAGCGGTGCACGGTGATGCTCGGGGGCGCATTGCGCGGGCCCAGGCGTGGAGCGGTGCAGTCCGGGACGACGCGGTGCGGTGCACGGTCCAGTCCAGAACGAAAAGAAAAGAACAATAAACGACGACGACGCGAAAAACGAACCACGCGACGATGAAGGCAGCGCTCCCGAACGAAAAATAGAAGAAAGCGGGCGCCCGGCGACGAAGCCAGCGAGCCGCAACGTTAAAAAGGACAAAACGACTCGCCGGCGCCGGGACGAACCGGGGACCGCGGCTCCCACTCGACGTCGGAGCTAGCGCGCCCGACGAAGCGGCGCACGGCCATGCTCCGGGGCGCGTTGCGCCGCCCCAGGTGTGGTGCGGATGCGGTGCAATCCACGTGCGACGCGGCGCGCCGAACGAAAAAACGAAAAAAAGCGGCGACGACGGGACGCGAACCGGCGACCGCGGCTCCCAAGCGGCGACGGAGCTAGCGAAAACGACGCAGCTCCGAAACCGCGAACGACACGGCGAAAAAGGCCAACTCTCCAGAGGCTCGACCAGACGGACGGACGGACAGACGGACGTTAAGCTGGGGTAAGGTCTCCGTCCCGACGACGGAACGACTAAACGTCGTCCGTCTAACGTCGGGACTACGACGACCGTACACGTACAAATCGTACAGGACGTGCGTACACACGCACCCCCGACGATTGGGCCAAATACGTATACACCACATCTACAGCCAACGCATGCCCGCCTCATTAGCTCTTTATTTTTCCCGGGCATGTGGCCAGGAAGTGTATATCTGTGTGACCATACATATCTGTGTGACCATACACATCTGTGTGACCATGCATATCTGTGTGACCATACATACCTGCTTGCCGATAGCGTGACGTGACGCGCAATCTGTGGTGGTGTAAGGGGACTTCAACAAGTATGAATGTAAATGCCTGGCTGATTATAATCACTCGCCTGGCTGATTCCTTGTGGCTTGTGGCTTTTGGGTGGTGGGTGCTATCCTTACGCAGCCTTGGCTTGAACGAAAGCACATGTACGAGAGGGATGCAGCACAATGATTCTGAT
>NW_003307549.1:1055401-1056229 GCF_000143455.1 Volvox carteri f. nagariensis | reverse complement strand
CTGCCCCTTTCCTCCCCAGCCCTGTGGAAGGGTCTTCAAGTGGCCGTCAAGACCCTGACCCTGACCTCCGACGCGGTGGCTGCGGGCCGTCACGCGGCGCTGCTGGAGGCCGCGCTGTCCAAATCGATCTTCCATCCCAATGTGGTCACCACGTACACATGCGACCTGAAGCCCATGCATGTGGACAGCCGCAAAGGGGGGGCCATGACGGGGCTGCAGATACTCAACGAGACGGAGGTCATCCAGGAGTGGAGGCTGTACATCGTGCAGGTGAGGCAGGCGAACCCACCGACTCACTCGCCCGCATGCTACTGCCCCCACAGACATCCCTCTCCCTGGCCTGCCTCCGTGCTTCAGGAGTACTGCGACGGCGGCAGCCTCCGTCACGCCATTGAGACCCGGTCCTTCCTGAACCAGTCCACGGGTAGTCCCCAGATGGAGTGGGTGCTGCAGATGGCGAGGGAGGTTGCGGCGGGGCTGCAGTACCTGCACGAACACAACATCATCCACGGAGATCTCAACCCTGCGAATGTAAGAGATCAGATATCAGGGAAGGCTCGAGACTGTTCGCAGGCTGCTTTCCATGCCTCCCTCCCTCATTCACCCACTCCTCCTCCTTCCGCTTCTCCTCGCTGTCTGCGCTGCCCCCCCCCTCCACTCCGTCAGGTTCTGCTCCGTCGCGACGACGCGAGTGTGTTGGGCTACCGGGCCAAGATTGCGGACTTTGGGTTGTCGGTGCACATGGCTGCGGAACAGAGCCACGTGTCGAACACCAAGAGGGCACGCCGTTCTACACAGCACCGGAGGGTGAGAGGGGGCCTGCTGCTG
>NW_003307549.1:1009360-1055351 GCF_000143455.1 Volvox carteri f. nagariensis | reverse complement strand
ATCGTGGTGCGGTACGGTGCAGTGCGGTGCGGTGCGGTAAGCGGTCCCGAACGAAAAAACAAAAAAAACTCACGCACCGGGATCGAGCCTGCGACCGCGGTTCCCATTCAGTGTCGGAGCTAGCGCACACCACAAGCGGTGAGCGCCGATGCTCCGGGGCGCATTGCGCGGGTCCAGGTGTGGTGCAGTGCGATGCACTGCCACACGCAGTGTGGCGCGGTGCGGTGCAACGCGGTGCAGTGCGGTGCGGCGCGGACACCGAAGCGGTGCACGGCGATGCTCAGGGGCGCATTGCGCGGGCCCAGGCGTGGAGCAGTGCAGTCCGGGACGACGCGGTGTGCAGTGCACGGTCCAGAACGAAAAGAAATGAACAATAAACGACGACGACGCGAAAAACGAACCACGCGACGACGAAGGCAGCGCTCCCGAACGAAAAATATAAGAAAGCGGGCGCCGGGCGACGAAGCCAGCGAGCCGCAACGTAAACGTAAAAAAAATGACACAACGACGCGCCGGCGCCGGGGTCGAACCGGCGACCCGGGCTCCCACTCGACGTCGGAGCTAGCGCGCCCGACGAAGGGCGCACGGCCATGCTACGACGCGCGTTGCACGGGCCCAGGTGTGGCACGGTGCGGTGCAGTCCGTAGCGCACGAACGCAGGAAGACGTACGGCTTGCGGTGCGGTGCGCTGCATAACGAAAAGAAAAAAAACGACAACGACGGGAAGCGACCGGCGAGGTGGACTCCCGCGGCGACGAAGCTAGCGCTCCCGAACGAAAAACACAAAAGAAAGACGCGCGGGCGCCGGGATCGAGCCGGCGACCGCGGCCCCCACACAGCGACAGAGCCAGCGCGCACCACGAAGCGGTGCGCGGCGATGCTCCGGAGCGCATTGCGCGGGCCCAGGTGTGGTGCGGTGCGATGCGGTGTGATGCGGCACGGTGCGGTGCGGTGCGAAAAAACGAAAAAAAGCGACGACGACGGGACGCGAACCGGCGACCGCGGCTCCCACACGGCGACGGAGCTAGCGAAAACGACGCAGCTCCGAAACCGCGCACGACACGGCGAAAAAGGGCGACTCTCCAGAAATTCCGAACAGACACGCGGACGCCCCCCGCAGCCTAAGGTCTCCGTCCCGACGACGGAACGACTAAACGTCGTCCGTCTAACGTCGGGACTACGACGCGCACTCCCCGGGCCCAGGTGTGGCACGGTGCGGTGCAGTCCGTAGCGCACGAACGCAGGAAGACGTACGGCTTGCGGTGCCGTGCGCTGCATAACGAAAAGAAAAAAAACGACAACGACGGGAAGCGACCGGCGAGGTGGACTCCCGCGGCGACGAAGCTAGCGCTCCCGAACGAAAAACACAAAAGAAAGACGCGCGGGCGCCGGGATCGAGCCGGCGACCGCGGCCCCCACACAGCGACAGAGCCAGCGCGCACCACGAAGCGGTGCGCGGCGATGCTCCGGAGCGCATTGCGCGGGCCCAGGTGTGGTGCGGTGCGATGCGGTGTGATGCGGCACGGTGCGGTGCGGTGCGAAAAAACGAAAAAAAGCGACGACGACGGGACGCGAACCGGCGACCGCGGCTCCCACACGGCGACGGAGCTAGCGAAAACGACGCAGCTCCGAAACCGCGCACGACACGGCGAAAAAGGGCGACTCTCCAGAAATTCCGAACAGACACGCGGACGCCCCCCGCAGCCTAAGGTCTCCGTCCCGACGACGGAACGACTAAACGTCGTCCGTCTAACGTCGGGACTACGACGACGGACACCCCCCGCAGCCTAAGGTCTCCGTCCCGACGACGGAACGACTAAACGTCGTCCGTCTAACGTCGGGACTACGACTACGGACGCCCCCCGCAGCCTAAGGTCTCCGTCCCGACGACGGAACGACTAAACGTCGTCCGTCTAACGTCGGGACTACGACGACTGCAGAGATTGATTTCGACGTCTTCCAGTTCATTGATGTACCTTTTCCACCCTCACCCCCACCTCGACCACCTAACAGTCCTGGTGTCATAGAATCACCCAGCCCGCCACCTCGCCCGCCTCGCCCGCCTCGCCCACCCCCCAGCCCACCCATGACTGTCGCTGCTCTGGCAGCTGCAACCGGTGCTACTATCGTCCAGAAACCCTTTGGTCCACCAGAGCCTCCGCTTGCGCCACCGGATCCTCCCCCACTAACACCTCAGCCCCCAAAACCACCAAGGCCACCTCCAAGTCCTCCATTACCAACACCATCACCCCCAGTGCCTTCTCCTCCATCACCACCGCCAGCCCCTATGGCTTCTCCACCTCCGCCCCCACGGCCATCTCCCCCACCACCGCCACCTCCTCAAACATTTAGGCCGCCGAGCCCTGTGCACAACCCTACAATCAGCCCACCTCCACAGATACCTCTCACTCCATTGCCCACATCATCTAGGCCATCGCCTCCACCCCATGCTCCAGGCCTTCAACCCTCACCACAATTGACTAATCCGCCACCATCTGCTGCTCCCCCCATTGTTTCGCCTCCTCCTTCCCCAACACCTCCCTCCCCATCCCCTTCCTCCTTACCCTCATCTAAACCACCATCTCCATTACCTTCTCCATTCCCTGGTACATTTTCACCTTTATGGCCATCACCACAATTTGCACCGGCCCCGCTGCGTCCTAAGCCCCCCAAGCCCCCTCCTACACTGAGCCCGGTGCCTCCACTACAGCCACCATCACCATCAGCATCACCAAGGGTTCTCCCGCCACCACCGCCAGACCACCCGCCCCTGCCACCGCCTCCTCGGCGCCGTACAGTATCACCGTCCCCGCCGCCACCATCACCACCGCCCGGATTACCACCGCCACAACCGAGCCCAGCTCCTCCCCTGCTGCCGCCTGTCCGCCAAACCCTGCCACCACCACCCCGCCGCCGTACATCACCACCACCACCGCTGCCATTCCCATCATTACCACCACGACCACTGCCTCTTTCACCCGCACCACCACCTGCTCCTACGACGATTATATGGGCAACAGATGCTGTAACAGCAGATGTAAGCTATTACATGAAGTCTCAAGCGTGTCGATGTTGTAGGTGTAGATGCCATACATAGCTCGTTCAGTTAGGAAGAAGTAATGGTTCATCATGGTTATGCAGATTTTTGTATGCCGGTCGCGACGTTATTATCACAGCATCCATGTCATCCATTTGTCCCCTTTATATGCCACGCCCACTGTTGCATGTATTGTGTTTTTCCTGCTCTTTCCGTGTGTAAGCAGGCCCCCGATCAGGCAAAGAAGGTGGTGGGTCCTCCAAGAAGTGCGGTGCTTCAAATTACCAAATGCACCCGGCCTGCCGCACTCCTTGCCTGGGCGCCGGCATCACGCAAGGTACATACTGACCTGGTTTCACCGTCCACTAGTAGTATTACTTTGCAGACCAGCCATGACAGCATACCAATTCATGATTCCGGTAAAGATACCAACTGATGTACGGAATTCGCCTCCAAACGAAGCCTGCTGCTTCTGCAAGCAACATATGCACACGCTCACAGGTAGCCGTGCGTCTGCTTGCCCTTGCTTGATAGCTAGCTAATGATTGGTACATCATACCTACGGATATATCTGCTGCCGCTGCTGGGATCATGTACACAAATTACAGCACGGCCAGTTACATTTCGCTTGGATTAGCACATGGGGCTCTTGCAAGGTTGAGTACCTGGCAGCAGCAGCCAGCCCTAACAGAAGAGGACACTGTGGCTGAGATCCACAGTCCAATCTGCAACCCCTGCTGTTCACAGCTAACCTCCATTGCACTGGCCTGCAGGCCTCCCAGCGGCTGTTGCAGGTGACCTTTCCAGCCACCAGTGCCTCCCAGGTCCGGGCAGTGGGGTTATTCCTGCTCAACCGGGGAGTCCTGGACCCGCTGATAACGAGTGTCAAGCTGCTGCTGTCAGGCGGAGGATCTGGCAGCACGGTGGGTGCTGAAGGTTTGCGTGCATGTGTCGGCTGCTGCTGGCTATCCATTAGGTGCATAAATGTGTGTGCACATCAAGGGTGTCGCCTCTCCGACCTGTATGTTTGTTCGAATACCTACTTCCCTCCCTGAATGCAACAAGTCTATTGACATATATATGTATATATGATTTATCACTCCTTGCATGCCCCAGGCTACAGTAGTCGTGCCTATCTTTGAGGCCTCCAAGGACACCTCTCCAACGTACACCTGCCCCGGCATGACTAACTTCACTGTCAGCTCCTCGGTAGCAGCCTCACGTGCGGGGCTGAGCTCCCCGGACTTCCTCAGCCGATCAGTGCTGGGGGTCTGGCTGGAGTTCAACAGTGAAGCAGTGTTGGCGGTGACAGACCTGCCCTTTGTGGCCGCAGTCGGAATGACTGTAGTACTAAGTTAGCCATCATCGTTGGCAAAAAAACCACCTTGCATATCTGCAACCAAGCATTGGCTCCATGGCGTCGCTTAGTGTGCAAGCTTAAGGGGATATCGTCTGCTGGATAGCCGCTGTGTGTTCATGCCAGCTGTACCTGCCTGCGTGGATGTAAGCATAACTTTGCACATTGCAAGCACGGTGCAAACACGATGATGTGCACATACGTATTACACATACTACTTTATTAAATGCAAACTACGCAAGCACACCGTTGTTACATTCGCGCGTGATGATGAAGCTAGCTCAGTGAAGAGCTTTGGGAAGGCTCCTGATGAAGTAGATAAGACATAGATAACCAGAGGTGTCGTACTTAGGAAGGCACATAGAAGCAAAAAGGCATAAAATGAATGCCAGAATCCTAGACTTCCGCTGGCCGCCTGCTGTATTTGCTCGTGCAGCATCATCAACGGTAGTTAGTATAGGCTTCCTTTATGTTCAAGTGGACTATGAGTGCAGACCTGGTGCTCACCACTGTATGCGCTTCCCTATGCAACCCTGCTGGCGATGTGCCTGGTGCAGGACCGTTGTTACCTAGCGCCTACACTCATTATTACATATAGCCAAGGCCTCCCTATCTGATAGCTGTCCAATTGGACTTGTTGCAATAAGTCGTTACACTTTGAATTCCGGTATCTTATGTGGCGTCATCTTTATTGTCACGCCAAAACATCTGAAGCACACAAGTTATGTGCCATGACCGAGTTAGTCGCTATCTGCAGGTGGTTATGCCAACCGAAGGTATTTGGATGAGTCGCGTCTTGATTCAGTTGAGACTTAGAGCACTGGATGACTGGTGTATAAGGCGCTTTCCGTTGTGGTTTGAGGATGTTCAGTTGTTGTTCATCTATCATTAGTCGGATGAACGCTACACATCCAGGATAGGGCCTCATGCGATAAGGCCGGGCACGGATCAGTTGATCCCTCGCCATAAGTGTGAGTGCTAAGATGCCAAACGTTTGTCGTTTGGCTCTCGAAGCAACTCTTTGTGAGCGTATTGACCAACATTATTAAGAGTAGTATCATCAGAGGTGGGCAGCTAAGCCCGATTTGTGTAACAAGCCTGCGAGCATACTCAACCTCGTGATGCACATTCACCATCAGAGCAGAATTATCAGAGGATCCATACGGCATTTCTCAAGGTCCGCCCTTAGTGCTGTTACCGTCACGGTTGACAGGGATCCGTCCCCAGCCCGTCCTCGCCTGCCATGATGTTATATCTAACCAAACCACAACTGGATGGTGGCGTTGGAAGACACCGATTTGAAGAGTTTCGTCCGCTTAAATAGCGGGGGATGCAGCCATCCCATGAACCATACAGCCAGTTCCGAAATGGCGCGGTCCAGTCCCGGAATGGCATACCGTTGATCCATGCTTCCAATCGATGACGGGGCTCCGCGAGCCAGGGACCAGCATCCCAGTCGTAGCCTGTGCTACGACCCCCGCCCATACTTCTGCAAGTATGGACTTCCGCCTGAGGCGGCGTTTACTTGTAGGCATCCATGACAGCTTCCCGCTCGCCGTCTGACCCAAAGGTCGGAGCCATAAAGACCTGCCCCTTGCAGTCGCCTCCTCCATCACCTCCTCCATACCTTCCCCCCTCACTCCCACCACCTTTCCCACAACCTCCCTCCCCACCTCCTCCTTCCTCACACCCTTCCTCCCCTCCTGCACCATCCCCTAGCACACCACCCCTGTTACCCACTTCACCTTCTCCACTTCGTGATATATTTTCACCATCACCAGGACTGGCATCACCCCCGCTGCGTCCCAAGCGGCCCAAGCTTTCCTCAATGCCTCCACTACCGCCACCATCACCACCACCAAGGGTGCTCCCACCCCCGCTGCCAGCCCACCAACCCCCTCGGCGCTGTACATCACTACCGCCACCACCGCTGGTCTTGAATTCAGCCCGGCTGCCACTGCCGCCAGTCCCTATTTCTCCACCACCTTACCTCCCTCCTACAACAGTTATTTGGGCAACCAACGCCACAACTGCGGATGTAAGCACGATGTCACCACAGAATCACGACCGCCCTGTTTGTCACTGCATGCATGCCATCCTTATATGTATAAGTCACATAGTAGTGCGGCACACCTAGCATCGACATATAAAACCCACTAAATTATCATCCCAGTACCTCGGGAGGCTCTTTTAGGCGCAGCTTCGACAAATGGTATGGGACTTTGGATAACGTATATACATATTTAGGTTCAAGGTGCCGGTTCAACCTCCTCTACATGTTAGACATTATTACACATAATTGCAGCAGGGGATGGCTAGGTCACCATCATGACGATTCTTGGCACGGTCTGATTGTCAGAATGTAAAGAGTAGCTTTTGCTGATTGTGACGACTCTGCACGTGAAAACCAAAGGGCGCATGACATGGGCATGACGTGGTGTGAGTTAGGGCCCTGCTGCTGCCGAAAGTAGGTGGTCTGCGGATAAAAGGCCAATAATAATGTGGCCATAAGGGCCCGAGGTAGAGGAAGGTATTAATCTAGTAGCTGTTATACTTACATTAGTGGGTATGAAGCCATTATGCGTGTTAAGCACCCTGCCAACGTCTTGAGAGCCGTTTCCAGCGGCCAGCTATTACAGCAAATCCCATCCATACTTTTCTCTGCCCTGCCTGCCTGCCCGCCGGCCGGCCAGCCGGCCGACTGGCAACGCATGTGCATGTATGTTAATGATAAAGCAGAACCCTGAGCAAGCCAAGAAGGTGGTGGGTCCGCCCAACACTGCAGTGCTCGGAATCACCGAGTGCACCTGACCCACTGCATCCTTGGCATGGGTGCCAGCATCACGCAAGGTGGGTATCTACTCATCAAAGGGCTCTACCTACCTAATGTACATACATGAACGCAACAGGGGTAAACACTGAGCTGATTTCCATCATATCTGGCATAATTAATGAATGGTGTTTGTTGGTAAGGACTTGTTGCACAGACCGTGTTTGAAGATAACAGTTCCACCCACGGTCTATCCACGTGCACGGCCTATCCACGGTGCCAAGACGGTCTATCCATGTGGCCACGGACAAGTTGTGCAGCAAGTTGCGCTGCAGGAGTGAGCCCCCGTGTCCCGGCTCTTATAACAGCCAACTACCTCGTAGGTAGTTGGGCCCCCACTAGGTGTAACACCAGGCAAACAGTACAGGGAGATGCCAAGGGAGCTGAACCCTTCTTACACTGGGTAGTTGGGCCCCCACCACCAATCTAATTAGAACTAATGATCTAATGAGATTGAGATGAGATGATTTTTCTTTTTAAACCTTTGGGCTAGCTAACCTACTGCTGACGTCTGGTGTCTCTTCCTAGTAGTGCGGTGAAGGTCCAGGGCTTGGTTAACCAGGAACGTTCCTGGTTCAGGAGCGCGATGTGGTGTCTCATTGATTAACTGAATTGGGACAGAGACCATCCGCATTTTTGGTGACTGATAGGAGGCCCTAATTTATGGATTCTGGGAGCCTTCCATAACATCATTTCATATTCTTGTGGAAGAATCAGGAAAAGGATGTGTCATTTCATGGAAGAAATGAGGCCTAAGTCTATGGAAAAGGAATTCGAAGCCATATTTTATGGAAGTTTGAGCCCCCTTTTTCCCAGAGCGATCTAACTTGAGATGATGGCTGACTCGTGCATGAGATGCGTGATTGCCGTAGCAGTTGAAGCTCTTACCGCCTAGGTGATGATGGCTGAACCAAGCGCTTGTGGCACAAGCCAGCCAGCTGCCGTCGAGGAAGGAAAACACCACCAAAGAGTCCAGAGCGGAGACAGGCACACGTACATGGTGTGCATGGTGGCAAGAAATTGACACCAAAGGCATATTACAAGAAGCCCGAGGGCCTTCAGTTAAAAGAAGCAAGCACCCTGGTGAACGGTGTACAGGAGCATGTTCAATATCCTGCTGGGGGGCAACTTTGTCAAAATTCAATGTGTGTGCTGCGCAGCTGCAGCAAGCTTGCTCCACACCCGCCTGCCTGCAGGCCTCCCAGCGGCTGTTGCAGGTGACCTTTCCAGCCACCAGTGCCTCCCAGGTCCGGGCAGTGGGGTTATTCCTGCTCAACCGGGGAGTCCTGGACCCGCTGATAACGAGTGTCAAGCTGCTGCTGTCAGGCGGAGGATCTGGCAGCACAGTGGGTGCTGAAGGTTTGCGTGCATGTGTCGGCTGCTGCTGGCTATCCATTAGGTGCATAAATGTGTGTGCACATCAAGGGTGTCGCCTCTCCGACCTGTATGTTTGTTCGAATACCTACTCCCCTCCCTGAATGCAACAAGTCTATTGACATATATATGTATATATGATTTATCACTCCTTGCATGCCCCAGGCTACAGTAGTCGTGCCTATCTTTGAGGCCTCCAAGGACACCTCTCCAACGTACACCTGCCCCGGCATGACTAACTTCACAGTCAGCTCCTCGGTAGCAGCCTCACGTGCGGGGCTGAGCTCCCCGGACTTCCTCAGCCGATCAGTGCTGGGGGTCTGGCTGGAGTTCAACAGTGAAGCAGTGTTGGCGGTGGCAGATCTGTGGTCTAGACCTACCCTTTGTGGCCGCAGTCGGATTAGCCACCATTGTTGGCAACTAATAACATGCACTAACTCTATATACCTGCATTTCTTTAAGCGAGCGAAACTGTTTGCAAGCTGCTTGCCAGCCTTGGCTTGTTCATCATCTGCCTGGCGGGAAACAGCTAAAGGGGAGGCAGGGATGCACACAGTCACATAGTCAAGATGTGCATGCATATATGCATATATATACGTGCTTATAGATACACGTATATCATGCTAGATATCTAGCATCGATGCTCTGAGAAAAGGTACAGGAGGTGTCCATGGTGATTAATGTGAATGAGAAAGTGGGAGGAGAGTTTGAGTCTAAGCTTAAGCAAGGAATGAAGCAAGGGTGCCCTTTATCTACGGAGCTGTTTGGACTCTTCATTGAGACGTTAGCTGATCTGATTGATACTCGTGACATTGTGGAAGCTGGAGTACGTAAGCATGACACACCACATGTGGACAGCAAGCGCGTCTCCGGATCCATACTGCTGTACGCGGTTCAGGAGTTAATTCCCCTTTTTTGGGCGGGGCCCCAGCGCGAAGCGCCCAGGGGGGCCCCGACCTGTAGGATTGCCCATGTCCGTGTGTGTGTGTGTGTGTGTGTGTGTGTGTAACGGACCAAACATAATATCTCGCCTGGCTGAAACGCGTTATAGGTACTATACAGCATTCTCTATTGCAAGGTATCTCGCATGTAGCTAAGAAAGACCGTATGAGCACAAACAAGTTTAGCTGCCTCCATTCACCGACCTCAAAAGTCACATCAACGCCTCTCGCGCTAAATTTCATCCCGAAAGCTGCCGCGTATCTTACAATGGAATTCTGAGATGACGGCGTATGATAACTCGAACACCCAGCTTGTGTTACCATTTGCCGGCATGGGCAATCCGACTTGCCACCAGCAGGCCAACATAATTTGCTTTCATTTCTCTATGAAATACACAAGCTGCTTGTTTGTACATTTACTTTGGCCAATGCACGGGGCCTCCGAAGAGTTGCACTCTGCCGCTCTTACTTATCTGTTTAGTTATTACAAAGCCATGCGGCAGTGGGGTGCTTTCCTGTAGCCGCTGGTGCTTCAAGACCTAAACATCACAGACAGCACCGAACTTCATATGTTAAGCAACGGCTCCGTTTGCGGTCTGCCGTACTGTCCATGCGATGCGGCATGCACCCGAATGTCCATGCGGCATGTTGTATCCTGTAAAGGTTTTCTGCAACGGTTTTGGGCGCCGAATCCTAACTGTCGGTGGTTATCTCGTCCACTCCGATTTACCGAACTTCAATATTACTAACAAACACCTGTTTATTCCGCGGTCGGTGATTACAGGTTTTAACTAATACTGCTATTAGTTTACTTGCGGCTACTG
Organism: Volvox carteri f. nagariensis; assembly: GCF_000143455.1. Lineage (NCBI taxonomy): Eukaryota > Viridiplantae > Chlorophyta > Chlorophyceae > Chlamydomonadales > Volvocaceae > Volvox > Volvox carteri. Next base: position 1,044,988 of record NW_003307549.1, on the reverse strand, counting down.
TTAGCTGCGGCGGCTAAAGCGACTACTGTTAGTCGTCCACCATTCGAGTGCCGCACTACTGCGGAAGTCCATATCTGCATATGGGCGCGTTGCGGCTATTGTTAGCTGCAGGCGGCTAAAGCGACTACTGTTAGTCGTCCGCCACCTTAATGCCGCACCGCTGCGGAAGTCCATACCTGCATATGGGCGGGGGTTTTACCTACATAAAGCTGGGACATGCGCCCCAGTTTCGTCTGACTGAGCGAGAGTAGTTCCTGCAAACTATGGCTTCTGGATACAGCGCCGCCCAGTCGTACTGGGGATTCTTATCGGCGCGAGGCCCAAGTGGAGTCACTGATGACTATTTATTCAAGACACTTGTCTCAATCGGTATCTTTCGATGCCCCCATTATGTGGTTGTATCGTCTGACCTTTACAGCATGGCATGCACCCGGATGTCGATTGCTACCTGCCTGTACGGATGCAGAGGGGCCCCGCCCTTTTTCTGGCTTCCTTGAAGCTGACACCCAACTTGTCATTGTGACATTTCGTCAGTCCCCGTCCGAGATGGAGGATTTTCTTTTTACTCAGCTGGTAGGCTTTTCGCCCACCCGGGCATCCACCTTTGGGGTAAGAGTATAAGAGTATAATTACGCAACATATCGCCTAGGGTCCTATTGGTACGCTCGGTCTGACCATCAGACTGGGGGTGGTAGGCAGTAGAAAGATTTACCCGCATGCCTACCAACTTCCCCAGGGTGTCCCAGAATTTACTAGTGAACTGGCTACGTATACCGTGATCAGTCACGACAGCCTTGGGAACGCCATGCAGGCGCACAATGTTGTCAAAGAACAAACGTGCCGTGTGCTCTGCAGTGCAGGATGATGTGGTGGGTGCCAGGTGGACCATTTTCGTCAGGCAGTCAACCATCACCAACACTGCGTCATATCCCCCCTCAGTTTTGGGCAGCGCAACAACGAAGTCCATGGACACTCTCCCAAGGGGCTGCAGGGACAGGCAAAGGCTGTAGTAGTCCATGGGGCTTACCAGAGGTAGACTTGTTGGGCTGGCACGAATCACAGGAGAGGATGTAATTCTCGGCATCCTTAGCCATCCGCGGCCACCAAAAAGAACGCCGAAGAATTTCGACCATCCGTGTGCAGCCAGGGTGCCCCGCCAACGGACCGTCGTGGGAATCATCATTAGGAACGACGATTTGTCGATAAGAGCCTTCCCTGCAGAGCCAAAGACCGTCTTGCAAAAGGAGGTGACCCGTGTTATTAACGTCAGTAAACCAAGGGTCCATAGCAATAGCAGCCTTAATACACGCAGACAGAATCGGAGGCTGAAGCCGACCGCTCCTGAGAAGCGGTGCAACGAGCAACGAGTCGTGACAGACAGGATGGCGGAATGCAGTGAAGGATGCCGACTAAGAGCGTCAGCCACATTCAACGAGCCAGACAGGTACTCCCAGTCGAAATTAAACCGCACGAAATATTCCATCCATCTAGCCTGCCGAAGGTTTAATGGAGGCACTCCTTGGAGAAAGGTAAGGGGCTTATGATCAGTTTTCAGCGTAAAGGGCCTGCCTTCCAGGTAGCAGCACCATTCTTTTAAAGCGTGTAAAACAGCGAGTAATTCCTGTTCCCCGGTGGTGTAACATGTTTCAGCGCCCGAAAACTCCTACTTGTAAAGGCGACAGGGCGGCCTTGCTGCAACAGAACAGCGCTGGATCCGTAAAGAGAAGCGTCAGTCACTACCTCGACACGGAACGGCAACGAGTAGTCGGAAAAGCGGAGGATAAGGTCGTCAGCGACCGCACGCTTTAACACATCGAAAGCCTGCGGCAGGGGGCGAAAACGCACCCTTACGAGTAAGATTGGTTAGCGGTGCAGCTATCACGGAATAATGCGCAATAAACTTACGAAAATAGTTCGTCAACCCCAGGAACTTACGAAGTTCCTGCAGAGAGGTGGGCGCTGGCCAATCCCGTACAGCAGCAGTTTTACGGGGATCCATCCATCGGCAGAGACGATGTGACCGAAGGGGGTGTGAAAGGCAGTTTTCGGGATATCTGACTCAGCAATGCGGATCTGATTATACCCCTGTTGAAGGTCAATCGAGCTAAAGTAAGCGGAACCGCGCAGCTTATCGAGTAAGTCATTGACACGCAGCAAGGGATAACGATTCTTAACGGTTGTAGTGTAGTCTACTCATGTGCATCGATTACCGGGGTTGTAGCGTTCAAACCCCGGTAATCGATGCACATGAGTAGACTACCATCTTTCTTACCCACAAACAGGATGGGTGCAGAGTACGGAGAAGTGCTAGGACGAATCACACCCGAAATCCGTGTCGTTGACCACTGATCATACCAGGCTTTGGCGGCACCGTCCAAAGCATTGGCGATGAACAGGCAACGAACCGGTTCCCGATCACCACCCCGAACTAGCTGGAGATACTGCTTCGCATCCCTAACGAATGTGCGCATACTACCTGCTGCTGCCCAACCTAAGTCGCGAGGTTGAAGTTCGGAAGGAAAGTTCAACCTAGGAACAGGGACGGAAAGTCTAAGTACCGTAGTGCTACTTATAGTTCGTGATCGCTTTGTTCGGGGAGGGGTCAAAAAACTTGCTGAAATTTGTACGTGCTCTTTGAATTTTGGGGAAGGCCGGACAAGATTTTGCGGGCATGATACAAAATTTCGGGGCCCCTTCCAAAGTTTCGGGGCTTTTCAAACTGCAGCTTCCAGTCAGTCTCCCTCCACCGGGAACCCTTAGGCTCATGGTCTCTCACCATTTTCGCACTTTGGAAACGCCCTAGCAAATTCTGGACCGATCGTACAGTTCAGTACCAGTGGCAACGACCTAATAACCAACCGGCCGGGCCAATACAGTGTTTGGGTGGTTGCTACTGAAACGTGTCTTCATGTGGCTGAAACCCCGACGTAAAAGGCATTACGATGCAGCTGGATGCACCAAACAGGAACCCTCACCCCTCACCTCACATTATGCCGAAAAAAAGCATTACGGTGCAGCTGGATGCACCAAACAGGAACCACCACCCCTCACCTCACATTATGCTCATCTATTGGTAGTGCAGCGGCCGAACGCTTGCCCGCCCTGATCTGCTGCGAACAGCATTCACCAGCGCCCGGACCTCACCCTCATCCTCGCTCTCCTCCCCCTTATCCCCATCCACGTCCCCCTCATCCTCGCAATCGGATGGAGCCTCGCTTTCCTCGCTCTCCTCCTCGCTGCTGCTGGGCTCTGGCTCATCCTCCTCGTGCTCCATCTCCTCATTGCTACCCTCCGGCTCTGCACGCTTCGTCCCCCGGCCGTGCTTGTTGCCCTGCTTGGTCCGGCCGCCCTTCACACCGCCCTGCCGCTTGGCCTGCTCGTTAAGTTTGGCCGCCCGCTTGGCAGCCATTGCTGCACGCATGGCCTCCACCTTGTCTGCTGGTAGCATGCTGAACTTTGCATCCAGCTCCGTGACGTGCTCAAGTACACGCTCAAGCATGCTGTCATCGTCATCGTCAACAATGGCATAGCGGCTGGGGTCGGTGGTGTCATCATCATCCTCCGCCGCGGGGTTGGTGGTGACGGGGGTGATGGCGGCAGTAGCAGCAGCAGCGGTGGTGGCGGTGAGGCCCAGCATATCCGTGGTGGCCGCTGTGGCGACGGCGCCTGCCTCACGGGTGCTGCGTGGTGGTGGGAAGAGTGCTGCCTTGCCCTCACTGAGCACCTTCCGGGCCGCCTGGTCGATGGTATCCTGGTCCCACGCCTTCGAGAGTGTTGCGCTGTCCCAGGCATGCAGGACGATCTGGGGTTGGCTTATTAGGTAGAGCCAGGCGGCGAGGATGAAGCTGCAGACGAGCGGCTTCATGGCGGATGTGTGCAGGTTGAGCACAGCATCCTGGGGGGCAACGCTGCTGTTGAACTGCGACTCCAGCTGCCACCGGAAGGCCTTGCTTGCCTCATTGCGGATAGCATCCTTGAGTGGCTTCTGCAGGCCCGTGTCTGCTGGCTGCAGCTTGGAGGTGCAGTTGGCTGGCACATACTTGAGCAGGATGCCGGGGCACTTGCACTTGAGGTGGGCCTGCAAAGCCAAGGACGGTGGAAAGGCAGCTTTAGTGCAGTACCAGGGCAGTGGGATAGGATGTGGGTATCCCTGGCCGGCAGCACAGCACCATACACATCCTTTTGGTTCGCGAAACTTTCGGCCTCCCCCTTACCTGGAAGGCCTCTGACAGGTGCACCTGCCAGCAGTCGATGATGAGCATGCAGGGGTGGTCAGGCGGCAGCCCAAGCCGCTCCTTGGTGCGCTGGAGGTAGGGCAGCAGCACCAACTCCACCCACTGTTCCATCAGCTTCTGGTTGGACCAGAGAACGCCAGGTGCGCCCCGATGTCCATCAGGCCCTTGCTGCAATCTTGGGGAGGAAGCAAGCGCTTGGTGCCGCCCTGTGATGGACATGAGTGGGGATAAAAGGCTTTGTTACCCAGTGTTGGCACCGTACAGTAACGGTACGGTACACCAATGGCAACAAGAGGCCTAAGAAAAATAAAGTGCAGCCATGTTGTATCCTGTAAAGGTTTCCCGCAACGGTTTGGGTGCCGAATCCTAACTGTCGGTGGTTAGCTCGTCCACTCCGATTTACCAAACTCCAATATTACTAACTAACTCCCGTCAATTCCGCGGTTGGTGATTACAGGTATTAACTAATACTGATATTAGTTTAATTGCGGCTACTGTTAGCTGCGGCGGCTAAGCGACTACTGTTAGTCGTCCGCCATCCAAATGCCGCACTGTTGCGGAAGTCCATAGGCGCCGGCGGGTAACACGACTACTGTTAGTCGTCCGCCATTCAAGTGCCGCACTGCTGCGGAAGTGTATGGGCGACGGCGGCTAAGCGACTACTGTTAGTCGTCCGCCACCTTAATGCCGCACCACTGCGGAAGTCCATACCTACGTATGGGCGGGGGTTTTACTTACGTAAAGCTGGGACCTGCGTCCCAGTTTCGTCTGACCGAGCGAGAGTAGTTCCTGCGAACTATGGCTTCTGGATTCGGTGCCGCCCAGTCGTACTGGGAATCCTTATCGGCGCGAGGCCCAAGTGGAGTCACTGATGACTACTTATTCAAGACACTTGTCTCAATCGGTATCTTTCGATGCCCCCATTATGTGGTTGTGTCGTCTGAAGACTACAACAAATCTGGTATCGAGACGGGTTCCTTACGGACCAGTCTCATCTCCGCTTCCGCACTCTTTCTTTCATTTGGCACTAGTATGAACTTCCCTAGTGAAGAGGTTACATCGGCTGATTCGGAAGATTTCGGCCCCTTGGCGACTTTCGCTGCTGACCTCGGCAATGCGGTGATGGCTGCCGCCGCATCCGCGGGTTGGTAGATTCGTCCTACCTTTTAGTGAAGTAACCTTAGATTTCGCTCCCCTAACTGTTTTTAGATTTGCAGGCCCTCTCGTCGTAGCGGGTTCTGCTATCCCTACCTCTGCTGCGATCCCTCGCTTGCGCGAGCTTGTGCACCTCTCCCGTGGTGCATTGCAAGCAATCGAGGCAGTCCATCGCTGTGCTGAGGAAGTCTTACTTTTCGGTAGGGTTACCTTAGCTACCTCTTTTACTTCGCTTTTCGGGTTGGATCGCTTCGTCATGTTGCCTGCCAACTCCGGAAACGCGCCTCTACCTGTCCTCGGGGATGGTCAGCAGGGAGCTTTAAGTGTAGTTCCCCCTTCCTGGAACGTAGCGGACGGGGTTAGGCGAAATCGCTGGGGTCCGCCGGATGTAGTCGTTGAGGGTGGTCCCGCACGGACAGTCCCTATCGCTGCCCCGGTAGTTCCTATTAACCCTGCCGCTATCCCAGTGCCTCCTGTAGCACAGGATCCCACACCTATCGCCGCTGTTCCGCCACCGCCGATGCTTGTAGCCTCCTCCGCACACGGCGCTGGCGGCGCAGAAAGGGCTCCCACGGCTGCTGCATCCTTACCGGTGCAGGACGTCGAGGTACTTAGACTTTCCGTCCCAGTACCTAGGTTGAATTTTTCTACCGACCCTCGAACTCGTGATTTAGGTCGTGCTACGGCGGTTAGTACGCGTGCATTCGTTAGGGATGTTGAGCAGTATCTCCAGCTGGTTCGAGGTGGTGATCGGGAGCCGGTTCGTTGCCTGTTCATCGCCAACGCTTTGGACGGTGCCGCCAAAGCCTGGTATGATCAGTGGTCAACGGCACGGATTTCGTTCACTTCGGACGAGCTGTTTACTGCGTTACTTGCCCGTTTTGCTCCTGAAGTCGTGCCCCGCGACGTGGAGGCTCGTTCCGTTCTTGCGAGTGGTACGTACCGTATGCGCCCTGGCGAGAACGTCTCTTCCTACCAGTCGCGTTTCGAGGCACTTATTACGCCTATTGCGGACTTCACAGAAGGAGAAAGAATTTTCTGGTTTCAACGCGGACTATCTGAAGAACTCATAGGCGAATGCGCTACCGACCTTTTAGGAATGCCGTTTTCCTCTTACAACCACCTTTACCGTTTTGCTTTGGGCGTGGAAATGCGCCACCATGCCCGAAAGCAAGTTTCTCGTTCTGCTCCCCGTGCTAATGCCCTCTTTTCGCAGGCCCCGGAGCTGGACCCGGTTGGCGCCCCTGCTGAGGCGCCGGCACCCGATCCTCGCGCTGCTGTCGCTGTCGGGGGTCCTGAGCGCAGAGAGGGTGGCACAGTTGCCGCCCCGGGTGCCGGTAAGCCGAGGGGGGGTCCCCGGGAACAGCGCCGGTGGCAGCAAAAAGGTCCTAGAAGTAATCAGGGTCCTTCCGAGGCCGGGCCTAGTCAGCCGATGGGACAGAAACGCAAACGTGACGACGACCAGTGGCTAGAGAAGTATTGCTGCACTAAGGCAGAGCTGGAGGAGCGCAGGAAGAGGAATAAGTGCATGCGTTGTGGGGATGGCCATTCGACGGGGGTTTGCCCGTTGTGGCCCAAGAAGAAGTAGGGGGTTGCCCAGGCCGCTGAGGAGGGGACTCCTCCTGGGTTAGAAGTAGAGACCGAGCTGCCTGCCATGCGGGCTTCCAGGGCACTGCTGCCCTCTGTGTTAGCGCAGGTTGAGCGAGCTATTGGACGAAAGCTGACGTTTGATGCTCGTTCTGCGAAGAGTGACGGGGATGCTTTGTGTAATCCGCTTGTGCCGCGTTCCCAGTCTCTCTCTGCTAACGACCTACGTGGGCATACGGTTCTCTTCCTCCCCTCTTCTATTTCAGAGTTGCAGGCGCAGCTGACTGCGTACCACCTCTGCAAACGTCAGCACTCGGAAACTGCAGCGTGCGTTATTACACCTACCCACACCGCAACCTGTGCTTCGGCCCTGCTGGCCGGGATGCAGCGCGTTCTGCAGTTTAGTCCCAGGACACCGCTGTTCAACGGGCTCGATCTGGAGGGTCGGCCTGTGCCGTTTCCCGGGTCAACATCTGCCTTTGACGTTTGGTATGATCCCCCGCGACCCGCTGTTGCTTTGCGTGACACTTCACCTCGTCTTTCGGCTTTTCTGCTCTCTCCTCAGTCTGCTGCTCTGCCAGGTGCAAGGATGCCTCTTATCCAAGTCCGCGTCGTCAGCGATACTCTACTCGCGCTCGCTGATTCTGGCGCCAGCGACGACTTTATCTCTCTCTCTGAGGTGAAGCGGCTTGGGTTGACGCCTAGTGCCTGTTCCTGGTCGCATGTCACGCTCGCGAATGGGGATAAGCAGGCTATCTTAGGTCGGGTTACATTGCGTCTTTCGGTGGGACCTTTGCGTTTGTCGGTGCATCCGTACGTGTTGCCTGAGTTGCCTGCTCCGGCCACGTACATCTTAGGGTCCTCTACGTTCTCGCGGTACGGGGGCGTCCTTAGTTTCGAGTCGTGCACCCTGCGGTTGCGCAAAGGGACTCTCGTTTATAAGGCGCCTTTTGTTACCGTGGAGCGCGATCCTTCCGAACAGGGTACCTCGCAGTCGGAACCGCAAGTTCATTACGCCGTAGCCGCGCTCTGCCAGCACACCACCCCTCAACCCATAGGTCGAAAAGCTGCAGTGCGACTTATTCGCAAGGGCGCGCATGGTCTGTTAGTTCGGCCTAAACTGCAACTGAACGCTGCCGTTACCGCTACTGACCCATCGGACCCTGAGCTGCAATCCCTGTTGAACGAGTTTTCCGACGTTTTTCAGGAAATTCCAGGGATTCCTCCTGTTCGGCCAGTCGATCACACGATTCCTCTGACTCCTGGCGCAACTCCGGTGACTCGTCCGATGTACCGCCTGAGCCCTCTGGAACTCGACGAAGTCAAGCGCCAGGTTACTGACTTGCTGAAAAAGGGTATGATCCGCCCTAGCACTTCTCCCTATTCTGCGCCAATCCTGTTTGTCGGTAAGAAAGACGGTAGTCTACGCATGTGCATTGATAACCGGGGGTTGAATGCTACGACGGTTAAGAATCGTTACCCTCTCCCGCGCGTTGACGACCTGCTTGATAAGCTGCGCGGGTCAGCCTTCTTCAGCTCGATTGACCTCCAGCAAGGGTACAACCAGATTCGTATTTCCGAGTCCGATATTCCGAAAACCGCGTTCCGCACCCCGTTTGGTCACTTTGAGTACACGGTCATTAGTTTCGGCTTAACTAACGCTCCTGCTACTTTCCAAGCCGTTATGGACCGTCTTTTTCATCCTTTCATTGACAAGTTTCTGATTGTTTATCTTGACGATCTTCTGGTCTTTTCTAAAACGCGCGAAGAGCACCTGCAGCACTTGCGTTCTGTCCTCCAGGTGTTGCGGCGTGAGAAACTATACGCGAAGCTCTCTAAGTGCCATTGGTCGCAACCCCAGGTGGAGTACCTTGGCCACATCGTCTCTGCCGACGGTGTTCGGATGGATCCCCGTAAAACTGCTGCTGTACGGGATTGGCCGGCGCCCACCTCTCTGCAGGAACTTCGTAAGTTCCTGGGGTTGACGAACTATTTTCGTAAGTTCATTGCGCGTTATTCCGTGATAGCTGCGCCGCTAACCAACCTGACTCGTAAGGGTGCGTTTTCGTCGCCATCCGCGTGGACAGCTGATTGCCAGCAGGCCTTCGATGCGTTAAAACGTGCGGTCGCCGACGACATTATCCTCCGTTTTCCCGATTACTCGTTGCCATTCCGTGTCGAGGTAGTGACTGACGCTTCTCTTTACGGATCCGGTGCTGTTCTGTTGCAGCAAGGCCGCCCCGTGGCTTTTACGAGTAGGAAGTTTTCGGGCGCTGAAACCCGTTACACCACCGGGGAACAGGAATTACTTGCCGTTTTACACGCTTTAAAAGAGTGGCGCTGCTACCTGGAAGGCAGGCCCTTTACGCTGAAAACTGACCATAAGCCCCTTACGTTTCTCCAAGGTGTGCCTTCGTTAAATCGTCGGCAGGCTAGATGGATGGAATATTTCGCGCGGTTTAACTTCGACTGGGAGTATCTGTCTGGCTCGTTGAATGTGGCTGACGCTCTTAGTCGGCATCCTTCGCTGCATTCCGCCATCCTGTCTGTTACAACTCGTCGCACCGCTTCCCTGGAGCGGTCGGTTTCGGCCTCCGATCTGTCTGCGCGTATTAAGGCTGCTATTGCTACGGACCCTTGGTTTACTGACGTTAATAACACGGGTCACCTCCTTTTGCAAGACGGTCTTTGGCTCCGCAGGGAAGGCTCTTATCGGCAAATCGTCGTCCCTAATGACGACTCCCTGCGTCGTGAGCTACTTTCCCGTTTCCACGACGGTCCGTTGGCGGGTCACCCTGGCTGCACACGGATGGTCGAAATTCTTCGGCGTTCTTTTTGGTGGCCACGGATGGCTAAGGATGCCGAGAATTACGTCCTCTCCTGTGATTCATGCCAGCGTAACAAGTCTATCTCTGGTAAGCCCCACGGATTGCTACAGCCTTTGCCTGTCCCTGCGGCCCCTTGGGAGAGTGTTTCCATGGACTTCGTTGTGGCGTTGCCTAAAACTGAGGGGGGGTATGACGCGGTGTTGGTCCTGGTCGACCGCCTGACGAAAATGGTTCACCTTGCACCCACCACGTCATCCTGCACCGCAGAGCACACTGCACGTTTATTTTTTGATAACGTTGTGCGTCTGCATGGTGTTCCCAAGTCTGTCGTTTCGGATCGTGGTGGCCAATTCACTAGTAAATTTTGGGACGCATTGGGGAAGTTGGTAGGTATGCGCATAAACCTTTCCACTGCCTACCACCCCCAGTCCGATGGCCAAACCGAGCGAACTAACCGGACTTTAGGTGATATGTTACGTAACTTCGCGGGTCGAACACCCTCTGTCTGGGATACCTGCTTGACGGCGGCCGAATTCGCGATTAATAATGCCGTTAGCCGCTCGACTGGTCAAAGCCCCTTTTTTCTAAATTACGGTTACAATCCTGTTCTGCCTGTTTTGCGCGAACTTGACGTAAACGTCCCCGCGGCTAAGACCTTTGCCAAGTCGTTTGTGTCCCGACTGACAGAGGCTAAGGCATGCCTTGACTCAGCCCAACAGCGCGCAGCGGACTACTACAACAAGTCCAAACGGGACGTCACCTTCACCAAGGGCCAACTGGTCATGCTAAGCACCAAGAACCTGCGTTCTCTGGCCGAAGGTTCCCGTAAGCTGTTGCCTCGCTGGGTTGGGCCTTACCCTGTTGTGCGCATGGTGGGTTCGGTTGCTGTACAACTTGAACTCCCTCCTGAAATGCGCGTCCACCCTACTTTTCACGTGTCCTTAGTACGTCCATATCGTGGGTCTGTGCCCATCCCTGAAGCGCCTGCGCCTCCTGCTGCTATAGAGGCCGCGCCTACTACTTGGTTGTCCGGTAGGCAAACCATGTATGCAGTGGAACGAATTTTGGACTATCGAACTCGACGCGCGGGTAAGGCTAGGCGCAAGCGCACGGTGCACGAATACTTAGCCAAATGGGCTGGGTATTCGTCCGAACACAACAGCTGGGAACCGGCGCGTAACTTCACCCCCGACCTCAAACCATTGCTCGATGCGGCTCGTCTTAGGGTGCAGTCCCAGGTGGTATCGCGTTAGTTAGTTTTTACTAATCTTGTTTTGCATAGCGAGCCGTGTGCGACGGGGACGTCGCCTTTAGGGGGGGGGAATAGTTGTTGTATCCTGTAAAGGTTTCCCGCAACGGTTTGGGTGCCGAATCCTAACTGTCGGTGGTTAGCTCGTCCACTCCGATTTACCAAACTCCAATATTACTAACTAACTCCCGTCAATTCCGCGGTTGGTGATTACAGGTATTAACTAATACTGATATTAGTTTAATTGCGGCTACTGTTAGCTGCGGCGGCTAAGCGACTACTGTTAGTCGTCCGCCATCCAAATGCCGCACTGTTGCGGAAGTCCATAGGCGCCGGCGGGTAACACGACTACTGTTAGTCGTCCGCCATTCAAGTGCCGCACTGCTGCGGAAGTGTATGGGCGATGGCGGCTAAGCGACTACTGTTAGTCGTCCGCCACCTTAATGCCGCACCACTGCGGAAGTCCATACCTACGTATGGGCGGGGGTTTTACTTACGTAAAGCTGGGACCTGCGTCCCAGTTTCGTCTGACCGAGCGAGAGTAGTTCCTGCGAACTATGGCTTCTGGATTCGGTGCCGCCCAGTCGTACTGGGAATCCTTATCGGCGCGAGGCCCAAGTGGAGTCACTGATGACTACTTATTCAAGACACTTGTCTCAATCGGTATCTTTCGATGCCCCCATTATGTGGTTGTGTCGTCTGAAGACTACAACAGCCAGAACCACATCCAATGACAAAAGGGGACTGTACGAAATGCAAGAACGGCTAAGCAATTGGCCTAAGTAGGTAATCCTATCTCCTACTTGGTTTACTTGGTTATTAAAGGGTAGGCCTCAGAGACCCCTACCTGGAAGATGACCTGCGGTGGTAGCATGCTACCGTCAGCCGCCGACGCCACCACAATGGTAATCTGGCGCTTGTCATCCAGGCCGACCTGCCGTATGTACGCTTGCTGACGGGCACAATGTTGCAGCCAGTCTGATCCGCGTTCACGACCAGCGCCTTCGGGATTGCGTGCTTGAAGGCCAGGTAGGCAATCTGTTATGAAAGGATGGAGGTGAAGGGCCGAAGCAGGGTTGGTAGGTACGAAAAGCTTTTGAGAAGTACGACATGGCTATCAATGCCTATGATTGGCAAACGGGGAACACGGAAAGGAGGCAGTGCAAACAGCTACCGTTTCTAATGCTCATGGCAGGATCCACAGCGATGTACCTGCAGCAGGAAGAGCCGGGCAATGTCTTCCCAGTCGGCGGGTAGCTTTTGCGCTGCAGACGTTGCAGCCCGGTTGGAGAGGTGCAGGCCCTTGCAGACCTTGCGGATCCAGGCCCGACTGCACGTAAAGGTGCCGCCACTACCGGCCAGAAGGTAGGCATAGCCGGCCTCCCGCAGCCTCTCGATTATAGGCTCATGCAGCGTCCCTGAGGTGACCTACAGAAGGACAAGGGATTGTGCACGGTGTCAATGTGAATTCGGGACTGTAAGCGAGAGCAAACACAGGCTAGGCGGCCATTCTTCTTACGTTGAGCCCACTGAGCACCATCTCCATGATCACGGCCTTGGCCACGGCGAACGCATCATTCGGCAGGGAGGCTTTGCGGCCACGGCCGGGTGTGGCAACCCCAGCCCCAAAGATGGTCGGGTTCTCCTTGTACTTAGCCAGCCAGCCAGAGACCGTGGACTCCTTCAAGGGGTGCTCGGAGTTAAAGGTGCCGCTGTGGTCCCGGTGCATGAAGTTGATGCCCATGGCAACCTGCATCACAAGGCAAGCAAGGGTTAGAATGAAGTACCATACCGTATACCGTATCCTTACGGCACCCGAACCCTGACATCGCGGGCTTACCGAATCAGCACAGCGCTCCCTGATGAACTCCACAACCATCCGCTTTTCATCGTTGCTGAATCGAGCGTACATGCCGCGTGGACCAGTAGACTTGGGTGTGGTGGTTGCCACCTGAGCGGGCGTCACAATGACTTGCCTGGTGAAGCCAGGGGCCAGTGCGAACTGCAGCCGAGCCATGGTTGACCCGCGGATTTGTTGAAGAGGACGTCCAACAGGTCGAATGCCACGCTGCGGCGTGAGCGCAAGCCTCGCCTCGCCGGCTGCCGTAGCATTGACCGCATTGCGCTCACGCCTAGCAACCTCCTCGGGCTCCATTCGCTCACGCTGGGCCTCAACAACAGCATCATCAAGCCTAACTGGTGCAAATCCAGCTCGGTCGCTCACCGGAGCGTTTGGTGCTAGCGATTTCATCCCGCATTGAAGCAGGGTTGCCTGTCTTGCACGTTTTCGAGCGACGTTCATGTCCTACGTTTATGACTACATTTCTTACATTTAAGAGCTGATTTCCGCCTGGAAATCCTAGTTTTTGCGAAGTTTGATCGACCGCCTTCGGAGCGTACGATATTTCGGGGCTGCCGGACAGAGGTCACACATTTACATAATGCCAAATGAACGGACTACAGAAGCTGCATAGCTAAAGAAAAGTTATTGCTTTAACTAGTTTAGCAAAGAGCTTCACGCGCGGGCACCTCCGATTTCGACCTCAGGTTGGCCGATGATGATGACAGGACTTCTCGCTTTGTACCCATCCAAAAGCACCGAAACGCATAGGACTGTTGTGGAATCTAGCACATGCAAGACATTGCGTGGTCGACGTTAAGGGGGCGCATGATGCCCCGGCAGCGCTTTCTGGGCCTCCAGGAGCCCCAAAACGGATTGTCTAGGATCGATCCATTGCAGATAGATCGTAGGCGCTGGTCTGACGGTCATAGGGCTCATAGCAGCTGGATGGCTTTCAGACTGCCGGTCATGGGAACCCGGGAGGCATGCTGTTGGTGCAGGGCAAACCAGGGCTGTTGGGTGACCGGTGGAGATGGATGGGTGCACCACCAATTGATATACACAGGGACGTATCCTAATCGGGGCGCTCGGCGGTACTCCGCCTGGAGCAAGCAGGTTTAACTCCTGCCGTCCTGTTCCTTTCATCATCCTCCCGCAAAGATTCCCCCACAATTCTTGTACATCACAGCGCACTCCTAGACCGGCTGGATTTAAGGAAGAGATCCGGAAGAGCTTGCGGCCCTCCCGTGGCTTACCCTCGGGCGAAGACGACAGAGGACTAGTCTCATTGGTAGGATACGGGGAAATAACAAAAAGTTTAGAAGGCACCTGTTATCTACTGCGTTTGCATCCCAATCCGTGAAGGTTATCCACCTCTCTGTGCTTTCACTGACATAGTGACAGGGCGACGGTGGATGAAACCGGTACAGTAGCACTATACCACGTAAGACCAGTGTAAGAATACGCAATTGCAGGAAAGAGCCGCTTTGTAGAGTGAAAAAGAGGCGAGCAGTCGCAGGATTACAGCCTGTTCATTGATTCACATGAAGCAAATGGCTAAGCTCACGGGCCTACATGTTTGCCATTGAGAGCCATGAGTGAATTATGATTACCGTGGACCCATAGGCCTACCCCCAATGGTCCCCCCTTTGTAAACCCCGCTTGAGGTCTTGGCACACCTATCCTGGCTCGTGATGTGCGTGGCGGCAGCCGGGGGAATCCCCCTCTACTGAACCACGCCTGAAGGCCCTGCCTGTTTTCTCTTCTCCCAAAGTTGCGCAAACCCAAAAAACCCATTACAGTGTGTCTTGGGCCTTTCTCCGCCAGGAGGTCCCCAGCCTGGGTCTGCATGTCCTTTGTTTCATTGCAGCCGCCATGAGCCTACTCCTTGTTTCCAACCGCCACATCCCACATACATTGTTCCGCTGGCACCGGTGTTGTGTCCGTGTCAGCCAGCACTGCCCGTCGTCCTCATGCCTCCACTTCAATCGGCATGCTCACCACCCTCCCACCGTATCCAATTAAGATTTTAGTAAAGCCCGCCTGTCCAATCCGCTGTGGACGTGTCACCTACACCCCCCTCCGTGCCCACACCCCCACTCAGAGACATTGCCGACACTGGCAACATTGCTGATCCCGTCACCACTACACCTCGATCCTGAGATCCACTGCCTTAACCCGGGACCTGCTGTGCGTGGTGCACCCCTTCCAGGGTTTCACCCACCAAAAAAGAGCGTTGTCACTGGTCGTAAAACCCCCATGGCCACCTTAGTAGCTACCCGACTGGTCCCCACCATATCCCCTCCCGTACAAGCCCCACCCGGGGCCTGCACTGCTGCACTGCGCCGCCAGGCTGGTCGTTGCTGCTGCCGCTGCCGCAGCGGTGACGGGCGCACCGTGATAGCCAGCGGCCACCGCCACCACCGCAGCCGCCACCGCATCATCATAACCACCCGACTGGTCCCCGGGACTCTTTGTGGGAGGATGATGAAAGGAACAGGACGGCAGGAGTTGAACCTGCTTGCTCCAGGCGGAGTACCGCCGAGCGCCCCGATTAGGATACGTCCCTGTGTATATCAATTGGTGGTGCACCCATCCATCTCCGCCGGTCACCCGACAGCCCTGGTTTGCCCTCCACCAACAGCACGCCTCCCGGGTTCCCATGACCGGCAGTCTGAAAGCCATCCAGCTGCTATGAGCCCTATGACCGTCAGACCAGCGCCTACGATCTATCTGCAATGGATCAATCCTAGACAATCCGTTTTGGGGCTCCTGGAGGCCCAGAAAGCGCTGCCGGGGCATCATGCGCCCCCTTAACGTCGACCACGCAATGTCTTGCATGTGCTAGATTCCACAACAGTCCTATGCGTTTCGGTGCTTTTGGATGGGTACAAAGCGAGAAGTCCTGTCATCATCATCGGCCAACCTGAGGTCGAAATCGGAGGTGCCCGCGCGTGAAGCTCTTTGCTAAACTAGTTAAAGCAATAACTTTTCTTTAGCTATGCAGCTTCTGTAGTCCGTTCATTTGGCATTATGTAAATGTGTGACCTCTGTCCGGCAGTCGCAGTTTCCATCTACCAAAGTATGACCGCTTTGTGCAAAATTTAAGCTACAAAGAAAAGCAATAATTAACTCAATTGGTGTAAGGTTTTGCAGTTCGTTAGCGCGCGCTTCTGAGACCATGTCGTAACTTCGGAGCTAGTGGAGCTTGATCTTGTGGTTCTCCGTGTGAGACAATGGCGCGCTAATATGACTATTTAAGCGGACCATTTTACGAACATTGTAAGTCTAAGTTGAAATTGAAAAGCCCGATCTTCTGTGCTTACGCAAGTATATCGGCCAGTAAAGTCAGCTTGCACTTCCCAGTTGTTAGGAGCGGCCTGGTTCCCTTTCAATTGGTATCAGAGCCTAGGTGATCCTCCTCGCCGAGCTCTTCATCGTCGTTGCCATCGTCTTCGTCGTCATCGCGCCATCGCGCCATCGCGCCATCATCTTCGCCTCTACACTTCGTCTTCACCTTCATCACTTCGTCTTCGTCTTCGCCCTCATCACTTCGCCTTCGCCCTCATCGCTTCGCCTTCGCCCTCATCACTTCGCCTTCGCCCTGATCACTTCGTCATCGCCCTCGTCACTTCGTCTTCGTCCTCTTCGCCTTCATCACTCCGTCTTCGTCTTCGCCCTCATCACTTCGCCTTCGCCCTCATCGCTTCGCCTTCGCCCTCATCACTTCGCCTTCGCCCTGATCACTTCGTCATCGCCCTCGTCACTTCATCTTCGTCCTCTTCATCTTCGTCCTCAACCATGTCTCTCTCGAACGAGTTCCCGTTTCCGCCTTCCTTTCCTGCCGCCACCGACCCCGCGCCCGCGGCGCCCCCCACCACGTCCGAAGCCGCTCTCCCCTGGGATAGAATCTCAGAAGTCGCTGCACATGCTGCCGTACGTGCCTTAGAGAATCATTCGTCAAACAACCAGTGCGGACCAGCCCCCCGATTCAACCCCACGGCCAAGGACGCCGACCTCACTTCGTGGGCCAACCGCCTCCGCCTCCACTTTACGGTATGCGGTCTGCATGAAGACAGTGCGCCTGCTGTCGCCATCGCCCTGTCTGCCATCGAAGGACCTACCCTGGACACCCTCCTCCGCCACCAACGTACCCCCTTTACTTCCTTAACTGCGGTCCTTCAAGCGCTAACGCCCCTCGCGCCCAGACCCGATCGCCTCCTCCAGGCACAGATCAGCATGGACACCATTCGTCAAGGCTCAGGCCCGAACTCTCTGGTGTCGTACGTGGCCGCTTTCGGACGCCTTATGGGCGACCTTCCTCACCGTCACGAACTCGACCACATCTTTCACTTCGTGAAAGGTCTCAACAGGGACCTCCGTGAGGAAGTCTACGCAAGGCTTCCTCAATACGGCACTGATGTGACCCTGCAGATCATCATTGACTTGGCGATGGGCATCTTTTCCGGGCGCCACAATGCTCATCTCATTGACTACAACACCGCGCCACGCAGCTTCCGAGACGTCCGCCGGGACGACCCTATGGACCTCACCGCCAACGTCTACTCCACCACACCGCACCACAGCAACTTACCTCTTCCGAGCGGCGTCAAAACCATCGGAGTCCCCTACAACTTGCGCCTCCAGCGCATGGCCCAGCATGTCTGCCTACAGTGTGGTGACGAGTCGCACGCCAAGGAACACTGCCCGGAACTTCGTCGCCTCCTGGCAGCAACCACCATCTCCCAACCCAACTCCTCCCGCCGGCACTCCTTTCAGGGTGCTAACAACAGCCGCAAACCGCCCCGCTCGCCTGCCCGCTCGCCTGCCCGCTCGCCCTCCCGCTCCTCCGCGTCCTCCACCTCCGAGGATCGATGTTCACGCAGCCACCACCAATACGACAACCACAGCCATCGCGGTCGTTCTCCCTCCTGCCTCAGTAACAGCTCCCACGGCCGCCGCTCCCAGCACATCAGCGACAAATCCCCTACCCGCTCCTGCTCCCCAGGCCCCCGTTAAATTGGCTCTTAGGCCGTCGTCGGCAGAAACGGTCAGCCACAGCCTGCCGACGTCATCTGCTGTGCACTCGTCCGAAACCGCGTTCAACGTTCAATGTCTAGCTCAAATCGTCCGCAAGCCTGCCCGCCGTGTTGGTCGCAAGCGTGCTCACGCAGCTGCAGCCTCGACATCGAAGGGAGCATGCCAGGCAAGCAACGATTGGAAAATCGCGCGATTGCTTTTTCTTGAATACAATTCACAGTACGGCCCATTTACCGTCGATGCCTACTGTGATGACCTCGGCTTAACTGCACAGCTCTCACCCTTTTTCTCACCGTCCCGACCTTTCCTATCAACCGACATCGAAGGAGAGTGCGTATGGATGGTGCCACCTGTCGACAACACCTCCACCATCGTCGCCCGCTACCTCGACGCCAAGACCGCCAACCCCAAAACCTCTGCCATCATTGTCCTACCTGATCGTCCACAAGCCTCTTGGGCCCCTCTCATCCGCCACATGACCATCGTCCGCTGCTTCCCTGCCGGCACCCAGATCGTCTGCCGCCCCACCTCTTCAGACCCGTCCAGGTATGGAGAACCGGGTCCCAGCCCTTGGCCTGTAGTAGTCCTCCACGATCCACCATCGTCAGCCCCCTTTACTCTCGCGTCTACATCCGCCACCCTGCTTCCCGATACCACCCTTCATCCCGTCTCCACCTCGTCCCATCCCTCATTCGCTTCCGCCAACCATCCGTCAACATCATCCACGTCGTCAGTCAAAACTCTCATCCAACATTTTTCCAGCTCCCATCCCCCACCGCCGCCCCAGCCATCGGACCGCCCTCCATCACCACGCTCTAATGTCGCTAATCTTATCGCTCGTTTTTCGCAAACTCCAACATCCGCTGCCTCTTCCCCACCTCCGCCTACACCAACCGTCAGCCAGCCAGCCCAACCATCTTTCCCCCTCGTACAGCATCCTACCCCCCAGCCCCACCGCGCTCCTCAAGCTTCGCTTCCACAGATAGACGAACAAAGGTCTACGGTGGAACGCCCCTTCATCCCGCCTATCCTAGGTCGCATTGCGTCCGTCACCGACAATCTCTCCACCACCCTTATCGTCTTCGATGCCACCATAGCTGGCCATCCCGCCCGAGTCCTCCTGGATTCTGGTGCTTCCCGCAACTTCATTGCCCACTCCTTCCTCCAACATCACCAATTACACTCCGCCAACCTTCCAGCTTCGCAGTCATTACGTGTTCGTTTGGCCAACGGACACCTCGCCCTCTGTTCCTCCGCCCTTCCCAACGCCCCCTTGGCTATCCAATCACACCATGAGTGCACCACCTTCTTCACCCTCGACCTTGACGGATACGACGCCATCCTTGGGAAACCCTGGCTTACTACCAACAACCCCCAAATCGACTGGCGTACCAACACCGTCACCATCGGTGACACCGTCATTCCACATTCCTCGTATTGCCCATCCGCTTTTCAGATTGAATTCGTCTCCATCGCCCGCATGCAGAAATGCATTCGCCAAGCTGCCGCCCGACCGCCACCACCCAATGCCACCAACCCTCGCAAGCGAGCTCCATTCAACCCATCACCACCTGTTTACATGGGTGTCCTCCATCCCATCGAAGATCCCGAAGTCGACCCTGAAGCCCCCCCTCAACCCACCGCCTCCCCGTCCGTACCACCAGCCCTTCAGTCTGTCCTCCAGCGCTACGCAACCATCTTCGAAGAACCATCGGGTCTACCACCATCATGCCCATGCGACCACCACATCGAGTTGGTCCCTGACGCCCAGCCTCCTAAGCAGCGCGAGTATCGCATGTCCCCAGCAGAACTTCAAGAACTGGACAAGCAGCTCAAGAACTACCTTGACCGTGGCTGGATTTGCCCGTCAACATCACCCTTTGGTGCCCCTATTCTGTTCGCCCGTAAACCTGGTGGTAACGGTCTGCGCCTCTGTGTGGACTTTCGTGCAATCAACCAGCTAACAGTCAAGAATGCGTATCCCCTGCCGCGCGTGGACGAGCTCCTTGACCAGCTGCACGGCGCAGCCTATTTCACCAAGCTGGACCTCTGGTCAGGCTACCATCAAGTCCGGGTGCACGAACCCGATGTGCATAAAACGGCTTTTCGGTGTAAGTATGGTCTGTACGAATGGCTTGTTCTTCCCTTCGGACTTACAGGAGCCCCCGCCACCTTCATGTCCCTCATGAACGACGTCCTCCACCCCTTCCGCAACAAGTGTGCGGTTGTGTACCTCGACGACGTCCTCATCTACTCCCGCACCTTTGAAGACCATTGCCGTGACGTGGAAGCCGTTCTACGCACACTTCAAGACCACCACCTCCATGTCCGCTTTTCCAAGTGCTCTTTCGTGCAACCCACCACCAAGTTCTGCGGATTCATCATCTCCCGCGACGGCATCACGACAGACCCTGACAAGCTCACCGCCCTTGCCAATTTCCCCATTCCTTCCTCCATCACCGACATTCGCGCCTTCCTAGGCTTCACTGGGTTCTACCGCCGCTTCATCAAAGACTACGCCCGCATCGCCCTTCCTCTTACCACCCTCACCAAAACAACCCAGCCCTTTCCCAAGGTCCTACCCGCCGACGCCGTCGCCGCCTTCCATGCCCTCCGCGACGCCCTAATGTCAGCCCCAGCTCTCATCATCCCAGACACCGGCACCAACGCCACCTTCACCCTTTATACCGACGCCTCCATCCTCGGCATTGGCACTGTGCTCCTTCAAGAACGCAACGGCGCCCTACATCCCGTGGCGTTCGAGTCCCGCAAGCTCAGCCGTCATGAAGCCAACTACCCCATTCACGAGCTGGAGTTGCTTGCTGTCGTACACGCAGTGCGTAAGTTCCAGTGCTATCTCGAAGGCTGCCACTTTATGCTCTGCACAGACCACGACACCTTGCAACGCTTCTTCACCCAAAAGGATCTGTCTCGTCGTCAAGCCCGTTGGGCTCAGCTCCTCGCCCCATTCCAAGGCTACATCACAATCACTTATCGCCCCGGCCCTCAAAACATGGCCGACGCCCTCTCCCGCTTCCCGGTCAGCCCAGCCCCTACCCCAGAGACCTCTGACCCCAGTCCCTCACCTCCCATTACATCAGCAGAAAACCTAACCTCACTTACATCTCCATCACCTCCCCCGCTTTGGCCCTCCACTTCACCACCTGTCGACGTCGCAGCCAACCATGCCCTTCATCATGCCTGTTTCACCATCGCAGCCCATGTCGTGCCAGACCCCAGCCTCGCAGATGACATCCGTTTCGGATACACCACCGACCCCATGTACTCCAATTCAACAACCACCAAGCCCTACCTCCAACGTTCCCCAGACGGTTTCTTCTACTTCGCCAACCGCATCACCATCCATAACGTCCCATCCTTACACCGCCGCCTACTTCACGAATTCCACGATGCTGCTTACTCTGGTCATCCTGGTTTTCGTCGCACCCTCGCCGCGATATCAACCCGCTACTGGTGGCCTTACATGGCCCGCACCGTCAAAGCCTACGTCAAGTCCTGCCCCATCTGTCAACGCACCAAGCCATCCACCCAGCCTCCGCCTGGCCTCCTCCACCTGCTACCCACCCCCACCCAACCCTGGACACACGTGTCTCTGGACTTCATCACCGACCTGCCGCCCTCTAAAGGTTTGGACGGCCGCACCTACACCGCAATCCTCACCTTCGTCGATATGTTCACCAAGCAAGCCCACTTCGCCCTCACTAATAAGACCACCACCACCCACGACACCGCCCTACTCTTCCTCACCCACGTCTACCGTCTACACGGTCTTCCAACAACCCTCGTCTCAGACCGAGATTCCCGCTTCATGTCCGACATCTGGCGCACCTTCTGGGAGCACCTTGGCACGTCCCTAAACATCTCCTCCGCCTATCATCCACAAACTGACGGTCAAACCGAGAGAACACATCGCACTATTGAACAGATCCTCCGCGCTTACACTCAACCTATGCAGGACAACTGGGCATCATACCTTCCGATCACCGAAGCAGCATACAACAACACCACCCACGCAAGCACCGGCATGACACCATTCTACACCAATCACGGTTACCACCCGCGCACTCCCATCTCCCTCCACGGCCCCCAAGCCGCTTCACCTTCCTCTCACCCGCAGGCTTCAGAACTACAGCAGCGTATGAGCGACATCCATGCCACCATCAACCGCGAAATTCAAGCCGCCAAAACCCGCTACGCTGCAACAGCTAACCAGCATCGCCGCGCCATCACCTTCAAAGTTGGCGATCGCGTCCGCCTGTCCACAGAACACCTCACCCTGCCGACCTACCCCTCCCCAAAACTTCGCCCTCGCTACCTCGGGCCTTTCCTCATCTCCTCCGTCATTTCTCCAGTTGCATACCGCCTTCACCTTCCAGCCTCCCTCGGCCGCTTGCATCCAGTATTCCACATCAGCCGCCTCCTTCCATGGACGGACAACAACCCAGCGCTCTTCCCCGGCCGCCCACCACCTCCCCCTGCAGCCCCTACTGCACTAGAATCCCCATATGACAGTGCAGATACTGTTGTTACAGCTGTTCGCCTGGGGTATAACAAGCGCGCACGCCCGTCCGTCATGTTCCTCGTGCAGTGGTCCGCTAGTAGTAAACGCGACCCCTCATGGGAACCATACGACGACATGCACAACCTGCCAGCGCTTCGTGCCTTCCTGAGGAGCCCAAGCTGGACCGCGTTCAAGCTATCAGATCGCTATGCGTGGTTCAGAGCCAAGTTCCCGGAGCATGCCCCAAGGATCGTACAGTTTTTGGCAGAGTAGAGCTGCGGCTGGATGTGTGTGTGTGTCATCATGTGTATTCGGTATATCTGTGCGTCTTCGTTCTGTTCCTGTCCGTAGATTACACCAGTCAGTTCAACGTAGTGTGGTATTGCATTTCACGTGTTTGTTCGCGTCTGGGTATTTGGGTTCCGTGTAGTCAGATTTAAGTCGTTTTCGTAGCAGCTTTTGCGTATCTCCGGATTCTTAAGCCGGATATGGTAGGAGTCGTGCGCCACATTATAGGCCGGTATCCAGTGCGGGGAAGGTTTTGCCTTGACTCCGGTTCCCTTTTGCCTTCCCCTAGTTAGCCTGGTACCGATTTCGTTCAGGGAATCGGAGAGGCGCACGACTATGGCCACTTAGTGACGTTCTCGCACCGAGGACGGTGCTTGTTTTTAAGGAGGGGAGTGTGTAAGGTTTTGCAGTTCGTTAGCGCGCGCTTCTGAGACCATGTCGTAACTTCGGAGCTAGTGGAGCTTGATCTTGTGGTTCTCCGTGTGAGACAATGGCGCGCTAACATGAGTATTTAAGCGGACCATTTTACGAACATTGTAAGTCTAAGTTGAAATTGAAAAGCCCGATCTTCTGTGCTTACACAAGTATATCGGCCAGTAAAGTCAGCTTGCACTTCCCAGTTGTTAGGAGCGGCCTGGTTCCCTTTCAATTGGTGTTCCTGGCCTCGCCGTAGTTCGTTAAGCAGCCCCTCGCACAAATGTGTCCGGTCGTACTTCGCGAATAAAAGGTCCGTACATCACGCCCCAAAAGCCAGGAGCGAATTTCACCGCGCGGGTGCGCGCGTGCGATTCACAAATTGCGCGTGTACAAGTGTATATAAATTTCTGGCGAAAAGGCCGAGGTGCGCCAGCGCATTGCCCAGGTGGTCTTGTTGGCCATAGTCACACGCGGCATGCAGGCTGGACTATTGCGTGGCTGCTTTGCAGTAACTGAAAGCACCGAAAGCCTACGTCGTAGCTTGCAACACTGGGCTCGTGAAACTGCCGCGGGAAGATGAAGCGTTCGGTGAAGAAGCAGTTGTGTGCAAGCCATAAGGCGCCTGCTTTCGGTAGCGCAGCGCATAATGCACATGGTTCCGACTAAACTCAACTTACACTCTTACGAAATAAATAATAACAAACGCAGAATTAGGTAAAGATAAGAATCGCGAAAGTCGTTCAGAACCTTGCAAGTAAAATGGATGCCGCTGAGGGCTTGGAACAGCTTTTCGCAGCGCATTCAGCCGTGCCTGCGTTAGCCGTGTTGCAGCAACTACGGAAGGACTTGAGCCAGCAGCAAGCTCAAAAGCTGCTGAAGAACCACGGGGATTGTCTTCAGATGGGAACATGTAGTTTTGGTCGGCACGGTCGAGCAGTGTACGCATTGTGCACAGGTACCGAGGTGCAGCGTCTCTTTGACATCGCCAACATATCTGGTACGCGGTGGCTGGCTTGCCGACCGCGAAATGAAGGGGGGGTCGCATCTCACCATTCAACTATGCATGCATGTGCTCGGTTGAATGCTAGGTAGCGTGCGAGTTTACAACTATCAGGATGTTTGTTTGCATATCCCTCCAAGCGAGAGGGCTTGGACCTATGCTGATGTTCGCTAATCTCACATTCCAATATGCCACTGCATTTTCCTCTCCAGCCTGGCCACATTCTCTTCCTCGCAAACGTACTTGGGCACCTTACAATCCAACACCATACGTGCCTTGGAAACGCGGGCAGCTGCTTCACAAGGACCCCCCTATTTAGCCAACTTCCACTCCGGGGCATAGGCACTCCGGGAGGGGGGGGAGGGCACTTTACCGGTAACGTACCGTTACCCGTAACGTACCGTTTACCATGTCCGAACCGACCACTTTTCCCAAAAAGTCTTAACGTAACGTAGCATGTGAACTGGCTATAAGGAACCTGTCTCGATACCAGATTTGTTGTAGGCTTCAGACGACACAACCACATAATGGGAGCATTGAAAGATACGGATTGAGACAAGTGTCTTGATTAAGTAGTCATCAGTGGCTCCACTTGGGCCTCGCGCCGATAAGAATCCCCAGTACGACTGGGCAGCGCGGTATCCAGAAGCCATAGTTCACAGGAACTACTCTCGCTCAGTCAGACGAAACTGGGACGCAGGTCCCAGCTTTACGTAGGCAAAACCCCCGCCCATACGCAGGTATGGACTTCCGCAGCGGTGCGGCATTAAGGTGGCGGACGACTAACAGTAGTCGCTTTAGCCGCCTGCGCCTATGGACCAGGGTGAGACAGCCCGACAGGAATGGCACTTGTCCTGAAAATCCCGACAGGCTTTGAAAATGCTTTCGGGCGGACCCGACGAAAAAGGGGGGAAAATGCCAAACGGCCATCGGGAGCCCCCGTCGGGGCCCGGAGGGCCCCCGTCGGGGGACCCGACATGGGTAGGGGCGCTAGGACCACCTGATCGGGTGCCGTGGGTCATCGGTGGGCCCTTCAGCGACAGACAGCTACAGCGATACATAATGGCATTCATAAAAATATAACTGGATGGAAATATGTAATGTACCGTAATGCTATGGCCGATTGGTGATTTCTGGATTGGTGAAAGTAAAAAACGCTTCTAGAATTAATCTTTCCAGCTGCAGCTGAATTGGTGATACGGTTTGGTGTTACCCCGTCCACTTTTTCCCATTGCCACCGAATTGGTGAAAGCCGCCAACCGGACTGCCCCCAGCGTTATTGTTTTGCGGAATATATTCCGATTTCGGAATGAAAAAATGTTCGTGGTCCTGAAAGTTAAGAATAAATAATGTTCCAACCGTACAAGTTCATTCCTCCAGCCAAAATTGGACTGTCCATGCCAAAGCCGCTAGAATCTTACAGGAGACATACATGTTACCCATATCATAGTACTTTAATGCCATGGATACTGTTAGGAAGCTCTCGCCCGGAAGTCAACGAGGAATCGGACTGTTTCTGACCGGACCAAACGCTGCAAAACATTTGGACCCGAAGCTCCCAAATGAAGCATTGAAACGTTTCTAGATGCACGCCGTCGCATACAGCAAAGTGACCCTTAAACTCATGCACAGTTTGTCTAGCCGAACCGGTTCGGCCTAGCTGGTGTCCTGCGGCCGCGGTTCAGTGCAATGGACTGCACCTTTCACAGCTCGACCACCTCCTCCTCATCCCCGCTCCCCTCCTCCGTGTCCGAGTCGTCGGACGGGATATCGCTCAGTTCCACCTCGCTCTCGGACTCAGCCCCATCCAGTGTGCAGACAGTGGCAACAACGCGCTTTGCTCCAGCGCCCTCCTTGGTTGTGCGCTGCTTGGCTGGCTGCTTTTTTGCACGCTGCTTCTTGGCACCAGCCTCAGTCCTGGGCTTCTTGGCTGGGCTGGGCTCGAACAAGAGGTCTGCACAGCCCTCATCGTCGTCCGATGCCCCCGTGGCTGCTGCAGCCAGATCCCCCTGCTCAGACTCGTCCTGCAGCCGTTGCACGTGTGTCAGCAGCTGCTGCAGAGCGACATCGTCGTCCACGTCGTCGTATGGCAGGTTGCTGAGCGGGGCCTCATCTAAAGCAGGCTGCCCAGCGTCCTCATCGCTGGTGCTTGGGGCAGCCAGAGCATTACCGAGGCCAGGCATGAGCCGCTCGGTGCTTGCCTCAGCCACCGCCTGCTTCTTGCTTGGAGCTGGCGGGAAGAGCTTTCCATCACGCTCCAGCCGCATGGCCTCCAGCTGTCGCTCAGCTGTAAAGGCTGCAAGCAGGCCGCAGCGCTCGAATGCACCCTTCACAGCACTGGGCCGCGACTTGATGTGCTTGTATGCCTTGACGAGGAAAAGAAGGGTGAGGGGCTTCAGGCGGGACATGCGAAGGCTGCTGCTGATGTCCTTGGGCGCCACACCCTTGTCCTTCAGCTTCCGGACAGTGTCGATGACCTTCATGGTTGCCGATCGGTGCAGTGCATCCTTAAACGGCTTGTTGATGCCGACATCGCACGGCAGTGCTATCGAGGTGCAGTTGGCCGGCACGTACTTGATGTAGGCCCCAGGGCACTGCGCCTTGACGAATGCCTGCAGGCAAGTGCATAAAGGGATAGGGTACGGGTAGGTATGGGTAAGTCCGGTTGGAATGCTGTACGGTGCATGCCACAAAACCATACCTGGAACTCCTCCGTGAGGTGCACACCCCAGCAGTCGATGATCAGCAGCCAAGGGTGGTCCGCAGGCAGCTGCAGCTCCCGTTTTATGCGCTCCATGTAGGGCTGCAGGACGCGAGCGACCCAGGCCCGCATGGTCGTCTTGTTGGCCCAGTGGTTGTCCGAATAGGTGACGAGGAACTGCTCTTGCTGGGCCGCCTCCATGGAAGGGCCTGATGGCAGGGCGCGCTCGGTCTTCCCCTACAAAAAATGGGGTACAGTATAAAAAGTGTTACGTACCTATACGGATGCTATGTGCCTGCTGTCTAAGACATGTTAACACTTCCCAACCGCTTGTTTTACCTGGAAGATGACCTTGAGCGGCAGCATATCCCCGGCCGCAGACACGGCAATCATGGCCATGATCTGGCGCTTGTCGTCCAGCCCCAGCTGCCGGACCTGCTTAGCACCAATGGCAGCGTAGGTGCGGTAGCTGACGGGGAAGAGGTTGGCGCCTGTCTGGTCGGCGTTGATGACGAGGGCCGGCGGGATTTTCTTCTCACCGACCAGCCAAGCAACCTGAACACACAGTAGAGGGATTGGGTTTACGATTGAGGCGTGGTAAATGAGGTAGCGGCGTCATCTTGTAGATCACTTCTCATAATCAGCTCTACAAGACCGGAATTTCCCCAGCCTGATTGAACGTGCCCAGGCCTACCTGGTCCACGAAGAGCTTGAGCAGCTCCTGGGCGTTGGGCGGAAGCTTCTGTGCCGTGCAGGTAGCGGCACGGTGGGAAAGCCTGAGCTTCTTGCAGACCTTGCGAATCCAGGAAGCGCTGCAGCGAAATGTGCCACCATACTCCTCCAGAATGCTGCCGTAGCCCTCTGCCTTGAGGGTGGCGACGATGTAGGGCCGCATGGTTGAGGAATTGGCCTGAAAAGCATGGGATGAGGGGATGACAGGCGGTAACGTACATCAAACGGCCCTCCTGGGCTTGCAAGGAACTCTACGAAGTACATCTGGGGCTCCTAAGTGAAGTAAGCACACCTGGCAGCCGCTGGCGACCATGTCCTGGATGGCCGTCTTGGTGAGGACCATCACCTCTGCAGGAATGGTTGATTTGAAAGCCCTCCCGCCCAGCTGCTTAGCGCGGGTAAAAACCGTCTTGTCCTCGAGCCACTGAAACCACCAGTTTTTGACGGTCTGCCATGCAAGAGGCCGGTCCTTCTCACTGAACAGGTGAGGAGCCTCATTGTACAGGGTGTTGATGGCGCTCTGGATCTTGGGCTTCTTCACATCCTGACAGGCGGATGAGATATGAATAGTTGGAATCCCTCCCTTGCAACGCTTCCACTCACGTGGCCGGTCAGGTACTTGACCTTGTTGACGACCGTCTGCTTATCGTTGTGCGAGAAAATGTGGTAGTTGCCACGGGGGCCAGACACTCGGGGGCGAGCGGGAGGGGCCAGACGTGCAGCGCTAACCGCACCGTTCGCGAGCCTGAGAGACTCCAGCAACGGAGTTGCTGCCTGAGCAGCCGAGCCCGCAGGACGACCAAGCTGTGCTGCATCTGGCTCCAGTTGCTTCTCAATGGCAGCGATGGCGTCTGCTTCCGCGGCCGAGTCAATCTGCGCTTGCATCGCAGCCTTCGCCGCCTCGTCGCGAGCAGTCTGGGCCGCAACGATTTCAGGGTCGATTCTAGTAGGCTGGACCCCCAGACGCTCATCCACTGGCGCATCCTTGGGCAGCTTCGGTGCGAAGTCAAACATTGTGCGCTGCCTTCCTGCCATGATGCAACTCTTGCTGACCAAGTAATAATTTAATAATGTAATGACTATATAATGTAAAGTTTGGCAGGAAATATTGCTTTATGTGTGCTTTTCTGCGAGTTAGGCAGTCCGGCACCCGACCTGGATCCCAAACGTACAGGGATTGGTGATGGCCGCCGCTCAATCCCAGCCCGGATTATCCTTTGCTACTGGATTGGTGATTTTCAATTAATACAAAGACCATATGCAGCTTTACATTGCCCTTTCGAACATTTGCTGCCTCGTCCTGTAAGTCTGTGGGCTTTACCAAAACAGCTTTCCCAAGCTGAACCTGCTCGATCGTATGGGGGTTTCACGCACTACAGTGCCATGCTTGGATAGTGATGTTGAGAGCGATGAGGAGCCGGCTGATGAGGGGGAAGATGACGAAGAGGAGGCCAGCGAGGCATTTATGAGTGATGGGGATCCAGAACTGTCCAGTGAGTCTGGCAGTGAGGTTGCCGATGAGGGGGAGATGTTCCTCTCCAGTCCTACGGTGTCTAAGGGTCTCCTTGAAGAGCTCGGGTTGTGATGCTCACAGGCAGACGTGCAGGCGTGCATGTGTTGCTGTGTGTGTGTTTGTTCGTGCATATCATAACTGTGAACTGCAAACTGAGAACTGGAAACTGCGCATATAAAATACGAATAAATGTAATTTCAAGCGGCACACAGCGAAATTTCGTTCTTGCGTCACCCGACAGGTTTTGGGATGGGCTATCGGGGCACCCGATCGCGACAGAAATTGAAAGATATGCAAAAACGCTATCGGGCGGGGCCAACGGGCATGGGAAGGGGAAAACCGGCAACCCGACCATTTTAGGAAGGTCCTGTCTAACCCTGCTATGGACCTCCGCAACGGTGCGGCATTTGAACGGTGGACGACTAACAGTAGTCGCTTTAGCCGCCGGCGCCCATGGACTTCCACAGCAGTGCGGCACTTGAATGGCGGACGACTAACAGTAGTCGCTTTAGCCGCCGGCGCCCATGGACTTCCGCAGCAGTGCGGCACTTGAATGGCGGACGACTAACAGTAGTCGCTTTAGCCGCCGGCGCCCATGGACTTCCGCAGCGGTGCGGCATTAATGTGGCGGACGACTAACAGCAGTAGACTAATCGTAGCCGCCGCAGCTAACAGTAGCCGCAATTAAACTAATAGCAGTATTAGTTAAAACCTGTAACCACCGACAGCGGAATTGATGGGTGTTAGTAACATTGAAGTTCGGTAAATCGGAGTGGACGAGATAACCACCGACAGTTAGGATTCGGCGCCCAAACCGTTGCAGAAAACCTTTACAGGATACAACATTGCCACCAGCAGGCCAACAAATTTGCTTTCATTTCTCTATGAAATACACAAGCTGCTTGTTTGTACATTTACTTTGGCCAATGCACGGGGCCTCCGAAGAGTTGCACTCTGCCGCTCTTACTTATCTGTTTAATTATTACAAAGCCATGCGGCAGTGGGGTGCTTTCCTGTAGCCGCTGGTGCTTCAAGACCTAAACATCACAGACAGCACCGGACTTCATATGTTAAGCAATGGCTCCGTTTGCGGTCTGCCGTACTGTCCATGCGATGCGGCATGCACCCGAATGTCCATGCGGCATGCACCTGGATGTCGATTGCTACCTGCCTGTACGGATGCAGAGGGACCCCGCCCTTTTTCCGGCTTCCTTGAAGCCGACACCCAACTTGTCATTGTGACATTTCGTCAGTCCCCGTCAGAGATGGAGGATTTTGTTTTTACTCAGCTGGTAGGCTTTTCGCCCACCCGGGCATCCACCTTTGGGGTAAGAGTATAAGAGTATAATCGTGCCTGGTGTGGGAGATGTTCGCATCCGGATTTGATCCGGGAAGTTCCCACCTCCCAGCGATTCACACCCATGTAACACCAGGCAAAGCGTACCGTAGTGCTACTTATAGTTCGTGCTACAATAATTCGGGAGGCACCACGAATATGTCGCACGTACAAATTCTAAGGTATCCCAAGGGACCACAGCCCCGAAATATCGTACCCTCCGAAGCCCGTCGATCAAACTTCGCAAAAACTAGGATTTCAAGGCGGAAATCAGCTCTTAAATACATAAAATATAGTCATAAACGTAGGACATGAACAACGCTGGAGGATGAGGGCGAGGTCCAGGCGCTGGTGAATGCTGTTCGCAGCAGATCAGGGTTCCGCCGCAGCGCTACCAAATGAGCATCATGCGAGGTGAGGGGTGAGGGTTCCTGTTTGGTGCATCCAGCTGCGTCGTAATGCCTTTTATGTCGGGGTTTCAGCCACATGAAGACACGTTTCAGTAGCAACCACCCAAACACTGTATTGGCCCGGCCGGTTGGTTATTAGGTCGTTACCACTGGTACTGAACTGTACGATCGGTCCAGGATTTGCTAGGGCGTTTCCAAAGTGCGAAAATGGTGAGAGACCATGAGCCTAAGGGAGGGAGACTGACTAGAAGCTGCAGTTTGAAAAGCCCCGAAACTTTGGAAGGGGCCCCGAAATTTGTATCATGCCCGCAAAATCTGGTCCAGCCTTCCCCGAAATTCAAAGAGCACTTACAAATTTCAGAAAGTTTTTTGACCCCTCCCCGAACAAAGCGATCACAAACTATAAGTAGCACTACGGTACTGCCAAGGGAGCTGAACCCTTCTTACAGGTGGGGCTAAGCTTTGGGCTTACTCGAGGCACTGATGTGGCACATCAACTTATTGCTGGGTTGAACAACGGTCGTTTCAAAACTTCTAAAAGGCCGAAGCTCAGAGCAGAATAGTTATGGACAGAATAGAAAACAACCGGCATTTGCATGGCCTGAATGGTCACCATTTACATGCATGTAAATATATTTCAATCCAAACGTTAGGATGGCCTGATTTGCTGACATGCGGTCCCGCCCCGCNCNNCCAGCAAATCAGGCCATCCTAACGTTTGGATTGAATTATATTTGTCCATTTCCATCCTATGTCACAACGGGTACAGAAACGTATTTGCTGTGGGGGACTCCTTCGAGTGCATGTCTGGAATCCCAGACATTTCCGGAAAGTCTGGGAATACGGGAATATCAGTTTTCACTTGGAAAATGGAAGCATGGTTACCCAGTTAATATACTAATAAGGATTTTACGCACGTATATGAGCCTTGTTTATCAGAGCGATGAAATAGGGTTTATAAATAATTTAAGTGTTGATGCTGTATGGTAGATCAGGCGTACTATGAAACGTTAAATTGAAGGCAACTAACATTTACCGCATGTACATTTCCTTATGTGTTGTGCGACATTGCAACAGAAACAAATTATGCTATTATATGCCCACAAGTAATGTATGACCAAGTTACAATGGATCTGGCGCACCAGCAGCGGTGGCAGTGCATGCGCAGGCCAAAGGGTGGTTTCAACAGACGCTATCTTGCAATATTGCTCTGTTCTATCCTCGTAATTTTGTTCGCAGTGGCCGGTGCTCAATATTATGATAGTAAGTTTTATGCGGGGCATAAGCATGAGCTGAAATTGGAAATAGCCCAGTCTTATCGTTGCATGTGTTGTTATGTATGCATTGGTTAGGGATTAGCGCCTGCAAAGTTTACCTTCCAGACAGGCGGCTAGCTATCTAACAACACGCTAGCGCACGTCTGCTATAGCGCAGCAG
Organism: Volvox carteri f. nagariensis; assembly: GCF_000143455.1. Taxonomy (NCBI): domain Eukaryota; kingdom Viridiplantae; phylum Chlorophyta; class Chlorophyceae; order Chlamydomonadales; family Volvocaceae; genus Volvox; species Volvox carteri. The sequence goes on along the minus strand of NW_003307549.1, from coordinate 1,012,698 downwards.
GCGCCTTTACTTGCTTAATATAATATGGTCCGACTTATTTTTTGTTTTCCATTTTAACCGAGAACGTAAAGCGAGCCGTCTAGGGTCATGAAGTTCGTCCGCTCCGTACATACGCGTGCTAGTATGTGGCAAGCTACCATACCTGACTCATGCCATTTTCATTTTCATATCCACACATCTTCACTCCTATAGTTGGGGCTTTGCTAAGCCTTGCTTGAGGCAGGGTGGTGGGGCCCTCAGACGTCGCAAGAGACTCTTCACTTCGACTCGCTAGATAAGCAGATACGATGAACGGCTTATCGACCGCACACGCACAGAGGCTAAAGACCTTCTTGCCAGGCCAACCCATATTCCTGCGTTATTATGACAAGCCATGCATGCATGCTGTTCCGGATTGAACATGAATGAATGCAGGTGATGCACTGCCGCCACCAACTGAAGGTGTGTCTACGTAGAGGTATACCTCTAGAGGGCAGATCTGCCCAAGGAGAATATCCTGTGCATGCTCTCTTTGCACACCAACCCGATGCATTTTTTATCGCAGCAGACACAGCTATCACCCTCACGTCAGCTGCATTACATGGCCCGGCAGACTAGGTGCATCTGCATGCATGCGCATGCGCGCATGTGCATGCAGACACAAGGTTTGCTTTATTGAATTCAATAAAGTTTCGAAAGTTCCCGTCAGTGATCTTCAGCGTGTGTTATTATGGCCTGCTTAGTTACATACTGTTGTGGAATGGTACTTTATTAATGTGGTGACGGAATTTCGTCATTGCATTGGAATGCACTATGCGTGGTGGGATTAAGGACGAGCATGCAGATGGGGATTTAGGCCCACAGGCATGCCTAGACGGTAGGGTATATACCCTATATATATGTACCCTACATATAACCTACATGTACCCTACATATATGTATCCTACCTGCATGTACGTACATGCAAGACAGGGGGTCCGTGAAGGGAGCGTGCCTCCCTACCTGCCTTATGGCATGCCGACGGTTTAATGGAGGCACTCCCATGTGGCCGTGTGGCCGTGTGGCCGTGTATAACAGACCAAACATAATATATCGCCGTCTGAAACGCGTTATTGGTAATAAATTGCATCCGCTATTGCAAGGTATCGATCTCTAGTTATTACCAATAACGTGTTTCAGACGGCTATATATTATGTTTGGTCTGTTATACACAGCCACACGGCCACATGGGCATGGGCAATCCTACAGGGGCCCCCCTGGGCGCTAGCGCTCCAGCTAACGCCCCAGCACGAAGCGCTTCATGCTGCGGCCCTGCCCAAAAACATGTATTTGTCTTCAACTGCCCCACAGTCACAAAGCCTGCAGGTGCACGTGGTGCAATCATGTGAGTGCATCAAGTGTTTATGTGTTTCCGGTTATGCTGTTGGGAGTTAGAGATTAACTGGCCTAACGGCCGTGCATGGCCACACGGCCACAACACCACACAGCCACACGGACATGCATGTCCATATGGACAATCCTACAGGTCGGGGCCCCCCAGCTGGGCGCTTCATGCTGGGGCCCCGCCCAAAAAACCTGATCGATGGATGCAGAGATCATGCCACGCTTTTGGCATTAATGCCAAATAAAAAATGAAATACATATTATTATGCATTTCTCAGTCAAATTTGAAATACCCAGAGCATCCCGCAGTAAGGTGGACCACCAACCAACATCCATGCAAGTACACCCTAAGAGCTCTTAGCACCTTCGCACCCTCCACACCTTCACAGCGGGCGCCTCCGGATCCGGCCGCCTCCTTTCAACTTCTCGCTGGATATATGTCCATCCTTGACACGGCCACACCTCGCCCCGAAACGTTTTGGTTCTACACATGAACGTCCACAATGATGGATATGGTTCACATGTGTAGCAAATAAGCTGTCTGCATACTGCGGGTTTAAACCTTAATTTTTAAATTAAGCTGTCTGCATACTGCGGGTTTAAACCCGCAGTATGCAGGCAGCTTAGGACAAGGCATTGTCGGGGCAGTGCACTGTCGGGGCAGTGCAGCCACGTGGCTGCAGCCACTGGGTGCCGGAAAAGCCTTGCTCTGCTTGCGATCATGAGATGCTGGGAATGCACTTTATCACAAATCTATGCTTGATGGTGTGTGCTATACTGTACTACAGCTACAATTTGAGGCTTCTTGGGAAAGTAAAGTACGGCAGCCAGAAGACATTCAACAATTTCCCCCCCCCCCAGTTGCAACTGGGAGGACCAATTGGTCCTCTTTCCCACAGAGATGCACAACAGATATGCCGGGCATGCATGCCATAGATACACAATAATCGAACCAATTTTTGTCCTCGGCCTTTCCCGACTTCACAGCATGTCCAAGGTTTTATGGCTACATTGCATTTCCGGACACCGACCACGGTGGGGACGACCTGGGCAACCCTGGCTCCGCTGCAGCAGCCGCTACCGAGTGTGCCAAGTTGCCAGAATGCCAAGGCTTCAATGTCAACGGCTGGATGAAGGCGTCTGCGGATCCATTGACGTACTTGGAATCAGTTTGTTTTTTTAAAAAAATTCCAGGTGCGTGTGCACATCAAACGCTACCATTGGTACTGGTAAAATTACCGGTAAAATTTGTCCTCACCTATAGACAGGGGCATCGTATAATCACTGGAGGACAGAAGTTCGTCCGGATTTGGACTTTTTGAGCTTCTTTCTTACTCTAGATCTGAAAGAGGTAGGAACAGCGGACCACCGAAGGGTGACCACCGAAGGGGACCACCGAACAGCCTGACAGAACCTCTTCACAAGCTATCCCCATGGGGATTCACAAGCTATCCCCAGGGTGGCCACCCTGTCCACGTATATACGTGATATATCACTGTCATTTCCCGTGCAGGAATTAACATCGCATCCTATTCTTATAGTATAAACGATGGTCACCATCGTTCGCTACGGTAGCTAAAAGCGTAATCTCATATGACATAGAATGTTCCATTGTGACCATAGAAGCCAGCCATCACTCACCATCCAACCCCCACCCGTGCTGCATGTGAGGATTATCATGATGCCACCGCAGTGTTTTCATGGCCGCAAGCGCATTTGGAATTTTATGAGAACCATTATAAGCCCTAATGAGGGCAAAGTGGTGTGCATTTAGCATTTGGGTGTGAAAATGAGCTCTACGTGTAAAGCATAATTATGCATAATTTATAAATTCTTCCACAAGCTTAAGCTTGTACTACAAGCTTAAGCTTGTACTACAAGCTTAAGATTTAAACTAGTGGTTGTAAGCTGCCCCTATGGCAGCCAAACTGGGAGCTACGGGCCCCCCTAGCAACTGGACTAGTAGCTCCTGAGAC